>NC_052054.1:61615849-61963349 GCF_903992535.2 Arvicola amphibius | reverse complement strand
TATTGGGACAGGGAGCAGCAACTGAATCCTGCAGCTGGAAAAGAGGCCGGATGTGCGCTTTACATAGACATATATAGTATAAGAGGCCACGTCCAAATGGGCAGGTAACTTAAAGGCTACTGGTGGTAGAAATTCCTACAGCACCTCCCCCTTTTATTTAAATAAGAAAGTTCTAAGCCTAATACAAAGTTATATACAATAAAAACAAATATCAGGTATAAAAATTAGAAATACAACCAGCATAAACAAAATATCAAGCAGGAAACATATGATTCAATAATTATCCAATCCTAATGAGTTTAAAGAAATAACTTGGCCAATTCATGAGAGGAAAGTAACTACAACTATATAGTTTTTAACCTAATCAAAGACCCAAGAAGGGAAATAATATTACCTGAGTAAGCAGGAAGTGCAATCCAGCATCTTCCAAAATGTGCAACAAATGACAGAGACAACTGGCTACCTGGACAATCACCCAAAGTCTCATTTGCAGTGTTGGAGCAACCAACTTTGGCTAGGCCTAAAAACTGACAGACCATTTTCAGAGGCAGGAAATTTTTAAAAACTGTTTTACTCTGTCTTGACAATATTTGACAGTCTTTGTTCCTGTATCCTGCTTGTCCTGTCCAGATATCGTGCATTTTGTCAGTAGTTGATGCATGCATGGGCAGTTCCTTACCGAAAGGCCAGTGTAGCCAAGAAGAAAACAAGCTCAAAGTGGAGTGTCTTCAGTGCTCAACATTCTCTTGGGTATAGATCGGTGCTGCCAGGAGCAATTGTGTCTCACTTCAACAGAACCTTCAGTTATTTAAATGTCATATTCTACAGCTCTTTGAAGTGGTTGAAGGTTACCTATCGATACAGAATACAATTTCTATGTATCTAAAGAACCTGATTCATCTAACTATAAGTATGATAAACATGGATGACTATTGACATATGAATCTTTATACCTATATATCTTAAAGACTAAGACTTCATATTAGAATATTAAACAATCTTTAAACAACTGTGCAACAAATGACAATGATCTCAAAATGTAAACAATGTATAAGTATCTTGATCAAAGGTAAATATATATATTGCAACATGATAAATATATCCCAAAAGTATATCAATATACAATATGTCTTAAGCAGAGGCAGAGGCAAGCATACATACAATATGACAAAATAATTTTGCCTAGGTATAAAAATATTGTGGATGAAAATAGGAACATATTCAATATAATTTAAGCTTGTATCAATATACAAGAATTTATACTAATATAAATTGCCTATAAATAATAGCTCACAAGTATTCACTCTATTACTCACTATTATTAGTGTGAGTAAGCTCACACTAATCTATTATCCCATCCAATTTCCTCTTTTTGTTTCAAAGAGATTCCTGAGTCTACATAATCCTCCCCACCCCCCAATCCCAACCCTATACCAATTATAATCAACCCATAAATGATGTCCCTAACCCTGAGGACAAATGTTGTTTGGAGATGGGATGTCATCTCCTAGAATTACTTCCAGTTGTCATGGGGGCAATGTTCTTTCTATGGGATCCTGTGAAAGTAAAATGATGGTTAAGTTCCAAGATTACCGTCTGGTATAATTGCATATAGTCTCTGAGTATTTGGTAGGGGTTTTCTGAGGTTCCTATCTGGAGTTCTGGCCAGAATATTGTAGAAAAGAGCACCATTTCAGCTAACCAAGTTGGAACCATCTTGAGCATCTGGTACCCAAAACAGGTCTTATAGTAATGTTATCAGCATCATGATGTCATATCAACCAGGTGGAGTTGTTGTTGTGGGGCCCCATCTTCTTTCTGGAAAATTCAAAGATAATCACAGGAAAATTCACTGTTCATTGTGGAAAACTTAAACATTATTTATATAGACATATACAGACATATATTCAATGAAAGGTATTATAGAAATGATAATAGGTATGAAGAAAAGTAAATTTTTAAAATTTTTTTCTTCTTTCTGTCCCATACCAGATGGCTCTTGACATGAGACTGAAACTCTGAATTTTTATTTTAACATCATGCTTGGATTTAGAGATGGACAGAGTCATTGTCCAACTCCAAGGCCAGCTCTATATATTCATTCATATATATGTATATATGTATATAAAATAAATATACATAAAATGTATATGTTTTGATCACCTGTCCTTACAAGTCATATTCCTTTTTCTTGATGATTCTTATTGGATAGCAATTTTTCCTTCTGTCAGCATCCAAACATCCAGGGTCTCTTGAATTTTGAAGATGTGTATTTTCCTGTAAAGACAAGAGTAAAACCCTGCTCCAACCCTATATGGTTTCCTTACCACCTGTATGATGGTCACTGTTGTGGATGAGCTGTCATTTCTCTTTCTCAATATATATCTTTTATTTTTAAAGCGAATCTTTATTAATTTTTATGGTATCCATAGTTTTTCTTCTCCTATTGAAACAAGAGCAAAACCCCTTCCCCAATGTAGCAGCACATCTTCTGCTTTCTATTGTGAAGTCAACACTTCCTTGAAATATACCAAATGATTTAATTCAGAAGACTTTTCTATTATCCAATGTCTCTCTGATGCTGTTGTTCCTTTCTCATTAGCATTAAGAAAATTCAAGGTTAACAAAGCATTACACAATCTATTTCTGGGGGTATTTTCCATCTCTTTCTGTTTGTTTAACATATCCTTTATACATTAATTTGATCATTCTACAACTACTTGACCTGTAGGATTGTGTGGTATACCTGTAATATGCTTCCTATTATAATAAGCAAAAAACTTTCATTTTTTGGAGACATATGCTAGATCATTATCCCTTTTTATTTGAGCCTGTATAACAATGATGGCCACAACTTCTAATAAATATGTGATTACTGAATCAGCCTTTTCTGAGTTTAAAGCAGTTGCCCACTGAAAACCAGAATAATTGTCAATGATGTGGTGTACATATTTTAATTTTCCAAATTCTGCAAAGTGGAACACATCTATCTGCCAAATTTCATTTCTTTGAGTATCCTTTGGGTTAATCCCTGCAGTTAGTGGTGTTTGGTTATAGAAACAGCAAGTAGAACATCTCTTTATAATCTCCTTAGCTTGTTTCCATGTAATAGAAAACTCCTTCTACAAACCTTTGCTATTGACATGATGTTTCTTATGGAATTCTGAGGCCTTCAACACACGTCCAATCAGTAATTGATCAATTTCTGCATTATCTCAGCCCAGACATGGGAGGTGGCTTGGTCGTGCCTCGATGGGGGTGATATGACATACATTTGTTGACCCCCAATGGGAGGCCTTACCCTCTCTGAGGAGCCAAAAGGCTCTCATGTTTTTGACCACATGAAGGACTCCATATTTTCTGAAAGCCTTAACCATAGCAGGCACCTCTCCTCTTCTTTGTGTTTGCCATTTTAGAGAATTGTTGCAGAATGATGACAACATTTTTTTCCTATTTTGATATTCTTTGTGTTTGCCATTTTAGAGAATTATTGCAGAATGATGACAACATTTTTTCCTATTTTGATTTTTTTAGTGTACTGGATCTATGACCCTTCAGTCAGATGCACAGTTAGCAATGATGTTTCCCCCATCTGTGGGTTGTCTCTTCACTTAACCAGTCATTCCCTTTATTGCACAGTGCTTTTGAATTGGCTGAGCATCAGTACTATTTCCCGAGGAACATAATCCTCTCCAGAGGTCCTTACCTATGCCAATATCTTGAGTTTTCCCTGTGCTTCCCTCTAACAGTTTCACCTGAAGGCCTTTACTGAATTAAGGATGGTTTTTGTGCTGGGTAAGAGACGTAGGTCTGGTTTCATTCTTGTACATGTAAGAGCGCCAGTGCTGGCTATGTCAGAAAGCCTAGGCTGAAAGGGAATGGATACAGGACCAAACATCTGCCTTCATAGGAAGCCATTCATCATTTGTTGCCTGCAAACAGTTAGAGAAGGCAGGTTGTGGTTGCAACGGCCTATACTAAAGCCAGTACGCCCACACAAGATGTTTGCAGAGGCAAGAATGACCTGTGGAATTTCAAAGAACAGAAGAACACAGGGAGTTACTTCCCAATGCCATTTCTGGAGTTGATACAGTGTCCTGAAAAGAGTGTTGGGAAACAGTCAGAAAATAGAAAGCCAAAGAAAAGGGGACCGGGCAGCTGAGGCAGAAGCTTGTTCCTCCCGGAGAAACCTGTTTTTATGGAACTGATGCACTTTGATGGTGGCCTCCGATCATTCACTGGATTGAAGCTTTCTTCAATGTCGCTTTCAGAAGGAACAGAAACCAGCAAATGAGCCATAAAAAGTACTGGCAAGATTTACCTCCACCAGTGGTAGCGCGCATGTGTATCTTCCCAAAAGCAGCAGGAGTGTAGGCTGAGAGACTCATTAAACAAAATAACCGGAAGTAGCCTAGAGTGGTCACTTCCTCTTAGGTCTTTTCGGAGTTCGCTGCAAGGACTGTGCGTGTGCGTGGAGTGCGGCCTTTGGAAGTGTGGGTGTCCGCACTTCTGGTCCCGCGTGCGGTTGTCCCGTATCTCCGAGGTGCAGCGAGCGTTAGGAGAGTGGCGGCGAGCTGAGAGGACGCTGGGAGGCCTCGCGCGCGTTTGTTCTACAGGTGGGGGATCGGCCCCGTTTCATTCCGTCATTTGTCACTTTTCAGTGTGCTCTCCTGTGGGATTTCACCCCGTCGTCCATAAAAGTTGTGTGTGGACAGTCGGGACAGAGGATTCAGTGAGTGTGGAAGCTGGATTCCCAAGATTCTGAGTGAGTACCCGCAGGTGGCCTGTGACCCGCCCCGGCCATGCTTGCTTTGGGAGTCAGACTGGCAGGGCGGCTTGGGCAGCGCTGGAGCCTGGGACCAGTGCTTGTGAAGGCGCAACTTCTGGTACGGTAGTGTTTGAGAAGCTCGTAACTGGAGCCCTGACTCCGAGCCAAACACGGGCCTGAGAGGGGAGAAAAAGTCGAAACGGCAAGTAAAAATGGGAAAATGAGTTTACTTACGTGTAAACTGGGGACACAGTATCCGTCATCCATGTCAGCCTAAACAGTATAAGCTATAGATTCCTTCTACTGAAAAGAAAGAAGTCAATGAAAGAGAGTAAATACGGGTAAGTATGTTTAGTGTTCGCTCCGTCAGCAGAGCTGGCACCTGTGACCAAGTATTGTGATCATTTCCCTTCCCTGTATTGTATTTCCTATATGGAACTGGAGCTGAAAAGAGAAAAAAAAATGATTTTTAAAAACTAATCCTAATTTAATTCCTTTGCCATTTCCATATCTATTGGAGTCCTCTGCAGTTGTGTGGCTGGGTCAGTAGTTTGGCTTGTGCCTGGGACCAGTAGACGTAATAAGGATTAATTAAGCAAAAAGGCAGTCCAAAGTGGTTTTAGGACAGAAGCTTAAGTTTCTGCACCCAAACAGGCAAGAACCAGCCTCAACTAGTATGCCTATTGTCGAGATTCGTGATGTTGGAAAGCAGAGGGAGCCTAGAAATGGCTCAGCAGGGCTGGGTTCCTAGCACCCACACACGCGGTGGCTTTGAACTGGCAGGAACTATAGTTCCAAGGGATCCATTGCTCCCTTTTGGCCTCCTGGGTACTGCACGCTTGTGCTTGTGATGATCAGACACACAGGCAAAAAAACACCCATATACAAATTGAGAAAAAAAAATGGAATTGTAAGAATAAATCTTTAAATTTTTTTCTCTATTCCCCAGTGGGCTGCTTTCTCCAACTGAGCTCCACCTAATTTTTTTTTTCAAAGGAAAAAAAGAAAAACAGAGGCTGAGAGTTCATACATTGGTTACATTAGCCAGAAGAAGTCTTAAATTGCCCTAGTGAGACCATGTCTGTCTCTGGTATACTGACTTGAGGCTTAGGTTTAGAAATTAAGAGTTATGTCCTGCAGGTTGTGGTGGTACATGACTGTCCTGTAAACCTTTTTTTATTATTACTTTATAAATAATACCAATCAAAATTTCCACTTTCTCCTCTCCTCCCACTTCTCTCCGGCTCCCCCCACACCCTCTACCCTCCCCCTCCAGTCCTGAGAGGGGCGAGTTACCCTGCCCTGTGGGAAGTCCAAGGCCCTCCCCGCTACATCCAGGCTTAGGAAGGTGTGCATCCAAATAGAGATCCCATAGACAGGCAGAGATAGAGACAGAGACCCACATCAGAGCACTGGACTGAGCTCCCAAGGTCCATTGAAGAGCAGAAAGAGGAAGAATATAAGCAAGGAAGTCAGGACTGTCCTGTAATTTTAGCATTCTGGAGGCAGGGGTTGGATGATCACTTACCTGGAGGCCTGGCTGGTTAGTAATTGGAGCAGAGTAGAAGTCAGAACCAAAGTGATGAAGACATACACAATGCTTCTCAGTAAAAGCAGGTGTGTGTGTGTGTGTGTGTGTGTGTGTGTGTGTGTGTTTTGTTATTTTTCGAGTGTTTCATTTTTAAGGTTTATTTTTATAAGAGTGTTTGACTGCTTGTATATAGGTACACCAACTGTGTTCATAGTGCCCAGAGAAGCTCCCAAAAGGGAATCTGATACCCTGGGATGCTGAACCTGGGACCTCTGCTAAAGCAGCAAGTGTTTTTCCCCTCCTTCTCTCTCCCTTCCTTTTTCTTTCCTGTCTCTCCTTTGAAAGGGTGTCCCTATGTAATCCTGACTATCCTGCAACTGTTTGCAGAGCAGTCTGGCCTGAAATGTGTCTGTGATCCCCCTTACTCTGGAGTGCTGGGTGTTTCCTTAGGGAAGTTTTTTAGAGAACTTAACCCTGAACTAACTGGCACAGTATTGTTCTAAATGGCCATATTTAGTATTACAGGGACATTGAAATGAATATAACAAAATTATGTGGAATATAGGGTAAATAAGTCATTGATTAATCCTCTATATTATAAAACCACATGTAATATTTATTCTGTCTCTTTATAATCCCATAAAATGCATGTTAGTAGTTTTAATTTACCTTGAAATACATTAAACTAAAAAGATGATTTAAAAAGACACCCTCGGATTAGTGTGTGTATGTGTGTGTGTGTGTGTGTGTGTGTGTGTGTATGTGCATGCCCATATGGTGTTTGCCAGTTGTGTGTACAAATACCTTCATACATAGTCTTATAAGAAAGTTCTTAACCAAAACTCGTAAGAGATGGGGGTTTAACTCCATCGCTGTTTGAAATTTATGGACGAAATCTAACAAAAAGGACAGAAGTTTGATTTGGACCCGTTTTTCTGGAATTTCGGTAATGATGAGAACATGTGAAACTCCAGTTTCTCTCTTCCTGTTCGATAATTCTGTTTTGATCCTTTACACCAATGCTTGTTCTCTCCTGTGTTAAATGTGTCTATTACTGTGATTAAAAAGAAAGTATGATCAAAGAAACTTAAAGGAGGAAGGACTTGTTACTATGGGGAAAGGAGAGAAGAGTCAGTATGACAGTGGATATACAGAGCCTGAATCAGTAAGAAAGAAATTACTGTGACCAAAAGTCTTAGTTAACATAGGTTTATTTCCCTGCATTTTTTCTGAGTAAGGAGAAGCTTAGCATTGGTGAGCTATATCTTGAATGCTGCCACTATACTTCTGCTTGATTATCCAAAGTGATGGGTCTTTTTTTTTCTCACTCCTTGTACTGTGTGCTGCTGCTGCTGCTGCTGCTCCTCCTCCTCCTACATCTTCGTCATCTTCATCTTCTTTGTCTTCGCCTTCTTTGCCTTCTTCTCCTTCTCCTCCTTCTTTTCCTCCTTCTCCTCCTCCTCCTCCTTTTTCTTTTTCTCCTTCTTCTCCTCTCCTTCTTCTTCTTCTTCTTCTTCTTCTTCTTCTTCTTCTTCTTCTTCTTCTTCTTCTTCTTCTTCTTCTTCTTCTCCTCCTCCTCCTCCTCCTCCTCCTCCTCCTCCTCCTCCTCCTCCTCCTCCTCCTCCTCCTCCTCCTCCTTCTCCTCCTCCTCCTCCTCTTTTTTTTCTTGCAGGAACTTAGGTGAAAAGTTAGACTTTGGAGGGTTTATTTCTTTATGCTGGATGTGCCTCTTCTGGAGAATTCCATAGCAGACAATGTTGGAATTGTTTATATTTAAATCTCTTGAGGGATGCTTTCAATTTCTGCTTTCATTTCTAACTTAAGGAATTTTTATGCACTGGTATGCTACTGATCACTTAAAATTCAATGGATATTCATCGTTTGTGGTAATTTTGAAGTGAACTCTGAAATTTAAATTTCACAGTGCAGGATCCATGCAACCTGTATTCTGCATCCTGAGATACATAGAATACAGCCTGGATTTTATGAGACACCTTACCTCAGTGGAAGACAGAAATAGGAAATTAGAAAAGCTTGAGCATTCCCTTTAAATATTAAAGGAATGTCTGTGCTCCCAAGAACAGTGGCACTGGGTTTTGATCCTACCGCATGTACTGGCTTTTGGGGAGCCTAGTCTATTTAGATGCGCACCTTCCTGGACCGAGATGGAGTGGGTTGGACCTTGGACTTCCCACAGGGCAGGGAATCCTGACTGCTCCTTGGACTGACAAGGGAGGGAGAGGGGAGTTTTGGGAAGGGGAGGGAAATGGGAGGTGGGGAGGAGGTGGAAATTTTTAATAATAAAAATAAAAAATAAATAAATATTAAAGGAATGGTTGAGTAGTTACTGCCCAATTTCTGAAGAAAATGAAGACATACTGAGTATGTGTGGGTCCGAAATGGAGTACAGTGTCACTTCCCAGTATTGTGCAGTGCATTCTTGGTACAGTTGAATTAAGGAATTCCTGTTTTTCAGAGCACACTTATATATGAGAGATTTTTCATCCTTTTATATACATTCAATTGCTGACAGAAAGTAATAACCGTAGGCTTGTTCTTCTTCTAGGAGCTTTTGAGGAAGCCCATCTGCTCTGATACAGGGCAGAGTGAGTTCATATTGGATTCCAGCTTTCTAGTCTCTGGGTATAGTAACAGGTGTTGAGGGTTTGATGTTTGCCTTCAAATCTAGATTATCATGAGGAAGGTGAAATTTTGAGGTGAAGTTTCCTGAGAATATCAAACAGAAGGTTAATCAGAGATGGCTTGTTCTAAGGTATGCATGGGGATGGGACAGGTTGTTCTTAGAGGAATGCTTCATTTGCAGAACCCTCAAGCAGTCACTATTTCCTCACTTTTTATAAGACTTTGTTTTCATTTTCTCATATGATTGCCAATGTCAACTCTGGTACAGAGCATGTCATCTGTTTGCCTCACATATTCTTCAGGATCAATCTTTCCATCATGTATAACCTGCAGTGTTTATAAACTTTATGATATGCTCAGCATAGGTAAACTAAATATTCTGTTTAGACAGGTAAAAATTGGGCCAACCTCCTACTCTGCCTGCTCAAAGGTGAGGTGCACCCCATATAGAGAAGTTCCCGTGGAACAAGTTACTAATCCTTTTCCTTCTCAATTTGTTATAGACCCTACACAGACCCAGAGGACATTTATCAGATAGGCCAAGAGGCTGCACCCTTGCCCGTGTCTGAGCCTGCCCACAACTTCCATCCTGGTGACCTTATGTGGGTGAAGAGGATGCTATCCCAGAGCCAGAGGCCAACATAGCAAGGCCCATACCCTGTGATCCTTACCACTTCTACACCCTGTGTACCCGTCACACCCATCTGGAGGAGCCTACAAAAGATAACAGAGATGAGTTGTCACCAGGTCTTCCATCCTTCTAAAGACAAGACTAACATGGACCTGATCATCATAGTTAGCCTATTTTGTTGTTTTGATTATTTTGTATGATTCTCAATATTAACCCTTTAAAATTTATGTCACCTATGTGCTGCAGTGGGCTTCCCCCCCTCTTCCCTTGTTTCATATTTCTCTTCAGCAATGCCTGATCTAAAATATTTACAACTTTCTGAAATAGAGATGAATGTAGATACTAAGTGCTATAGAGAAAGATGTGGATGATTACTTCTTACCGGGGAGAGACCCATGCCCATTAAATTATCATCTGAGGGTCCTTGGGATCTTTGTAGACAAGTCAAAATATACTTTCTCCCTTCCTCCCAGATCAGAACTTTAGGAGAATGTAGATTGATTAATGATAACAGAACAAATTTTGTAGTTAATTATAAATTTCATTCACTTAGTAAAGACTCAACCAGTGGACACAGAATGAAACAATTTTTATTTCAGGGTCCGTTAACTTTCAAGGACGTGGCCATAGAATTTTCGCGGGAGGAGTGGGAATGCCTGAACTCTGCTCAGAGGACTTTGTACTGGGTTGTCATGTTGGAGAATTATAGCAACCTGGTCTCTGTGGGTGAGAACAGTTTTCTTTCATTATTTCTACTTCATTCTATGGTTTCTATCAAATATGTTTTCTATTTTTACCTGTCTGTTTTCTGAGTCTCAGCTCTGTTCATCCTAGACTGTGGTAGTTGTTAATAGAATCATTTTAAACCACTCTACCTTATCTTAATATTTAGCAAAATCCTTCCTTCAGTTTAATAGTACTTTTACATGTATCTGACATTTAGTAGCACATATGCATATCTTTGTTAAAGTGGATTCCACCAGTTGTATTTTTTCTTGGAGTAATTTAAAGGAGAGTAAATATGTACAAAAATTAAATATATCAATTTCTGAAAATCTAAAGCATCTCTCAAGAGGTAATAATTAGTAAGTCTCTTGTGGATCTTCCATTCTAGTCCCTTATCCACTGCCTAAAATCCAGGGTTTGAAACCTGACCAGAGTAAACATAATGTAAGGAAATTGTCATTTGTCTCTTCTAATGCACAGGCCTTCCTATATCAAAACCAGAACTTGTCATCTGTCTTGAACAAAACAAAGAATCCTCAATTGCAGGCATAGAGGAGGCAAAAGGCATAGAATCAGGTAAGTTGGAATGAAACATCATCTCCTGTGGTGAATTTAAAGCAAATAGCAATACTGACTTGCAGAGGTATTAGCCCATCTCCTCATTAGAAATAATACTTAATGCGTCCAGAATGTAGTATACAGTAGAACACATTTTTTTTAAAAATCTCAATACATCTAAATAGTGTTGAGGTAATATCTACTTTTTCAAAATCAGTGTGGCACTGTTTTTTAGGGTTATTGTGTGTTCTTCTACATGGTACATTTGTATGCTGCAAGCCAGAGCTAGATTCATTTACTTGTTTTTTTCTTTGTTTGTTTGATTGATTGGTTGGTTGGGGTTTTTTTGTTTTGTTTTTTTAGAATTTTGTAAAATATATATTTCTCTTATGTTTTCTCCTCTCTCACCGTTTTCCTATCCACTTCCCACACTAACCCAACGACATGGTTTCTGTTTTATATGCACACTGCTTCTCAAAAATGAAAACAAAACAAGACTAAAAATACCACAAAAGGCCAAAGATTTGGATTTTTGTTGGCCATATGCTTCTGAACATGAGGCATACTCAGAAATGTGGTTGATATAACATCTCCATTCCATTGAAGGATACTGATTTTTCCCTCTCCCAGAATCTGTGGACTTCAAATAGGTGCTTGGCTAGGGGTGGGAGATTGTGCCTACTTTCTCTCCTCCTCCTCGCTGGGAGTTTCTCTGTCTTGAGCTTGTGTAGATCTTGTGCATGATGTCACAGTATTGGTGAGTATAATATATTCAATAGTCCTGTTATATCTGGAAAATGCCTTATCTTTAGTTATCCATGACCTCAGGCCTTTACAGTTGTTCTGCCTTCTCATATATAGGCCCTAAAGACATATAGTTCTGAGTGCTCCAAAGTATCTCATTCTCTGTACATTGTCCAACTGTGGGTGTTATGTTAAACTTATCTGGTGAGGGTTGAGTGATGCATAGATCTAAGGGTGCAGTCCTGTGTCATTAGGAATCATTTTATTGATGTATTCATTTGGCAGAATACTAGTAAGTTTTTAACTAGGGCTGTTGATCAATCTTATCATGGGAGACCATAGGATTCATAGCTAGCTCATATTCATGATTGCTTTTTTTTCTCCTGTAATGTATGTTTTACCTTCCTGAAAACTATGAATATGAATCTATGGTCATGAACTATCCAGTTGAGCACCAACTCTATTTCTCACTTTTCAAAGAATCTCGGTCTTATGTCAGGTTCTGAATGGGAGTTAATTGAAAAAGCAATATACCCTCTATATTTTGGTGTGCCTGTTGGAGCTCTTGGACTAATTAATCAAAAAGATGTAACCCATTCCTTATAGTGGCGTCTTTGTTAGCATATGGTGTTGGATTGGGGTTTTGTCTCTACTTTGACATAGGAATGCCATTTAAATTGATTTAATACACACACACACACATACACGTGAGGAAGCTTCTATGGGATTAGAATTAGTATCAGTATACAGAATTCTACAGTTCCCTCTGGTTCCTCAGAAGACCTTTAATGTGGACCAGAGAGATATAAAGGTGCTTTCCCTTTGAAACTGTTGTTTTTTGGCAAGTGATTGTCCATAGTTTTTGTGAATCTTGCAACCATTTCCTGAAACAAGATAGAGCCCACCCAGGTTGACTGGGAAATCTTTAGAGAACAGGGGAACAGGGGAAGACAAGCTTATCTGGCTTATCTGGCTTATCTGGCTTATCTGCCACACTCATACCTTAAGGCTAAGTTGGAAGGATTGATCAAACTTAGAAGTGACTTTACACAGATCAGAATGTACTTGATATATCCATAATAGTGACACAGATTGCCATATGCTCCCCCAAACCCCTGGGTGTCCAGAGGATCACTGCCAACCAGGACTTCTGAGGGTCGTGGCATTGCAGGCTAGAGGTAGCTGGAATGGCCAAAACCCTTTGTCATAGATCTGTAGCCTCATGAGTAAGCCTAACCTTGAAGGATGGGTAGCGGGAGCCCTCCCTGAATGAAAAGAGATATCTCACCTCTTGATCAGGGACAGAAAGTTTAGTTAATTAGCCATGTCACATAATTGTAGTCTGCAACTAATTTCTTTAGGATTGACAGCTTAGGTTCAATTATAGGCCACTGTTTACCCAGATGTCTTGATTTGAGAGCCATATCAATGAAATGGAGTAAGGAGGTTTGATCGTGGTGGATTTCTAAGGGACAGTGGCCCTTAGAATTTGGGAGTGACTCACGTGTTAGATCGCAGTTTGCCAAATCTGTCTTTTCATGGGCCTGAAGGTTATTAAAACTCTTATTAGGACACCACCCATATCCTCCAGGATGTCTCTGTTCCAGAGTTTTCTAGGTATCATAGAAATGATAGGGTGAGTGGCTCCCTTGTTGCCGTCAAGGTCTTTCCAATGGACTTAATGGATGGTAAGTTTTTTTTTTAATCTTATTGGCCTCCTACTCCACTAGTTGGAGGGCCATCTCTAAATTTCCAATGGGGAAATATAAGTGCCTTGGTTTTTCATAATATGGTGATGTCTACATCCATGTCCACCAAGCCTCTAACAGCTTGTCCATCAAGATAGATGGTCAGCATTGGGGAACATAAAGAAATGGACAGCGTCCAATAGATTTTTTGATTGCCAGAGCTTCCTCTTAATGGTGGGGCTAAGGAGCGCCCCACCTGGAGTTTAAAGGGGCAGGTGCTTCATCAGGCTATGATCTGCAATCTTTTGCCTAATAAAATCCCTTATTACATCTGGGTCCTAGGTTTTGCTCTGTGGCCATAACACCCCAGATGGCCTGCTTTGCCACATCCCCAGCAAGATCTATCTACTTGTGGACCCTTGAGTGTGTCATTGGCATGCTGCCTGTTCACAAGGAAGGCATCGAGGGAAGTGGTGAGGACAGTGATGGGTCCGTTGCTGGGGTCAAGATCTCTTGTGGCCAGTTCTCACTTGCAAATATCCTCATTGAGGACCGCTGCAACTGCATTGCATGTGGGGTCAGTAAGGCCTTCCCAAATCAATTGTTAGAGTAATATTTCCCTAGTAGGGCCAAGGTCTACTCTCCACTACACTACCTGAGACATTAGACACCTTCCGGATAAGGGAGAGTCCACCTGTTTGGGGTGGGAATCCAGGACTGATTAACAGCTTTTTGTCCCAGGTTGACTGGAAAGGCTTCTGCCAGCTTTTGAGGCCTGAGATGATTGGAGGAGGGGTACGGGGGGGGGGGGGGGAAACAGGGACTGCAGCGGCTGGGGCTCATGCCATAGTCTGAGGGATGTGAGAGAGTTTTCACCATCAGTGGCAGGTGCACATTTAAGCACTTCCATCCAAGAGTGCCTCATGAGAAGTGCTGTCCCCTGCAGTGGGAACGGAGCTGACAGAGAAGTGGCATGTGCTCTTCTTAGCATTTTTTGCAGGGCTTCAGCTGCCTGTCTCCTCCTCATCAGATGCCAAAGAGAGATCAGTCATGGAAGGGAGGGTGGGCGGGGGTGATTAAGAGGTTACCCATTTTGTAGAGGGAGATAGAAGGTGAGTAACAGAGAGATGATGGCAGTCAACAGGGGTGGACAATTTTGTCGGACCTTCATGTTTTAGGCTTAGGGACTTTCTTGGATTTTTAGGTCATGGCTGTATACTGGCATAGTGTCTCAGAGATGTTGTTTGGCAGTCAAGCCTTTGTTCCACCTCCTGGGGGGTCAGTCCTTATGTGGAGGTGCTGGGTGAACTGAAACAAAAATGTCTCTTCCTAACCATACTGGGAGAAAAACATGACAGACAACATCAATGAAGGAAAGAAATGGGGTCTCAACATTTTACCTGACAAAGGGACCAAAACCACACAACATTGATGGAGCTTCTGACTGAAATACACCATCTTGAGGGTGCTGTCAAGTGCCACAAGTGAGAGGGAGACAACTAGAACCTGTTCAAGTGCCAGATGTTGCGGGGTCTTAGAGACTCCTTTGGGAGTGAGATTGAGAAGGCACCCTATCAATGACATAGAGACCAGGAGTCAAGAAAAAGGCAAACAGCAGACTCATTTATTCAGCAATGAGGAGAGCCTTGTATCTCCTCCAGCACCCTGTTTGCACTCCAGTCTATTGACATCCTGTGGTCACCCCTCATTGGCTAGGCATGATCAGGATCTCTGATAGCGCCTGCTGTTAGGCATTCAGGGTGACTCATCTTTTGGCCTTGTAGGCCTTATCTTCCTACCATTCTCATTTTACCCACAGTTTTATTAGTTTCTGACGATATATCTGTTGTAATTTTAGTACTTTTTCTAATCATACAGCCATGTTTTAAACCTTTATTACTATACCAGTAATCACTCCTGGGACTGATAATCAAAAAGCATAAAAACAATCCTTACCATGACAGACAACATCTTACTTTGACAAAGAAAAAGAAAAAAAAAGCATTTGGATTCTGTATTGACAAACTGAGTATCATATTTGGGGGTCCATAGTATTGTGTCCTTGTTGTCACCACAAGTCAAGTCATTATCTTCTTCCTCTTGGGTTGTCTCCTCTTGATATGCTTGTTGTCAGTCTTCATGTGCTTTTTCTGCTGGTTTCCAGGATGTAGTCCTGGTTGAATGCATCAGAGTAGGTACCAAATGGGACTTTGACTTCCTCGAAAGATGCAGTATAACCTCTCCTGAATGTTAGCAGGACATCTTGTTCTTTCTTTTGATTAGTTTCTTGATCTTTACAGTTTTAATATACTTTAAGCTCTATTTTTTTTTTAAGTGTCAAATGCTTTTGGGCAACAGAAAAAGAACTAACCTTTAAAGTAAAAACATTTAACATTGAGATAGCTGAATATACCATAGTATGTGCTGATTTAGGTGACTGTATACCCTTTACTTTTAAAAATTGCTGTTTAAATATTTGATGGTGTCATGTTGTTCTATAATAGCTTGATCATGTGGAATATGAAGGATTATAGTAACATTGTTAATATCACATACATTGTTTTATGTGTTTGCTAGTATAAACAAGATCATTATAAATTTTTACTTGTAATAAGAGACCTAGAAAGGAAAAGGTGCATACTAAATTATTAAGGACTTCAAGGTTGTTTCACCACTATGAACAGAAGCAAGAATTATATTAGAAAAAGTATGCACTTTTACATGAACATATTTTAAACATCAAATTCTGAAATATGAGTACTATCTGCCAAATGGTGTGTTAGATTTCAAACCTTGATGTTTAGTTCCATCAGTAGAGGGCAGTGGTTGGAAAGAACATGAAGGTAAAGAAGTTCATGAGATTTTTGAGAGACTATAAAAGAAAGTATTTAAGGGCAAGGAATAGGTCAGTACATCAGCTTGAGTATTAGATGAGAATTAAGTATTAACAAACCTGGAAACTCAGAATAAGTATGAATGTATGTTATGAAACAACTCTTGAGACCATTGTCTTATAGATGCCTGAAAGAGGAGAGAAATAATTGTGAAATAACATTATTAGTGTGGGTGGATTTAAGTCTTGAAGTTTCTAGGAAAGAAATACTTTGAACACAGTGTGCAGAGTCAAAATATTCAATGACTGAGAAACATCTAAGAAAAGCTGATTAATTATAGTATGTTCAGAGCATTGAGCTGTATAATCAGGTGTGGGTTTCTTATTTTTTGTGGAGGACGTAGAATTTATATATAAAATACAAGCTCCTTGTCCTTTTGAAGAGCCATCTGTAAGAGCAATCTCTAGACTTTTTAGACATAATTTTATATGTTATTCATGGCATATCTTCAAAAAGTCTTGAAAGATCTTGCTGATAATGGTTAGCTATAGATCCTGAGTAACAACATGCCATTACTTCCCACCAGTTATTCTAAGTGTGAAACAATCAGCCTGCAATTTATTTAATGGCTCAATGATTTGTTTAAGCTCCATACCAATAAGTTGTCCTTCTTATAATTATCCAATCTATGATTTCTTGTTGTGAGGCCAAAACAGATTCCATTTTGGTCCTGGGACCTTGTGGGACTTTGAACTTCACCCCCAAACCTGAGAAAAGCCAGGGGTTGCTAGCCCCCTTTGCGGGGAAGTATTAGCTAATGGGAAAAACCCAGGTCACACAAAACTACTGACATGATGCTGACCACCTAACTTCTCTTATCAGTTGAGTAACAAGGGACCAATCAAATAAGTTTCCAAGCAACCTCTGTGGTTAGGAAAGTGTCAGCAGATATACTGAGGACATGACCACAGGACAGTTGCTATGAGTGAACAACCCGCCCTAGGCAATGACAGCCTATCACAGAATAACAGCTAAGCTTTACCTAAGCTTTAGCCAATTGTGATAAGTAATTCTGCATTTTAAGACTGTAATCTTGTGGTGGTCTTGTGATTTATGTCTTTATAAATAAACCCCTTACAAAAATACTGGGACCTTCTCCCTTCATCTGCCGTGTCCTGTCAGACTGTGAGGCAGTAGAGTCACCTAACCCTGGTGTTTAGGCATGGACCTGCTTACTGCTACACTGATTCCAGGTTATGCCAGTCTCTACTCAGATCACACATGAGGGTGAACCCCAAATGCCTGGCCCAGTAACCACAGGGAAGCCTGAGCAGCCATAGGGTTCAGTCAGGCTGTGGTGTCAAGATGTGTACAGCTGAAGATGTTTTTCATTTTACAGTCCTTCTGAAAGGGTCCAACCAATGAGTTGCTCACGTCCAGATTGCAAAATAATTGCCCAAAATTTATTCCCCTTTACACGGGCTCTTTTTATATTGCTTCCTATGCACTTGTAGTTTTCACTATCAGTGTTTTTTTGTTCCAGAAACCAAAGAATGAATTTTACAGTTATTTGTATGAAGTTGGAGAGCTGTTGTTCTGAGTATTTTGTTCCTCTGAGTCTTACAAACTTCTTAGTATTTGTAGGAAATACTTTGCCTCAAGGATTAAAAAGAAACCATACTGTTTAACTCTTATTTACCTTTGTGAGACCTTGGATGGTGGGACCAAATTCATAACCTCTACTTTTATTTAAAAATTTTCCTTATCTTCTGAGGGTCCAGTCCTATATTTTGGGTTCAAGTTACAGATGTCTCTGCAACTACCAGTGCCAGTAGAGTAATGAGCCAGGGAAGCAAGACGGTAGTTTGGGTCAACGCGACTAATTAGCTGGTGTTGATTTGAACTTTGGGAACCTGACCCTAAATAGTTTATATAAGGCATGTTTAAGCACAGCAAAAATTTGTCTTTTACACTACAAAATCAATGCCAACCTTTCCTTTTATTATAAGTTACATTACATGTTTTCATATGATATTCTGTAATCCTCAAGTTTGGCATACTTGTTTCCTGACAGCAGAACTGAAGTTTGGGTAGCACCTTCTTGCTACAGTCCTCGTACTGATTTCACATTTTTCATTATGTTTTTATATTATTTTCATGTAAGGTCACAAAGTGAGATAATGATTTACTTTTCTTTCTTCTAGCCCTGTCGTGCTTTCTTAACAAGGAGCTATTCAAAACAGGGAACAAACAAGAATCTGTCGAGAGAGAAGGATCAAGACAATTTGAAAGTAATAACCTCAGAAAGTTACATGTAAGGAAATTCTGGGAATGTACAGGTGACAATGAAGAGCATGAATTATGTGTTGATGGAAATGATCTTTATGCAACACCCACTGCTGACGTTCCTAACAGAGGAGATCGAGAAACTCCACCTTCTCCTGACATGGCTCACCCTGGGCCACTTTCACATTCATGGTGGGAGCCTCTTCTAGGAAAATGTTCACATCAGTTTTTGAAACATAACTTTACTCTACAGAGAAATGTGAATACACTGGGAAGTGACATACGGGGTTATAGATCAGAATGTTTGAGATATTTTTTATATAGTATGGGAATAAGCAGTACTTCAACACTTTGTGAGGAAAAAAGAGTTAATAATACAGAAAAACACATACAGTGTTTTCAGTGTGAAAAATGTTTGACTCCAAATTCTTTACAACTTCCTGAGCAATTAAATCTACTTTGTGACAAGTTCTGCCATATAGATCAACATAAGAATGTGTCTATGAATCCAGCGAAGCTTAAATGTCAGTTTACAGGGATTACTTACCAAGGTAATGACTCATGGGACAAGTATAATCATCATGTAACTCCTAATGATGATCACATAAGTAATTGTTTTCTGGAGAATTGTTACAAAAATGGTAGATGTACGGATGTCTCTGGTCAGTGCACACTATCTCCTTTCCACCAGCAGTACCAAAGCCAAGAGAATTTATCAAAAAATAAGCAGCAGGATGAAATTTTAAATGGGTCATCAAATTGTCCTTGTACTGAAACTAGGATTATAGGAGAATTTTACAGACACGGATGTGATAAGTACAGTAAAGTCTCAGTTGAATCATCTAACATAGAGAAGGATAATATAAATGATATTAGAAGAAAACCAGGCCTATTTATTAGAAGTGATAATTCTTTCAATTTCCATTTAAATGTTCAAAATGAGTCAATCCGTACTGGAGAAAAACCTCAGAAAAATGAAGTATACAGACCAGAGTTTACCTCTCCTTCAAATTTTACAGGGCCTTCAAGATTCTTTGTTGATCAGAAATATAAGAAATCTGGGAAATGTTCCAGATCTTCAGGCCTCAGGATTAAGATGCTTCATAGTGGAGAAAAAGCATGCAAATTTACAGAATGTGGAAAGTCCTTTTCCCAGTTCTCAGGCCTTAGAAAGCATTATACAAACCATACTGAGGAGAAACCTTACAAATGTAAAGTATGTGAAAGGACTTTTTGCACAGGATCATATCTACAAATTCATCATAGAATCCACACTGGAGAAAAACCATACAGATGTAAAGAATGTGGCAAGTCCTTTACTCGTGCTTCTTCTCTTCAAGTTCATTACAGAGTGCATACTGGAGAGAAACCTTACAAATGTACAGATTGTGGAAGGTCTTTTACCCTGCGCACACATCTTCAGAACCACCACAGAATCCATACTGGAGAGAAACCTTACAAATGTAAAGAATGTGGAAAGTCATTTGCCAAAGGATCAAACCTTCAAGATCATCGCAGAATTCATACTAGAGAGAAACCTTACAAATGTACAGATTGTGGCAAGTCCTTTACCCTGCGCACACATCTTCAGAACCACCACAGAGTCCATACTGGAGAGAAACCTTACAAATGTAAAGAATGTGGAAAGTCCTTCGCCAAAGGATCAAACCTTCGAGCTCATCACAGAATACATACTGGAGAGAAACCTTACAAATGTACAGATTGTGGCAAGTCCTTTACAAACAGCTCATGTCTTCGAAAACATCACAGAACCCATACTGGAGAGAAATCTTACAAATGTAAAGAGTGTGGCAAGTCCTTTGCTTGGGGTGCCTATCTTAAAACTCACTACAAAATACATAGTAGGAAGAAACCTTATAAATGTAATGAATGTGGCAAGTGTTTTGCTGAGGGCTCAACTCTTGAAACCCACCACAGACTCCATACTGGAGAGAAACCTTTCATATGTACAGATTGTGGTAAGTCCTTTTCCTTTAGCTCATCTCTTCGAAGACATTGCAAGACCCATACAGGAGAGAAATATTATAAATGTAAAGACTGTGGCAAGTCCTTTTCCCAGGACTCACAACTTCAGACTCACCAAAGAATACATAAGAGACTGAAACCTTACAAATGTAAAGAGTGTGTAAAGTCTTTTACCAAAAGATCGTATCTTCAAGCTCATTGCAGAATCCATACTGGAGAGAAACCATTCAAATGTAAAGAATGTGGCAAATCCTTTACCAGGGACTCAACTCTTCAAGTTCATCATAGAATCCACACTGGAGAGAAACCTTACAAATGTACAGATTGTGGCAAGACCTTTACCCAGCACTCACATCTCCAAAGCCACTACAGAATCCATACAGGAGAAAAACCTTACAAATGTAAAGTCTGTGACAAGTCTTTTGCTGTGGGCTCAACTCTTCAAAAACATCAAAAAATCCACTCATGAGAAAACCTTTATAAATGTTCAAATTCCATTACCTGGTTTTCAAACCCTTTTATTTATTTATTTATTTTACTTTTTTTTTGAGACAAAGTTTGGAGCCTGTCATGGAACTAGCTCTTGTAGACCAGACTGGCCTTGAACTCACAGAGATCTCCATATCTCTGTGATTAAAGGTGTGTGCCACCACTGCCTGACTCTGGTTTTCAAATCTTAACTATCACCGTGGAATCCATAGTGGACACAAACCTTAGAGATGTAAAGAATGTTTGAAATTTGTTAGCACAACTCTAAATTTAGAACACATAATATTTAGGTAAGAGACAGATTCAAGCCTAATGCTAACTCACTGTTCACCCAAGAAAAATGATCTTTAACATGAGTAGAATAGATGGAAACTTCTAACCCATGTTCAAACCTTAACATTGGAGAGTAACACCAGGAAATTCTACACTTGTATGATTTGAAAACATTTTATCCAGAAATAAACCTTATATTCACTCTTGTATTTTGAATGTAAATGACTCTCACAGGCACATAGGGAGTGACAGTATTAAGTGGTGTGGCCTTGTGGGAAGAAGTGTATCACTGTTTCAAATGCTCTAGGTTGGCTCAGTGTCACTCTTCCTGCTGCCTGCTGATATGAATGTACAACTCAGCTACCTCTCTACCACAGTACTGCCATGTTTCCTGTCATGATGATAATGAACAATACCCCTGGAAATGAAAGCCATCCCCAATTAAATATTTTCCTTTATAAGAGTTACGGTGGTCACTGTGTCTCCTCACAGCAATAGAAATTCCACCTAAGTCATCAAGAAGCAATTCCTTTGAAAATAGGTGATATATGTTCTAATGTTTATATAGAATTACTCTGAAATAATTGTTAAGGATATAGAACTTATAAAAATTTAAAACATAAAAACTTGTATCAAAATAAGATTTCTGATAACTATCTAAAGTTAAACTTGCATTTTTTTGTATATTCGAGTTGAACACTGTATTTTCATTTGTAGCATATATTTTCAGAGTAAAGATTACTGTGTTGTAGTATTTGATCTTTAATTATATGTTTCAGATTGTTTATGACATTAAATTAACTCTTGTCTTTATTCCTAATTAGTAAATTAAAACATTTACTGCTGCTTTGGGGTAATGAATGTTTTATGCTGGAAAGATGGCATTAATGTTAGCTGTAACATGAGTGATAATTCATACAGAAACTTTTTATTATTCTAGAAACAATGAAAAAGTAGATGCTTGTGGTGATATTTTGTTTGTCCTCAATAAAATTTGCCTGAAAATCAGAGGGCAGAGCTAGCTACTAGTTAATTATAGAGGCTGGGCAGTATTGGCACATGCCTTTGATTCCAGCACTTGGTTTCTCATGCCTTTGATCCCAGTACTTGGGAGGTGGAGGCAGAAGGTAATGTGGCTGGTTGGAGAGAGCAGGAGGAGACAGGAACTCAGTCCTTTTGGTCCAAGGATTTCATAGAGGTAAGAACTTTAGTGGCTGGCTACTTTACTACTCTGTCTTTTAGCTTTCACTCCCTAATATTTTTTTCTCCAGGTTTTTATTACTAAGACCAATTAGATTAGTACTACAGGTACTTCTTAGGGAAGTGGAAGGAAGTAAATATGATAACAGGTGTGAGGTGGGTAAAGGTAAATAGCAGGACACAATTGATCTGATAGGGGAAATAGGAAAGAGAGTTCCTGAGGGAGGTAAATACTGAAGAAGGAGAGAGTAAGGTAACATAACAATACAGATGTTTGAAACAACTACAGGATATAAATGATCTGATAGGAGAAAAAAGGAAGGGCTGTTTCTAATGGAAATTGAAGGGAGGTGCAAACAGAAGGAGGAAAGAAGGTAACAGAAAAATTTTATGTCTGAAACAAACATAAGGAACTGTACTATTTAAAATCAAACTTCATGTAATTCTGTACATAAAGTTTCATGTATGATTTAGTGAATTTATATGCGCTGACAGCCCTGTCTCCAAGTGCTGAAGAACACCTAACTAAAATCTTAATAACAGTCAGTCATGGGAAGTCCTTTTGAGTAGTTGGGCAGGGCTTTCCAAAAGACTCTCAAAACACATAGCCTATTTGCAGTTGTTCTTGTCTGGCCCCAGAAGTAGAAGGCAAGTCCCCATTGCTGAGGACACCATGCACTTTAGAAACAGTGCCCAGAGACTCCTGAGCTTGAAATGTGTGCAATATTCCCTCCCTGAGGACTAGATATTATGGTTTCTAAAGGTCCCAGCAAATTTCCAAAAAAGAGAAGCAACCACCAGCCTTTCCCAGCTTTGATGCTAATGAACCAGTTCAATAATGAGGACAGATGGTACAATAACTTTAAGAATGCAGTAGTGGCACAGATACCTTGGCAGTAACCAACAGCTCTCTAATTAGACTTAAAACCCACTCAATCAAAGGGAAACCATGACTTCTACTGGAAACGTAGCTAACTACTTATTTTGCCTCTCCTACCATGTTAATTGACAATTCAGTTGTTCATGTAGTAAAGTTTTCACTTACTCATTTACTCTTCCATCCATCCATCCATCCATTCATTATTAAATGTAACAAAATAAATTTTAATTAGGTAAAACATAGCCTATCATATTGAAGTTTTACAAGACAAAACAACAGAAGGAAAAGAGTCAAGATATAAGAAGCAGAGACCAAGTAATTGTCAATGTCAGGAATCACAAAACCATTAAATCAGAAGTCATTTTATGTTGCAGGGGCTGCTTGTTTCCCAGCCACCAGAACAGAAATAATCAAGCTCTCTCAGGTTTATAAGTGGATTTAGTTTGCCACATTTGTGCCAATTTGTTGGAGGGAGACTGCTTGTTTGTCTCGGCTGCTCAGAACAGAAATAGTCACACCGAAACTGTATTAATTAAATCACTGCTTGGCCCATTAGCTCTAGCTTCTTATTGCCTAACTCTTATATCTTAATTTAACTCATCTTCATTAATCTGCATCACCACAAGGTCATGGCCTACCAGCAAGGTTTCTGGCAACAGCTCCATAGCTTCTCCCTTGACTCTGCCTACTTTCTCCCAACATTCAGTTTACTTTTCCCCACCTATCTCTGTTATACCCTATCAGGCCAAGCCATTTTCTTTTCTCATTAACCAATAAAAGCAGCACATAGACCTAAGGGCCTCCCACACCAATTTTATACATGTGTGTGTACACAGACAGACTTGCTATAAGAGGACACAGTTTTCTTGGTGTCCTCAATCCCTCATACTATTTCCACCTCTTCTTCTGCAGGGTTTTCTGAGCTATAAGGTGAGTGATTTGATACAGACATCCCATTTCAGGCTGAGTGTTCCAAGCTCTCTGACTCACTGTGTAATGTCTGACTGTAGATCTCTATATTTTTTCTCATCTGCTGCAGGAGCAAGCTTCTCTAATGCAATCTGAACAAGACACTGATCTGTAAACTTAGCAGAATATCACAAGGAGTCTCTTTTTGTCATTATATTTTTTTATTTTTAGACCCATATTATTTGCTTTTACGCTAGGTTCCTGGGCTATCTGACTTCACATTCTTGATCACCTAAGCACTGTCAGTTTTGCTTTCCATCTTGAGTAGTTGGCCTTAAGTCAAATCAGATAGTGGTTGCTTACGAAAACAAGCTTTGTGATACCCTTGCCATGGCATATCTTACATGCATAACACAGTAGAAGATAAAGGGCTTGGGGTTTACTTGCTATTTATGTTTCTCTTTTAAGAGTATATAGAACATGTTCCATTACACAGGAAAATAGGGATTAAAGTCTCTAAAGTCTTTGTGTAGGCAATAGCTGACATCTCCATTTTCAATGAATTGTGTAGGTGTCTGAAGCAATGAAACCTTGCTGTCAATTCTTAGAGAGGAAGCTCTAGTCCTATCAATAGCCTGGTTTGTTTGTGTATCCCTGTGGGATCCTTTGACCAAAAATTCAATTAAATTTATTTCAATCCTTGTACTGAAATTTTCTTTGGTTATAACAGACTGTAATTTGGAACTGTGTCTTCCCCATTATTTGACAATTTCATTTTTTTCACAACTTCTTCATATATCTATATATTTAGCAATTTCATTTAAATGGTTCTCACATATGTATATTCTTTAGGAAGGTTCTACTGTATTTGGTTACCAGAGTACCCCTCAAATACCAATTAATTTTAGCTATCTCTCCCTGTATTTTATCCTAGAACTTCTCCACTCCCCCTGCACACTTGATTCTTCCATTGCATTCTACCATATATCTGTAACTTTTTTTCAATTTCTCTCTTTTAATAGAATGTTTCCTATAGCCCCATACTTCGTTCTGTTTTCTGTGTTCTACAGACTGTAGCATTGTTATCATTGGTTTCACAGATAACATCAACATATAAATATACTGAGAGTAATGAGAGGCCACAGCAGAAAATCTGCCACAGAATTGGGGACGAGACTGGGAGATAGGACTTGAAGGGAGGAATTAAGGAAGAATTGAAGTCCCCTTTCTTCCCTGGTCAGGACAGCCTATGTGTTCCAGGGAGTTCCTGCTTGAGTTTGAGGTAGGAACAAAGCAATCAGTTAGGTGATCCACTGTAAATATGTGCAGGGGGGAAAAGAAAGGAAACAGATGGAGTTCTTTTTCATTTAGTTGTTTGCTTGTTTTTTTTTTTTCAGACCTATAGGTGAGACTTGAAGAACAGAGAGTGGTGAAGATCAGCAACTAGCCTATCTGCTCGTTTACCCTGTGTGGTCTTTGTCTTTGATTCTTCTGGATTTGAGGGGAGGCTTGGGGTGGGAAAAGTGGAATCCATCAGACCAGAAATTATTTGGGCAGAGCTGGCACTGAGACTAGTGGATTGGAATTGGAGAGACAGAGGGAGAGGATAAGATCTGCAGTTATCCTATCTTCTTACCTGGCAGGAATGGCCTGTGAGTTTCCAGGGAGTTCCTGCCAGAGTTGGGGGAAAAGAAAAGAGTGGATGGAAGGAGGTTAAGAATAAAAGGTCTGTTCTATTCAATGAAGATGGAGTTGTAACAGGTATTCTCTTGCACAGTTGGGCAAGGACTGTGGGATTGGATTTCATGCAGCAGAAGTAGAGGTAAAAGTCTGAGTTAACATATCTGCTTTACTAGCTGGAATAGCACATGTCATCTCTTCAGGGCTAAATACTATTTCATATATTTTGCTCTCTGTTGGCATGCTTGTTATTTATTGTTTGACACTGTTTCATTCATAAGAATATTTTTCTTTCTCCTTCAATTATGGTAGATATTTTTACTGTGTACATTAGCCAATAAGAGCATTCTTTTTAGGAGTTTGAATGCATTGCTCTGAGCTCTTTTCATTTATTCTTCGTCCTATGAAATCAGTTGTCATTCTAATGGGCTTTCCTTTACTTATGACATTTAGTTCTTTTTCTTTTTCAGAGTTCAATATTCTTGTTTTGTTCTATATATTAACTGGAACATGCTTGGGGTCTCTCTCTCTCTCTCTCTCTCTCTCTCTCTCTCACTTATTTATTTCCTATTTGGTGTTATGTATGTTTCCAATATCAGCAAGGGCATGCCATTCCTGAGTTTGAGTCTAGGTTCTGCTTTCACATCTATATCTATAATTTAAAAATTATATTTGTGTTGGACAACATAACCTATGTATTTCTTTTCTGTGCTAGTTCATATATTTTATTTTTTACTTCATCAGGAAAATTCCTCTACATTTCTTTTGAGTCTTGATACTGTAATCATTATGTGATCTAATCAACTTGTAAGGTCTTCACTTGAGATTTCCATTTGGATTACTGACTTTTGCACTTCTAACTTGGTTTCAGATTGAATTCTCTTCAATACTTTGATATCTTTTTTCTTTTTTAAAAAAAAATCTTGTATATCCTTCATTTTACCCAGTCTTATGTCTCTTTGGTCTTCAGTATAATTTTCCAGGTATCCTTAGCCTTATTCCCCAGGGAAAGGTGAGTGTGCTATCCACCCATATCACAGGTCCATAATACAGGACAATCAGACGCAATAGGGAGTCAAGTCAAAGCAGGACCTCAGTTTATTACTATGAACATCAGATTATATAGTTTAAGTGACATCATGTGAGGTGGGGGTTCCTCCAGCCAATGGGAGACAGCCAAGCCCTCCCTCTGGCTGGAGGAGTGTCTACTCCTTGATAGATTTTGCTGTCTCATCCTTGGTAGCTTTGAGACTATCTCTCAAACTCAACCCAGACTTTTATTATGTCCTACAGGCCTTGAGGTACAGGTCCTGAGATAATTTTAGGCCAACAATAATTTAGGTGTTTAAGACCTTTCTTATAAAGTTCATGGTGTGTTACTTTGTATCTAATTTTTATAATTCTTTAATGATGTTTGTAATTGTTCTTTAATTTCTGTATTAAGGATTTTATTTACTCAGGAATATGTCAGTGGGAGTGGTAGATTTAGGGAGGTGAAATTTATTTAACATTTATTTAACATTTTTTTCTATAAGTGATTTCCTATTGTTGTGTTGAAATAGCTTTACCAAATAAACTTACTCAAAACTCTAAACCACTTTTCCATTTTTTCCATCAAGGTCATACTTTAAACTAAGTCAAACATTTTATCTATATGAGAACCAAGTTGTCAATTATCTGACCTTCAGGGAACAACTTTATTCAAACTGCCACACATGATGTTTGTGTTCTTGTGATCAAACTAATTTTGTTATTTCTATGTCTGATATGGACACAGCAGACTTCACAGACCATAATGTATGCAGGGAGCCTTGTGCCTGAAGGCTAAATATAGCATGGACTGGGTGGACTCTGGTTGACATAGAGGGGATGGGAAGATTTACAAGATGTGTGTCCCAATCTAAGCATAAAGATAAGGTTATTCTGGGCAGGACTGATCAGACTAGACTGAGTTTCCATTAGCAACAGCCAGCAATTCTTATGTCTCAATGAACAAAAATTCTAGATTTGTTTTCAAATGATCAGTATTCCGTTGGAGGGTTCCAACAATATTGGAGGCAATATTGTTTTTCATTATCTTTGAGTCTATTATAATTTGCCAAGGGACTAGAGCTTAGTACTGTCCTTATTTTTAAGATGTTGAAACTCAGGCTCACAGAGATAAGGGTTTTTTTTTAAATACTTAAGTGTGATTTCTCATCCTACTCATTCTATCATTCCAATGAGTCATTAAATAAAGTTGAAGCCACATACGCCAGGTATGGTAATTATTTATCATAGTTATTTAACTATGATACTTAGAAAGTTGATGGAGAAATTTCAGTATTTCAAAGTAATGCAAGATGAGAATGGTCAATGGGTATGGTGGGAGGTCCATAGAACCTAGGGAGACTGTGGTTGACTCAAGATAGTGTCCAGAGTCTTCCCTGCAGCTCTAGAACTTCAGGGCCATGGAACCAGCAAGTGTTAGAGGTATTTACCACTCCAAGTTTTCTATTCTTGATAATGTTTTCTTTCCAAGACAGTCTAGGTCACTAAAGGGTCAGACTCATGTTGCTTAATAAAGAGTAAAATTCTGCAAGTGGGTGGATTAAGACTCAGGCAGTGATGAATTCCCAATTTGTGTACTCAAAACAGCATGATCAGTCATGAAACCATAATACTCAACCAACAGAAATGGATGAAGAAGTTTGATTAATATATTTGCACATAGTTATTCACACATATTTAAGGATGAAATTGGAAGGGAACAGTTTGGGAAGGGATGGAGAAAGGACTAGGAAGGGGGAAAATGGTGTAGTATATTTTAATTAAAATGTATAAAAATAAATTTTAAATAAAAATGTGGCTTGAGCACTGGGTTTATTGCAGAGGTCAAAGATTTACATTGCCAGAAACCATGGTTGCTGACCTTCTCCTATAACTTCAGTTGCAAGGGATCTAATTCCCTCTGCTGGCCTCTGCGGGTACTGCACAAAGTTCTTGTGACTTAAAGCAATTAGAGCAAAACAAGTAGCTTTACATGGTATATAATACAAATCATTCAGTGATTTTTTTTAAAATAAATCTGTTATCTTGAATTTGTTTTTGAAAGTTTTAATTTTATCACTCTGATTCAGATTTACATTCAATCACCAGTCATAGAAATTAAGACCATCTCTCAGTGATCCTAACAGACATCATTTTCTTTATCATAAGGAAATAAAATACATGTAGCAGTCAAAACTATTTTATGCAATGTTTAAGCAAAGCTCTCCCATTTTGGTAAACAGTTGTACACTCACATTCCACTTTCTCCTATTGGCAATAAAGAGAATTGGAGTATACTGGGTGAGTGCTGGCCAGTGATTTCTTTGATTTTGACTTTGATTATAATCTTGTTTAAAGAACAGAGTTATAGTCTGTCTTGAGTCTCCTTTAATCAGTGGTGTCATCATTGTGGGTATTTTAAAATTATAAACCAATTATATTATAGTTTCTCTGAAAATTGTGCACCTTCACCTATTTTTATATTCTGCAAATTTATTGTATTGCATTATGAGTTCCTTGATTTTCTGTTGACATGGGGACTTTCTCTGGAGAAACAGTTTTAATTTTCTACTCTTTATTTTAGATTCTTCCCTCTACTTATTTCTTGGCATATATGTGTTTTCAAGTTTTTATTATTATCATTGGATGGGATTTTACTGCTTATGTGGTTTATATGGTTAATACATTGAATTTTGATTTTTAAAATACACACACACACACACACACACACACACACACACACACACACACAAAACTAGAGTTATCTGAGTGTCCAGATAACTTCAACTAGAGTTATCTGAGGGATCTTCAATTGATGGCTTGATTAGACCATATAGGCTGGTTGCAATGATTGAGAGATATTATATTGACTCATGATCGATGTGGGATGGTTCTTCCACAGAGGGTGACAATATCCTTAAGTAAGTTGGACTCTGCTGTGTAAGAGAGTTAGCTGAGCATGAAACAATAACAAGAGAGAAAGTCAGGAAACCATGTTTTCAAGTGGTTTTGCCTTCAGTTATTAGCTTGAGCTTGTATCCTAAGCTCACACAATGATGGGCTATGTCCTGGGAGTGTTAACCAAATAAGCTTCTTTATTATCTGAGTTGCTTCTGGTAAGAGAAATGAATCATGGCAGCAGAAAAGCACATTAGAATTTAAAAATTCTATCTCAATTGCGATTTTGTTGGTGCAAAAAGACTTAGGAATGTTGTTTATTTGAAGAATTTGGGTGATACCAGAACTTTAGATGACAAAGGCCATAGAAAACTGTACACAGAGCTTAGTCAGTTATTCCTGTAGGACCTGGAAGATGGGATGGTCAATGGTAATGCAAAGAGTTGAGGTCAAGGTCATAGGATCTCACTGGTAAATAGTCTTCAAGATAAATTAAGTTACAGGCAATTTGTATGATTTTTTTCCTATTCTCCACATGCCCTGCAAAACTGAATGAGGCAGAATTATGAAGCAATGGGCTGGTTTCTTAGACAAAATATTAATCTTATTGGATGGTTATTACCAATGAATTATTTAGGTATATAATAAAAAAAGAGCAGCAAGAGGGACAAATAGAAATGCAAAGTCTTTGTTGTGTACAAAAAAACAACACTAGGTAGTTTGATATGTCAATCAAATAATGAAACAGACAGGATTTTACAAAATGTTTACCATTAAAGAGAAAGCCCATACTATATACTAGAAGCCTAGGAAAGTACTTTATAAGTGTACTACACCATTCTGTAAGTTCAATTAATGGAAGGAGTACACAAAGTGATTTCTGTAGCACAATTAATAAAAACCCAGAGACGGATATTTGGGTTCAATCTGAAGACCAGGAAAGTAAAACAGCCTGCCCCTGGATCTTACCTCTACCTCAGTCCAAAATGGTGATACTGCCTCCAAGGATACTCAGGATGAGACTGACTAAGAGCTATCTTCTCCCATTTTATATTCCTCTCTAGTGCTGGGATTAAAAGCATGCATCACAGTACAGCCAGTTTATATGGCAAACTAATGTGGTTCCTGGGATTAAAGGTGTGTATCACCACTGCCTGGTGGCTGTTTTACTCTCTAATCTTCAGGCAAGCTTTATTTATTAACATACAAATGAAATATCACTGCATTTCCCTTTTTTGTCTGAAATAAAAAAGAAGGCTAAAACTAATAAAAGAAAAACTGTAAACAATAAGTACAATGACTCTACAATTTATACAGACAATAAATGCACCAACAATGTCTAGTCCATTTGCATTTGATAAATTCAGAGAAAATACTCAATATCTGTCCTATCTTGGTGAGTCCAAAGTCTTGTACCTAATTACTTTCTATTATAGCTTGCTTTCTGTGTCAGGTAAACAAGGAAAACTATAACTGTCTAGTCTTCAATTTTTCAGGGACTTAAGAAGGAAATGATATTAACTGATTAAGTGGGAAGTATGAACAAGCGACTTCCAACAATCTGAGAAATGATAGATATAGTTGGTTGCCTGGAAAGTCATCCAAAGTTTCTCAGCAACATTGAGGAATCTATCTTCAGCCTTCAGGTCAAGCATATCCAACAGACTTTTCTGTAAAGCAGGATATTTTAAAGTACTGTTTCTCCTGGTCTTGACAATGTTTGACAGTCACTTTCTTTTGTGCCCTGCTTGTCAAATTAGGAGAGCATACTGTCAGTAGTTGAGGCAAGGGCATTCTCTTGCCCTGTGGCTTACTTTTGCCACAAAGAAAGCAAACTCCATGTGGAGTTCTTTGATGCCCATTATCTTCTCTGAAGTAGAATGGTGCTGCCAGGAGCAGATATGCTTTACTGTCATATAAAAGGAGCCTATGTTATTTAAAACATATTAAACGTCTTATTTTGTAGATCTATAAAGTGTTTGAAGATGACATCTAAAATTATCTTTGTTTCACCTTGAAAACATATCTAATGTGACTATAAATTCAATTATAATAGGTGACTAATTACTAACCTGCATTTCCTTATTTTCTTAAAGAGTTGGTAATAAAAACTTGTAAGGACTAGAAATTTGTTAAATGAGCTGTAGAGGTATAATACCTTGAACAAGATTAGAAACATGTACAGTATGTTCTGACAAAATTAATCTCAAATTTGTATCAATATACAAAATTTGTATTTAATACACAAAAGTCCAATCAACCATAAAATGTTTAAAACTAGTAGTTTCTCTCTAAAAGTAGATTCAATAACCTACCTTTTTACCTTATCATATTTATCTCCCCCATTTTTGCTTTTCAGAGTAGATTCAATAATTTACCTTTTATCATATCTATAATCAGGAAGCCTCTGTAGCCACGTGGGACCCTCATGTGGGGTTGACAGCAAGGAAGCTGCAGGGGGGGAGAAGGGGTACCGAAAGCTTTGTGTGTGCCATGCAGTATGGCAGCAAGTTGTGGATGCCAAAGGAAGCCATGGATAAATAAGTGGGTCAGGAGTGGAAGTTAAGTCAGGGAGAATGGGAGTTGGGAGTGCCAGATTTTCTCCCAAACCAAGGTGGCTACATTTGAGTCCACCTCTGTCCTGTGCCAGTGGCTAAATAGTCTCAGGCTTTTCCCTGCATTCATATTCCAAATATTGGACACCAAATGTAAACACAATAACAACCCAGAGACTGTTAGGATTAGGGTTAGGGTTCAGTCTGAAGGTCAGAAAAGCAAAAGAGCTACCCTCTGGCTCCTACCTCTACCTCATTCCAAAATGGTGATCCTGCCTCCAGGAATCCTCAGAATGAAATTAACTGATAGCTGTCTCTTTTTGTCTTGTATTCCTCAACAGGATTAAAAAAAATGAGCAGATCAGGTGAAGGACTATGGGTTACATTCTTTTTTTTTTAATGTATTTGCTCCATTTTATTTTTTTTCATGGTTTATTTTTTTATATTTAAAAATTTCCATCCCCTCCTCCTCCTCCTTTCCTCCCCTCCTCCTCCCCCTTCCCTCCACTCCTTCTCCCCCTTCCCTCCCCTCCCCTCCACTCATACCTCCCCTCCCTCCCTCTCAAGGCCAAGGAGCCATCAGGGTTCCCTACTCTATGCTAAGACCAAGGTCCTCCCAACTCCCCCCAGGTCCAGGAAGGTGATCGACCAAGCTGAGAAGGCTCCCACAGAGCCCGTCCATGCAGAAGAATCAGAGCCCAGCGCCATTGTCCTTTGCTTCTCAGTCAGTCCCCACTGTTGGCCACATTCAGAGAGACAGGTTTGGTCGCATGATCCATCAGTCCCATTCCAACTGGAGTTGGTTATCTCCCATTAGTTCTGTCCCACCGTCTCCATGAGTGAACGCACCCCTCACGTTCCTGGCTTTCTTTCTCATGTTCTCTCTCCTTCTGCTCCTCATCAGGACCTTGGGAGCTCAGTCCAGTGTTCCAATGTGGGGCTCAGTCATTTTCTTCATCTATCGCCAGGTGGAGGTTCCCTCACGGTCCTGACTTTCTTAAACATTCTTTTGCCAAAACAAGTAAAACTTATACCCTAGACCAAAACATTCCGTAGGCAAGCCACTCCCTGAGTGGGATCCATAGTTATCTCCCTAAGGGAGTAGGAACCTAGTTGGACCCTTAGACTTTTTTTTGAGGTAGAAAATGATCTACTTATTAATGACTGAAATACGAGATCTGAATATTAGCCACACCTATTGATAATAAACTTGAGAAAGCAGAACCTCTTTGGTCTAAATCAAGGTGGAATGGTGTCTTGACCTTTGTTTGCGGTAGAAACAAATTTGCTTCTAAATAACTGATATCTGGATATTAGCCATACCTGTTATTTGAACTATTGACAATATCCTTGAAGGAACATAAGTAAGTTCCAACTCTCTGACTTTTAGTGAAGGTAGAATTAACCATACCTATGCCCCCACTCTCTATCACACACACTCACATGTAAATGGAGGAAAATATGAAGATACTCCATTTCAATTAATACCAAGTGACAATGAAATTTGACAACTAAAAAAAATCTAAGTTATGCCACTATTACTAGTGAATTGCTTATATACATTTAAGCTTTGAATAATGTAGGGGATCAGGCATTGCAATCTTAAGTGAGCTGTGACAAGATTGGCAGGTTTTGAGAATCAGCTTGGAAATAATGGGTAGAGACTAAGAGACAAGAAGAAGCAGTGTAGCCTCGCTGTGGTGAAGAAGAGCTTTGGCAATGATGTATGAATGGATACACCTCAGTAAACTCTGATAAATATTGTAGCACCTTTGACAATCATATAGGATCACACTATTGTCCCTGGTAACATTTAATACTGAAGCAAGGGTGTCTATTCTTTAAAATAATATTCTAACTTACTCCAGAATTACAAATACACTGCTATGTTTGACTTATTTCAATTTAATGTACTTATTTTTCAAATATCATTTATCATAGGTTAATGTACCTAGCACATTATGTAAAAGTGATTAATATCCTCCAAAATGTAACAAATGTAGGAAACTAGTTAAAAAGCAATGTCTGAAGCACAATGCATTATGTATCTTTTATAGACTATATGAAGGTAAATTATATAAAATCAGTCATTATTATTGTGTATTAAAATAAACAAATATCTTCAGCCTTATTACTAAAAGTACTTAAAAACAGAGCAATATTGTTATACATAAAACACAAAATTTTGCCAAGTGGTAGTGATGCACTCCTATAATCCCAAAATTTAGGAGACAGAGATAGTCTGAGTTCAAGGATAGCGTGGTCTACAGAGCTAGTTTCAGGGATACACAAAAACCATGTCTTGAAAACCCCCCAAAAAGTATAAATTGCTGTGAATTATGCCAGGTGCACAAGACTGTTGGCTTAATATGTAACAGTGAATGAATATAAACAAGTATATGTTAAGGTCTTCTACAGACATGTTTTCAGAGAGAAAATCAAAATTATGGTAAATAATAATGAAAAGAAAATACCATGAAAAATAATACTATAATTTATATAATATATAAGTATATGTACCTTAAACTTCAACAAAATTGCATAAATGTAACACCTCATGTACATAATTGAATAAAGAGCTTGTGGATTAACTCAAATTGAGCAAAATGAAATTTCTAAGGAAGGTGATAATCCAAGCTTTTATATTATTCCTTAAATTCTTTACCAAGGAAAATTATATCTTGTCTAATACTATTTGGAAATCTGATTTCTACTTAAAATATTTTAAACAATGGAATTCATTGCAATTGACTTCATATTTAAACAAACAAAAATATTTACCTTGTGTTCATCCTCCTCTCTTAATTTCACCAGATATTTGAGGTCATAGATAAAAATCCACCAACTTGACAAATGAAAGATGAGCAAATACAGCATCATCACTGAGGTTAGGCCAACATCACCAGAATCATAGGAGTCCTAGCTGACAAGAATATTTAAATTAAAGCAGGAGTGAGCAATTGCTACAGGTTGAGTGTCTGTTCTCAAATATTGAGGCTGCTCTTCTATAAAGTCTTTAAACTGCCTTGGTTTTACTAGAATTTCAGGAAGTTTTTACTGATGAAAGCATAGACAAAATCCCTGTGCTCTAGGTGAGGAACAGGAAAGAAGCAACTTGAGAGTTTACCAAAGTATTCTCAGTAACAAGGGTTTGCCATCAAACAAAGCTTCATTCAGGAACTTTATCTGACCTAGAAAAATTTTGTTAGTCATTTTCTGCCTCCTCCTTCTAGCAATGCTTAGTGGAGAAATGAGCTAAGAGACACAAAAATATCATAGGGAACAGTTGCCCAATAAGAAAATCAAGATTTAATTTTTGTTATATAGAAATTTCTCCTCTCTAAGACTTTAACGGAGCTCTAAACACTGTCTACAAAAGAGATCTACAGCAAATAGGGATCATTCAGGAAGTCCTTTGGGAAACCCACAAAGGAAACAATATAAAAGCACACCATTTAGCAGGTAAAATATATAAAATATTAACAGTAGACATCTTAGACAAAATAGACTAAAACTTCACTGTAAACCTCTGATACGTCAGTCTTCATTACAAATACATCATGTTTAACTTTCAATTGTATTAAATTATAGGTATAATAGCAAAAATAATGAACTTCAAAGAAACAGCATACATTGTCTCAAACTCAGAGATGTAATAGATATCCCAAAATTTATGATAAAAGACATAAAAAGGTAGAAAAATATGTAATCTCTCTTCATCACAAGGGTCACCCCTGACACATCTAAGGCCAAAGGTAAGTTGACAGTAGTAAAGCAAACATAGATTTATTTAATCAAAATTGATGTTTTAGCAGTGCCAGTATAAATCAAGAGAAAAAGACCCTGAGGATAATTGCGCACTTCTGTGCTAAGGTTTGAAGGAACTTGACAATGTGTGGTATTAAGATTAACCACCACCATAACCATTGTGGGTGGTGATATACCTGGACTGGCAGTTCTAGATATAAGGAAGCAGGCTGGACGAGCTCTTATGGAGCAAGCCAGTAAATGACACCCCTCCATTGCTTCTGTTTTAGCTCCTGACTCCAGGCTCCTGTCCTATTTATGTTCCTGTTATGACTTCTTCCAATGAAGGCCTATGATCTGGAAGTATAAGCCAAATAAACCACTGCTTTTTGATCATGGTGTTTTGTTACAGCAATATAAACCCCAACAAAGACAGATACCTTCCTAATTTTCTTGAGACAGAGTTTCTCATCAAAACTGGAACTCATTGATTCAGTTATGCTGGCTGGCTGAAGGGCTTTGTTGAAGAGCCTGTCTCTGTCTAGGTCAGAACTGGAATTACAGACGTGCTGCTGAGTCCACCTCTCAAGTGTTAGAGATGAGCTAGTCTTCATGGCTGTGTGGCAGGTACTCAATGGAATGAATCATTTCCACACATCATTTTTGCTTCATGAACTGAGAAAATAGGCTGAGGTTCTTCTATTCATTTTCAGAGGAAGATTACATAAAATAGCTCTTTACTTTTTCTGTTTCCACTTTACATGGTGCCTCTTGTCTATATTCTTATTGATTTTTTCTGCTCTATTTCAATCCGTTGAGCAGCTTCCTACTTGGAAGCCACAAATAGACCCTGGTGTCTTGTCTTTGATAACTTTTTACTTTCAGATTTATTCATTTTTATTCCATGTAATATTTAAATTTTATATTAATATATTAATATAATGTCATAGTATTTAATATTTTCATTTTAAGGGACCACAAAATGATGTAAGAGATAGACTGAAATCTTAATTGCTTTTATTTTGTAAAGTTATCTTAATTTGTTAAATAAATCTTGATCGATTTTGTTCTTTGAGATAGGCCTCTTACTCTTTAGCTCAGACTGTCCTCAAACTCACAATGATCTGCTTCCTTGAGCCTCCCAAGTAATGGAATGTTGCTGGGTCCTAATGGCTCCTTCAGGGAATGGGGTGAAAAGGCACAGTGTCAATGGAATAGACATTGGGGGCCTGGTAACAGGCAAATAGCAGACTTCTTTAATCAGCAATGGAGAGAGCCTTATATATCCTCCTTCTAGCACCCAGGCTGCATTCTGATCCATTGACATTGCATGGTTACCTCTTATTGACAAAGCCTCTCAAAGGCTTCTTCAAGTTGTCTTCTTATGAGCACAAGTGAATACTGGCATACATGTCATCCCCCAAAGGAAGTCATGCACTCATTGGAATAAATACAATATGGTAAAATAAAATAAATAAAATATGGTTATTTCTAAAAATTCCTAATTGATCTAAAAACAAAGAAGGAAACTTCCCCACAATGATTGGTCCCTGATTCTGTCCTTTATCCTAACTGCTCATACTCCTCTTCAATGTTTTAAGACTCATTTCTGAAATACCCCCCATTGCATGGCTTTTGCGTCAAGAGGCAGTGTCATAAGATTGTCTATGGGAAAGTAGTGCCTCATCTCAATTATGGGGTCTTGTCATTCCTCTGTATTCACCAACATCTTATCACAAATGAAACTTGCTATGAAGCATAGAAACAGCTGAGTCTCTTTTTCTGCCCACCCAACAATATTAGATGTCCATGAATATATCTCCAATGAACTGGCCTTTCAGTATCCATCAGAAAATTTTAGACTCCCTTAACTTCTCAGAATGGGGAGAAGTGAAAATCAAGAGACTAAATACACCAGGTTTTATATATTCCTCTTGGAGTTCATGAAGACAGAGAGGTTGAGTTAAGTCTGCTCTGTATGAATAGAGAGAAATCCACAGGAGCAGTTCTTCAACTTTCTTCCTTGAGACCCCTCATGACCTTTGATATCTACAAAGAACACATAAAATGACCAAATTTCAAAAAACAATATGGAAAATGGCATAATCACTTTCCCAAAAGGTATGGTGACTATGCAAGCATCCATAGTATACTTTAGCTAACAATTGTGAAACAGTTTCTACTTCACACACTTATTACTGTCTCCTTATATAATATTATATTTTGGACTGCTTTTAGTTAACAAAAACCATCCTGGCCCAACCACTGATAGCTGGAAGTAACTGTTTGAGAGTAATTTTTATATTATATTTTATGTTATAAATTATACTTGAACTGAGTGTCCAAGTCCTATGTCTAGTCATTAGACACTATTAAACTTATGAAGCACTTCTTCCATCCTCTGAGACACGTTTTAAAAATGAGGCTTCTTTTGTAAGATAAGCTTCATGTCTTAAGCCTTCATTATAATTTGGTGGAAATGGTGACCTTTAATCAAGTTGCTAAAGAAATGGCCAAGGCAATCTTAAATGATGTCATCGTTGGACTTTCATCTTCCTTAATTCTCCAGACATATACTCCCTGACAGGTCAAAAGAAGCCCCCATAAATGGCAGTGCTCCAGACAATGTCACAAATGACATTCCAGGAAAGACTCTGAATGGGTAAACAATAATCTAACCTCAGCATTCCTCACAAAACTTGGAAGCAGATTTCTGTTTGTCTGGAAAAGTAACTCCTTCCCTCATCCACCCCCAAAGGACCTCCACTTTCTGATTAACTCCAACACTCTACAACAGATCAAATTCCACATGCAAGCTCTCAGGCTATCCTGGCCTGCATACCTGCACCCAATGCTACTTGTCTCCATAAAACTGGCAAGGCTTTTGCTGTGCCAGCTGCTGTTCTCTGCCTCCAAGGGACAGCTAGCAGTTTTTTTCCCAAATGAAAACAACTCTTTCTATCACAGAAGTGGTCTAGTTCATTGCTTTTACTGCACCTCACTCACTCTTCATTGCCTGATAAAAGTTTCTTCCTGAGTTTCTATGATATTTAGGAACCAGGCCAGGAATGCTGAAATAGTTGTAACACGTCCATGACATACTCTTCTTTTTTCCTGAGCTCTTTAAGGAAATAAAGAGTTTATTTGTTGTTTCAGGTGAAGGCCAAAGCTTGAGTCAACCCATGGAGAAGGCCTGGTCCTTTAGCTCAAAGACCCAACAAAAGAACTTGGCCATCTTCTCATACTTACTTAAACCATTCCTTTGTTTGGATTGTAAATTAGTTGCCAATATTGGTCGAGTTTCATGGTGATCTATTTAATGGAAAAGTTCAGGTCTCATTTTGGCAAACACCTAGCAGCTGTGGCCTGCATCTGACCCATCATCCTCCATGTGTCTATGAGCCCCAGGTAGCCAGTCTGCACAGGTTAGGTCAATGGACTGGGACAACAGATCCGTTGTCATGTTCAGAGCACCTTGGGTACAGATCACCTGCACATTCACCATGGGAAGAGCTGGCAGGGAGAATTTCTGATTCTCCACCCACAGACCCTAAGTTCAAGGCATAGCTTTAAGGTCACCACTCCAACAAAAGGTCAAGGTCCTCCCTATGATAGGCACCAAACCATAATGTCATGCACAGCCTTTGTTCAGACATTTCCTGGTTCTGCTTTCAGCATGCAGTGTTATCAAATTTAGTCTCATTGGTGCATTCCTTGGTTTCCTTCTATCATCTTGAATACTTATTTAAATGGGCACCTTTTACTACCCATTAGACATTGTATGTCTTCCAGCTCTAGGCACTATTTCTAGTTTGTAAGGTCTTCCAATGCCCCACATTCCTCTTAGTAATTAGCAAGGATATATTCAGTTTCCTTAAAGTCACTCTTTTTTTCTATGAAGTCTTCGAACATGTTATAAGAATTTTCATATCTGGGTCTGTCCTTGTGTTCTGTTTCTCTTTGCCTTCTCAACTCTCCTTACTTAGTCCAAGAAGAAAACAGAAGAGGGAAAGCTTAGCAGCACATAATGGACTCAGTTTGAAACCTAGATTTTTGGCTGCATCTCTTTAAATATCCTTTCTCTCGGTACATAACTGCTTTTCTTTTGTAGTCAACCATGTCTATGATCCCATGTCTCATTGAAAATCTTCAACAATGATTAAGGATATGGACTTTCATCCCAGCACTCAGGAGGCAGAGGCAGGCAGATCTCTGTGAGTTTGAGACCAGCCTGGTCTATAGAGTGAGTTTCAGAACAGGCTCCAAATGTTTGAGAAACCCTTTCTAAAAAAAAAACCCAAAACCCAAAAACAAAAAAGAAAATGGACTTTCATAAAAGAATTCATGAATTTCATCACCTTATATTGTAATCTCTCTGTCCAACACTGAGATGATTGTATGATTCCATCCATACTCTTAGCATACTACTGGATCACAGAAAATAATTTAAAATATTATAAAACAATAAGTCAGCCTCTCAAGCTACTTCCTGGGTTTTAAATCATAATTTCCTATCTCTTATAACACTTCCAGCTTCAGAAAGACCCAAGGCCTTGCCTCAGTCCTTTGACAGTTTGAATTCTTGTTTAGAAACATTAGTTGGTGTTTAGTATTTAATTATTTCACAAACCATCAGAAAATGTGTATTTATGTAGAACAAACAATAAGCAAGTTAACACAAATAAACATCTTATTATGGCTTCTATTGCAGTGATTAATAAATGTATAATAGCCAGGTGGTAGTAGCACACACCTTTAGTCCCAGCACTTGAGAGGCAGAGGCAGGTGGATCTCTGTGAGTCTGAGCAATCCTGGTCTACAGAGTCAATTATAGCACAGCCAGGGCCCTAATACAGAGAAACCATGTCTCAAAACAATGTCAAAAAATGCATTACAATATGACATAAGATTACAAGAGATTAGAAGAATTTTGTAGATCTTGAACTGATATTTGAAAAGCTGTTGAGACATGAATAGAACCAATGCCACAGTAAGAATAATTTGATGGCAAATAATGCACCGTGTGTTCAAGTATATGAGTCAAAGCTGAAAGAAGGCTGCATGTACAGGTTCTTCAATCCACTATGCTAAGTACTTGTATATTTTTTCCATCACAATGATGCTTACTTAAGGAGTCACAGTTAAGTAAAAAATAAATTCTTTATATGAATCCATTCTATCATTTACAACATTACTATCTAAAATCTTTTAAAATAAATATAAATAATCAACTTTTTTATTTCTATTAAATTTGAAGTTTAGAAAAATAATTCTTTTTTGCTGAATCATTTTATTTTCTCTTCTCCCTTTTATTAAATATAGGTTCTTTTCTTATATAATATACTCTGAAAGTAGTGTGCTCTTCCTCTCTTCCACCCAGTTCCACCCCACTTCCTCTCCCATCTGAATCCACTCCCTTTTTGTCTTTTATTATCAAAAAAATGGCTTCGAAGAGATATCAACATGAGATGAAAACCCATCATGTCAAAGTTGGACAAGACAACAGAATAATCTTTTGGAAATTGAGGACTCAGTTTCTAAATGCAACTCCACAATGTCTCTTCTCCTTAAAATCCCTAATCAATAAGGTGAGAACAAAGATAATTCTGAGAAATTGAGTCAGGTAGAGGGGTATGAAGAAGGATAAGTTCCCTTATGTGAAAAAACAGACTGGGGAAGATCAGCAGAACTGTTACAGTGTGTGTGTGTGTGTGTGTGTGTGTGTGTGTGTGTGTGTGTGTGTGTCTGTTAACAGAACAAAGAGGAATAAAACATGTACTAATAAAAATTACCCCAAGCACCTCAGCAGACATAGACTACAGGCACAAAACTGTTAGAAAAAATATGAGAAGCTGTTGACAGGTCAGTGGGGGAGTTGCCTGAAGACTGGGAATCTCCAGGTGAGCCCTCAGACACCAAGAACAAACACTCCAAGGCAGGACCAATACTGAACCCAGAAGTCGAACCAAGAAGACTGGCAGGAAAGAGGCCAGCTTGGGATATACTGGAACACTGCAGGTAAACAAAGCACATCCAGGTGGCAGTCAGTTCTTCTCTCAGACCTGCAGAAAAGTTACTTCCTACTGTTATCAGAACACTGCATGAGCAGTGTTGGGTCTTGAGCCACAAGAGGCAATGCACATGCTCTTGGGAAAGGTGGCACTGTTAACTTTGAGCACAATCCCAATTAGAACATGAGAAGTGGAGCCAATAGGCCTAAGAAGTTTTTCTACTCCTGCTGACAGGCCTTGTACATGAAAAGGCTGCCCATTATCAGCCTGGAAAGAAAATACTCCAGAACTCTGAATTACACAACCCTAATTCTGCCCCCTGTACCACCCCTGAACAACAGAATCCTTGGGGGCTGCAGTTTTTCAGATGTTGAAGTCTAAATCTAGTGATATAAATGTGAACCTTATTTGACAATAGGATCTTAGAGAAATCAGGAGATGAAGCCACACTGAAGTTCACAAACAAGTTATCCCTAAACCGGTATGAAAACTGTACTTATAAGCACTCACACACACAGACACACAGACACAGACACACAGACACACACACACACACACACACTGCATACAAACACACACACACACACAAACACACAGACACAGACACACAGACACACAGACACACACACTCATCCCTCAGGCCTAACATTTGTGATAAACCAAAGACTGGTGTTGCATCATTTGAGGTCCGTCTTGGTTTTGTTGTCTGAAGTGGTCTTTGGTCTCAACTGAACTTCTAGGAGTATGTTCTGACCTTTGTCAAATCATGAAGGAAAACTGGTCCTAGACACCAGAGACTGAGACACACCTCTTTCCCAGTTTCTGTCCCATTGTTTCTTTGCTAATAATAGGGAACCCTATTTATAGCTAGGCACAGGGCCACCTAGAGCTGAAACATTGTTCAGCCTCCTCAGGTATGATTGGGCTTCAAAAGGACTGAGTGAAGGGATGTAAAGACAAGACTCAAGTGCCTTTGAGAAACTCTCCTTAAAGGACAGGGCATCCTCTTTCTTTCTCTGGCTAGAAGGACTGACATTTAAGTGGTTCCCTTAAGTCACAATGAATGAAAAGACCCCCGACCTCAAGGATGGTGGACATTGCTGGGCATCCACTGTATGAGCCCCCAAATGGCCAATAGAGATTTTCTTTTAGTTTGGTTTTTGTGCCGAGGATGGAAATCAAAGCCTTGTACGTGTTTGGCAGGTGCTCTACAACTGAGTCACATGACCAGCATTTCAATTGCATGATGACCTGTGACTAAAACAGTCCCACTGATCAGCCTTACAGACCAGATTATGGTAACACACACCTTTACTCTCAGCATCCATAATGACACACACCTTTAATCCCAGTAGCCACACCAGTTGCCATAGAAACTGGGCAGTGTGTGCCATTAATGACAGTAGTGCACGTCTTTAACACCAGTTCTAGAGAGGATTATAACATGGGAGGAAATAGCCTTCAGAAAAACAATCTCATTTTTAGATTCCTGGAGACAGGATTGCCATTTCAGACTGAGGTCGAGGTAAGAGCCAATGGCTGGCTGTTTTGCTTTTCATCAAAAACCCCAATTTCTGACCCTAAGCTTTTATTAATCATGCATCAACCACTGACCGAATAGACCTTTTATCAGAAAAGAAAATGTTGTGTATTTAAAGCCGTGTTAACTAGAATTTTTGTCATCTTATGACCCAAGAACTGGTACCTACCTTCTCTCCTTCTGTCCCTAGAAGGATCAACTCAACTATTTTCAGAGCAGAGCACTCAAGTAGCTTTTAAATTTTTATGTCTATTATTTATGTATGTGTGTCTGTGCATGCACACACACATGTGTGGACACAATTTGCCATAGCTCCAGTGGGGAGTCAGAGGACGACGTAAGAGTTTGCTCTCTCCTTTCACTCCGGTCATCACACTTGTCTGCGTGGACTTTTAGTAGAATAGCCATCCCACTAGACCCATCAAGTACTTTCTAGAACAAGGTGAGCTCAAAAATGATTGGATTTCTTTACCTTGTAGTACAACATTATTAAGACAATTGGAAAGACCCTCAAAAGGCAGTAGTTTAGACAGTTATATGAGTGAAAATAAAAACTTCTTCCCTCAACAATCCATCCCTAATTTGTTCTCAGCGGCTGCCATCACTCCCAGCTAAATGTTCTTGTGCTCTCTCTCTTTCTCTCATGTATGTGTGTGTGTGTGTATGTGTGTGTGGTGTTTCTTTATGTAGCTCCATGGGTGTTGGGGTGTCTTTTTGAGCCTCTATGTGTGCTTGTATTTGTTTGTGTGTTCATGTGTGTGCATAAATATTTGTGCATGTGCATGTGTACACATGTTTATAGGCCCTTGAGTGCATAGTACCTATGTATATGTGCATGTTACCAGGTATAGATAACCAAAGGTGTGTTGTAGGAGAGTCTTCTTTCCATGTGTTGCTTTCGTTGGTTAAATAAAGAGACTGCCTTTGCCTTTGATAGGACAGCAGCTTAGATAGGCGAAGTAGACAGAACAGAATGTTCGGAGAAAGAAGGCAGGGTCAGAGAGAGAGAGCTGCCTGCCCTGAAGCTGCCAGGTCAGACATGCTGAATCTTTCCCGGTAATCCACGAGCTCATGATGACATACAGATTATTAGAAATGGGTTGAATCAAGATGTGAGAATTATCCAATAAGAGGCTAGATCTAATGGGCCAAGCATCAGTTAATTAATACAGATTTCCATGTGATTATTTCAGGCATAAGCTAGCTGGGTGGCCGGGATGACAAGCAGCCCACTTCTACTATAACATAGGTGTGCTTTTGTTTCCATATGTGTACGGGTGTGTGCTTAGTATGGTATTTGCCTTGTATTTTTAATGTATGTGCAAGTGTGCATGTGTGTGTGTGTGTGTGTGTGTGTGTGTGTGTGAACTTGGGCACGTGTTTGTGTCTGTTCCTGCACATGTTTTCTTTCACATGCTTATCTACCCTTGAGAACATTTTCATGCAGCACCCTCCAGCTGATTACAGGCTCTCTGTAGTGTGCATCTATTTACAGTGAGAAGTTTCATCTCCTTAAAAGATTAGGGTTTGAAAAGTTGATTCCATGCAGGGTTCTGAGCTATAGGAATAATCAGAGCCTTCTTCGCAATGTACCAGAGACTCCACTAGGGGGCAGGCATAAAGTTTTACAGGTTGCTCACATTCATCTGGTAAATACTCAAAGCCAGGCAGGCATATCTTTCCTGAACTGTGACTCAGAGGTTGCTATACTGATATTTCTCCAGAATAATATTTTTGGACTACTGGAGGAAGATGCTGTTTTTTTTCTAGCCTAACAAATAGTGTGTATTGCACAGTTCAACTTCTAGCAGTTTTTAAAGACTGAGAAAAAAACCCAGCCCGGGTGCTCTCTCACCCTTCTCCCTAGAGGAAGCAAGGGATGAGCACATCTGAAGGGTAATGCTGGATTGTCCACCTGAGTAGAGCTGGAGGGGGCTCAGGAGCTGGCATGGCAGGTCACCACCAGGCCTGTGTCTCAGCTGCCTTCTTTCCCTAAGTTTGAAAACCTCCAGCATGAACTTGAACAGATCACAGTCAAGGAGACCACCTCCTGGAGATGAAACTGCTGAAGCAGGAGCACTATGTGCCTGACAAGTGATTGAAACCCTGATGATAGGGCACACCCCATGTGGCTCTAAGTGCATTCTTGGCAGCAGAGAATATTTTAGTAGGAGCAGAAACCATAGGCATTTGCAAACTTCTTATGTAACTTGCTCATTCCTTCTGGACATGCACAGGCCCTATCATATATATGTCACTTCCGTTTGATAATAAGTTACATTGTGCACATCCTATTTTATAATGGCATGGGTCAGACAGCACCCAGCTCATGATGGGCAACTCAGGTTGCATGTTAACTTGGTGACCCATTGTCAAAAATGGTCAGTTTCCACTAAGGTTGAGAAGCAGGCCAAGAGCTGTATTTGATAGGGAAAGTAGTTGAATGCAGATGATCGTAGAGCCTTGCTCCAAAATCCCAAAGGTGTCTTCTGTGAATAACTATAAGTTTCTTCCCCAAACTCCAAACAGCACTCCTATCTGCCCCTGCCACCTCACATACATCAGGACTACTGGATCATATGGTCCAACTGGTAAAGCAGCCTGCACAACAGCCTGGACCTGTTGCAGAGCCTTACCCTGTTCCACGCACAACACACAAAGCTAGCAGCTTTCTGAGTTACTTGGTTTATTGGCTGAAGTAACACACATAAGTGAGGAATGTGCTGTCTGCAGAATACAAATAGGCCCAATAAATATTGTGCTTCTTTCTTGGTGGTCTGTGGAGCCATGTACAATGACTTAGTTTTCTCCTTGGAAATAAGATCTCTGAATACACCATGGGACTCCTAAGAATTTTCCTGACATAGAAGGCCCTCGTGTTATGCCCTAGTCACTCTGTTTTGGAACATTAATAAAGGTGTTAGTTCCTGGGAGATACTATTTCTCCTTTTCCTGATAGTCATATTTCTATGGTTTTTTCTAGACATGGGGCCCTGTGAAATATTTTCCCTTTATTGTTAACACATCCATAGATATTGTTATTGTTCTGGTCTTGCTTATGAAACCATTTCTAGATGGTTTCATGGCTTACTTTCTGGTATTTTGGCTCTTACAGCTTTTCGGACCCATTTTCTGTGATGTTCCCTATGTCAAAGACGCAGGGGCTGTGATATAGATCTATTTACTGAGGTTACGGACCTTTGATTTGGTCATATCTATAGTGTTTCCTGTTGTGATATTTTGTGATGGATTCCATTTGCTGTAAAGAGTTGCTTCTTGTAATGGAGGGTGATAATCACATTTACCAGTGGTTATAAAGATAGGATTTAGAACTTAATAAGAAATTATGTTAGTCTAGCAAAGCAGTGGTAGTAGATACTTTTTGAAGATCCATAACCTCTCTGACCTTGGGAAACTGGCTAGGATTCTAGTACCAGATAAGATTTGCCTCCTCTTGAGTTGTTTATGTCTAGTTAGACAGTTCTGGGAATCAACTGATATGTGAGTGTCACTCCTTACACATTTATGCATATCTTGGTATGCTGTTAATTGTCCTGATCCTTATATTTTGTAGCTTGATAAGACTGTATAATTCCTTCCCTCCACTGAAAGTTTACATAGTAGTCTCTATAACCATGAAAGCTAGATGACAGGAAGCAACTTTCAGGCTAAGTTCAGCTTGAATATTCTGTGTACTGTATTCATAGTATGAGGTATCTTCAGCAATACAGGCACAACTGCATCAAGCCATGGTGGCACATACCTTTAATCCCAGTACTTCGGAGGCAGAGGCAGGAGGATATCATGCTGGTCACTGAAGTGTTTCACAGACACCATAGCAGGACTGCTGGTGTACCCCTCCTTTGGTAGTTTGCCTTCTAGTGCCATGAAAGCTAGTCCTCAGAGAGGGTGCGTTCAGGTTAGTTTCTATTCAGAGATCTCTGAGCTCTGTTTCTGAAACCTATGGTGTCTTCAGCAATAGGAACTTACCGTCAACCTCTGGGGAGTAACCAAGAACAGCAGAAATAGGCCTCATATTTTGGGAATCTCCTAGATATCTGACCTTTCCACTTAGACCTATCAGTTTTGTACATATACATAACACTTTATTGATAATGATTAGAAACACATCTATCTCCATATCTGTGGATGATTATTTCCTAATTTCTCCAATAAAAATCTCTATTATGGATGCCACTGTTTTCAGAATTATATGCACTATGATCCTTACTTGCTACAAATAATATTGTTATCTCAGGGTTACACTTATTGGCATTTGATTATTCCAGAATGAACTGGTATTCATTTAGAGACAGCCCTCATCTTTCCTGCAAACCCTTTTTGTCAGTAGTAGTGACAGAAACCAAGGAGTGCTTCCTGGGACATCTGAGTATATGTGGTCCTCTGCAGGCATTTCTGCTCTCCTCTCCTCTTCTCTGCTCCCCTCCACTTCCCTCTCCTGTCCTTTCCTCCCCTACCCCCCTAACCTTACCTGCCCTCTCTCCTTTTTTCTTCACTCCTTTCTCTCTACTCTCCTCACCTGTCTCATGAGACCAGCAGAGGAGGAAAAACAAAGAGACATTGCTACAGCACTTATATCCAAACCATTTCTATACTCAGTATACTGGATCTATTCTCCTTATTCATATATCACAGCATTTCTCCCTGAACTTCAGTCTACAATCCTGGCAGGCTACAAACCTTATAAGATTTTCTTTCCTTCCTACACGAGTAAAATGTGAATGTTATCAGGCATTGAGTTGTTTCCACATATACATTCTTTATTCTGACACCCAAACACTGAATCTGATAACTGAAGGGTTTTATATTTATATCAAACAGATATTCAAAATTTTTGTCATGAAGTAATTTTATGAATTTATAATTTGATTCATTGCAAATTTACATTTAGTGTGAGAGATTTTACATTATATTATATTAGCCATCCCCTTTCTATCACTCTACTAACAAACTTTATAGGTAGGCTAATTTTTTTTTTTTTGAGACAGGGTTTCTCTGCAGCTTTTTTTTTTTTAGAGCCTGGCCTGGAACTAGCTCTTGTAGACCAGGCTGGCCTCAAACTCACAGAGATCCGCCTGCCTCTGCCTCCCGAGTGCTGGGATTAAAGGCGTGCGCCAACACCGCCCGGCGGTAGGCTAATATTTTTCAGTCTATTGACTCTGTCAAAGAATACACAAGCATGCCAGTTAGATATATGAAGGCAGGAGATTTCAAATAATACTTACAGGATCATTGTAGCCAACATCTGCCAGAATTGCACCAATTATCTACCAGTATCAAATTCTCCAGGTGAAGTGGTATTGGATGGGAAATTGAAGCCCTCTGTCCATTGTTGTAGGTCTAAGATGTTCAGAGTTAGTGAAAGGAGAATACTGGATTTATGTATGTTTGCCCTACATGATTCAAAAATGAACACTCTGGGATTTTATGAGACATCAACAATCATATTTTTGATATAGGATGGATGCAAAAGCAAGAGATGGATTTTATAGATTTGTGTGAACCCACAAGTCTATACAGCAAAAGTATAGTTGACAGACCACTAGGCAGTCTCACAGGAGTGTACACTCTGCATGAGGAACCTGATTGCAGAGTTTCAGTAACACTAGTCTTTTGGATTGTCACTGTCAATTCTGTAGAAATCGTGTGAAGCCATGGCTCTTCTCCCTTTCTATGGTGGGATTCATTTCAAAATATCCCAGCATTTTTAAAAATTTTCTCCTGAAATGCTGTAATTATGATTAGAAGCAACATTCCTCTTTCCATGTCCATCAAAGGCTTGTTTGTATTACAGGTAGTTTACAAATATTCTCTGAAAGATCAAATTACATCAGTTTTAGAGCCTCACCTTTATAGTTAATACACAGAATGCTAGAATACACAGAAGCAGGTTCTGAGAGTTTCTCAAAATATACTTATTTAGTATTATATTTGGTAAATATAAATTTGTTAATGTCTCCCAAGACAATCAATGTTTTCTTTTAATAAAATGATATCTGTAACTCTATTTTTATAATCAACAAAATTGCAATTTTAGGGATATAATAAAAATGAACATTTCTCATGTCAATTCTCAATTGTTATTTGTGCATTCTAATTTATAAATGATGTATTTCTTTCAGGTACAGCAAATTCTGAAGGACATACAATTTACTAACCCCATTGGAGCTCTTCTGGATATAACTCATAAATAAAATATATAGAGAATATGATTGTCTATATTTTTAATTTTACACAAAATCCTTTGCTGGAAGTGAAAATAGCACAATTTACCCATATTTTCAGCAGTGTGAACAGCTGTATTTTCCTGAAGACATAATAGTAGAGTTCATATGGATTATCCAGGGCAGTTGTACAAAAGAGTAATGATTTACATTACACATATGCAACCAAAATCTTTTGGTGCAGTGTGTTGCTCCTGCGACCTTGCAAAGTATAATATGTTGCTTTTAAATATTCATTTCCCAGCTCCAGTTTTTTAAAATCTTAGTTTATCAATAAATGTATGATCATTCATTTTAGAAATATTTATATGTGTAACTTGATAAAGTACTTTATAGAAAATGACTATTTGATACAATCATAAGTATAGGAAAACATCAGTGGCTAACATGCTAAGTAGAATAGTATTAAAAACAATATTTAAATATTTTCTTACAAATACACTTGTTATTTTCTTTAGATCTTGAACTGTGTGCAGTGTGTCCTGCAGTCCTGGCTTCAGGAAATCTCCTCAGGAGGGAAAGACTGACTGCTGCTTTCATTGCTCTCATAGTCCAGAGAATGAGACTTCTAGTGGAACATGTGAGTAGATACCTCAGGGAACAGTCTTCCCATCAATTATCCTGCTACCCATGATCTGATGTTGAAAGGCCTGGTAGACAAATCTGGAAAGAAAGCGTATCATCCTTAAACTCTATTTATCAATTGATAATCATAGTAGATAGTGCTTTCTCAAGGAAATTTTTCAAATGTATTTTTATTGAAATTGACTGTTTTTATTCAATATATTCTGATTATGGTTTCCCTCTACCATTTCCTCTTTGATCCTCTCCAACTCCCCTGTCTAATGAACTCCTATCCATTCTCTCTCTCTCTCTTTCTCTCTCTCTCTCTCTCTCTCTCTGTCTGTCGCTCTCTCATTTGAATACAAGCATGCATATTAAAAAAACAAAATATAATAAAATAAAAAGTAAAAACCAGCCAGACAGTAGTGGCACATGCCTATAATTCCAGCACTCAGAAGGCCAAGGTGGGTGGATTTCTGTGAGTTCAAGGCCAGCCTGGTCTGCAAAGCAAGTTCCAAGACAGCCAAGACTGTTTCACAGAGAAACCCTGTCCAGAAAAGACCTTAAAAAGTAAAAACAAACAAAATCAAATGAGATGAAACAGACTAACAGAAGACAAAAAGTCAAAGAAAAAGCATATGAAATACACATAGATGTATGTGGCACAAACAGATTATCTCATAAAATGTACATCAGAAACCATAATACACATGCAAAAGATCTGAGAGGAAAAGAAAATGAAAAGAAAAATAATGCCCAGATAATTCATTATGAGAGAAGCAACCTACAAGAATGCTTTCATTTTGTGATGACCATCTACTGTTGGGCATGGGATGTCTCCTTCAGAGTGGTTGCTATATGTGACATTCAATATCAAATTAAATGGTGAGACACTCAAAGCGGTTCCAGTAAAATCAGGAATAAGACAAGGCTGTCCACTCTTCCCATATATTCAACATAATTTTTGATGTCCTAGCTAGAGCAATAAGACAACAAAAGGTGATCAAGGGGATACAATCAGAAAGGAAAAAGTCAAACTTTTGCTATTTGCAGATAATATGATAGAATATATAAACAACCCCCAAAGCTCTACCAGGGAATTCTTACAGCTGATAAATACCTTCAGTAAAGTGGTGAGATACAAGATCAACTAAAAAAAATAAGTAGCTCTCCTATATGCAAATGAAAGAACCTGAGAAAAAAATCAGAGAAACATTACCCTTCACAATACCCACAATAGCATAGGTATCTTGTGGTAACACTAACGAAAGATGAGAAAGAACTGTTCTATAGATAGGCAGATACCATTCATTCATTCCCTGCTGTTCTGACCCAAAATAATCACTCAGAAACTATATTAATTATAGTATTGTTTGACCAATAGCTTGTGCATAGTTCTAGCTAGGTCTTAAAACTTAAATTAACACATTTCTATTAATCAGTATAATGCCATATGGTTGTGTCCTACTGGTAAGTTTCTGTCTGGCATCAGGTGTCAGCCTCCTGCAGTGGCTACACGACTTCTTCCTCTATCTGTTTAAAATTCCCGTCTTGCCCTATTCTGTGTTGCAATATGTCCCAAACTGCATCTTTATTAACCAATGGTATTCACAGCATACAGAGGGGAATCCCACACCACCTTTCCTTTTCTGTCTAAATAAAAAGGAAGGTTTTAACTTTTAACATAGTAAAATACATATAACAAAACAGGTATCAAGAAAGAATTATAGTTACAATATTTATATTTATTTTATCTTTTATCATACTAAGAAAAACTATAACTATCTGTTCTTCAACTCCATCAAAGACTCCAGAAGGATATAATTTTACCTAAACAAACAGGAAGTGCATTGTAAACAGCTTCCAAAACTCAAGAATTGACAGAGACATCTTGCTGCCTGCACAGTCACCCAAAGTTCTTCTGTAACATTGGGGCATCCATCTTTAGCCATAGTATCTGGAAGATATTTCTATGAAGCAGGACATTTCAAAGAGTTCCACCTATATTGCAGAAGGCTGCTTACAAGTCACTTGTTTCCCAGCTGCCTGGCTAGCTTATCCCCGAAATAATGACACAGAAACCATTAAAATGCTGCTTGGCTCATCAGCTCTAGCTTCTTATTGGCTTACTCCTACATCATAATTTAACCCATTTCTATTAATTTGTATATCACCATGAGGTCGTGGCCTACCAGCAAAATTTCAGCATGTCTATCTCTGGTGGCGGCTCCATGGCAACTTACCTCTGCCTTCCTTCTCCCAGCATTCAGTCAAATTTTTTCTGCCTACCTAAGTTCTGCCCTATCAACAGGCCATGGCAGTTTCTTATTCATTAACCAATAAAAGCAGCACATAGACAGAAGGACCCTCCAAACCATTTCCCCCTTTCTGTTTAAATAATAAAGAAATGTTTTAACTTTAACATAGTAAAATTACATATAACAAAACAGGTATCAAGCAAGAATTACTCTTACAATATTCATGTCTAATTTCTATCTATTCTTCAACTCCATCAAAGACTCCAGAAGGATATAATATTCCTAAGTTAACAGGAAGTACATTGTAAGCAACTTCCAGAATTCTGGAATTGACAGAGACATCTCACTACCTGGACAGTCACCCAAAGTTTTTCTGTACAGTTGGGGTATCCATCTTCAGCCTACTGTTCCATAGTATTTATTTCCATGAAGCAGGAAATTTCATAAACAGTTCCACCTATGTTGGCAGTTTGTCAGTCACTTTTTTCTGTGTCCTGCAGAATGTCTGGCAGACTCTTTCGTGTAGCAGGAACCCCAAAGATTGGTCTCACCTTTAGGCAAGTTCAGCAGTCATTTTTCTGTGGGTCCTGCATGTTCAGTTTATGCAGCTAGGCAAGAGCAGTTTCTTGCCTAAATGGCTAACTAACTCCATATGGAGCCTTTTCGATACCCATCTTCCTCTTGAAGTAGACTGGTGTTGCCAGGAGCAGATGTATCTCATTGTCATGAATAGTGCTAATTTCTTAAAACATTTTAAATGCCATATTCTGAAGGTCTATGCAATATTTGAATCATAACTATTTATCAGAAATACATCTCTGTACATCAAGAAAATCTAACTAACATGACTATAAGCTTGACTATTATAGATGACTATCTATTAACCTGTATTTCTTTCTTTTTTTTTTTTTTTTTTTTTTGGTTTTTCAAGACAGGGTTTCCCTGTAGTTTCTAGAGCCTGTCCTGGAACTAGCTCTTGTAGACCAGGCTAGCCTCGAACTCAGAGATCCGCCTGCCTCTGCCTCCTGAGTGCTGGGATTAAAGGCGTGCACCACCACCGCCTGGCTGTATTTCTTTTTTTAATTTAAATTTATTTATTTAAGATTTCCACCTTCTCCCATCCTCCCTTTTCCATCCCACTTTCCCCACTCCCCCTTCCCCTCACTCTCCAGTCCTAAGAGAAGTCAGGGTGCCCTGCCTTGTGAGAAGTCCAAGGCCCCCCCCCCCCCTCCATCTAGGTCTAGGAAGGTGTGCATCCAAACAGACTAGGTTCCCACAAAGCCAGTACATGCAGAAGAATCAAAACCCAGTGTCATTATCATTGGCTTCTCAGTCAGCCCTCATTGTCAGCCACATTCAGAGATTCTAGTTTGATCACACACTCGTTCACATCCAGTCCAGCCAGCCTTGGTGAGCTTCCATTAGATCAGTCCCACCATCTCCGTGGGTGGACGCACCCCTCACGGTCCTGACTTCCTTGCTCATGTTCTCCCTCTTTCTGCTCTTCATCTGGGCTTTGGGAGCTCAGTCCGGTGCTCCCACGTGGGTCTCTGTCTATCTCCATCCCTCGCCAGATGAAGGATCTATGGTGATATGCAAGATATTTATCAGTGTGTCTATGGGAGAAGGCCAATTCAGGCACCCTCTCCTCTACTGTCCATGGACCTAGTTGGGGAAATCCTCTTGTACACCTGGGAACCCCTCTAGAGCCAAGACTGTCGTCAACCCTAAAATGGCTCCCTTGCTTAGGATGATTTCTTCCCTGCTCCCCAAATCCACCCTTCCTCCATCTCAATTATCCCATTCCCCCAAGCTCTCTCCAATCTTCTCCTTCTCCCTTCTCTTTCCCCATCTCCCCTTCCCCCCAATCCACCACCACCCTCCTGCTCCCAACTTTTGTCCGGCGATCTTGTCAACTTCCAATATCCAGGAGGATAACTGTTTTTCTTTGGGTTCACCTTCTTATTTAGCTTCTCTAGGATCATGAATTACAGCCTCAATATCCCTTGTTTATGGCTAAAATCCGCTTATGAGTGAATACATACCATATTCCTTAATTATACATTACATTTTAAAATAAGCTACACAATCACAATACCTTAATCAAAATCAGAAATACATAAACATATAACAAAATTGGCCTTAAATTTGTATCAATAATCAAGATCCATACCAATGTAAATTATTCATCTCTGTATCATATCCTCCTTAAATGTAAGGAAACATTTATAAACAATATTTGGGAGAATCGGCATAGTTTTTCCAAACTGCTTCCTGCTGCTTATTGGGCAAACTAATTTTTGGTGGTGTTCACAGTGACCTTTGGGGGTTTTGGTCCATAAAACAACACCAGTCTGTAAGCAATCCACAGGTTCTCATACTCTGTGAAAACAAGAGAAGAACCTCTTTTCCAAAGCAACATATCCTTAGACCCAGATTTGGAAGTCACAATACCGTTATAATATACATGCTGTCTTAGCTTCGCAGCCCATATAATGAAATGCCTCTTTGTACTTAGCTCATTCACAGTCAAAAAATTCAAAGCTAACAATAATATACATAATCCAGACTCTCTGTGAATTTTCCATTTTTACGTGGCTATATTTCTTTACTCCTTTTAATCTATGACTATCTGTACTCTATCTCTTTAAAGACCTTACCCATTTTTAAAGCATTAACTTCATTTTATGGCTCTCTATACTCTTTTTCTTCTCTCTCTCTCTCTTTTTTTTTAAAAGTTCATTTTCCAATAGGTTCATAGGCTACTGGTTGGGGGAGGGGAAGTATATGATCAATAATACACACACACACACACACACACACGCACACACACACATATATATATGGAAACAGAAGAGTGTTTTGCTGTGCCCTCTTCTGGCTAAAGGTTGTTATGTGAAAATGAGGCTATGCATATCAAGTGTGGGGTGTCACTTTGTGGAAGCAAGAATTTAGTGCACCTGAGCAGTCAGTGTCTTTGCCTCGTTCCGTAAGAAACCATGTTTCCCCCCCCCCTTTCAAAAAATACAACCATAGTCATAACAGAAAGGAAAATTGTTCTCCGTGGAGATTCATGCTTACCCCTCTTCTGACAAACGTCCAAGGTCTTTCAGAGCAATGAAAATGCGAAGGAACTCTTGTCACTGAATATTATTGGATACTCAGGCCAGTGTATTCTGTCTAGTCCAATGAGACACTGTTCTCCAGATACCCAGGTAAAAGTTCTGACAAGTCATGTCAGTAGTCATGTTAGAAATTTAGTCATTATCCTGAATCCCACAAACAAATGGTATATTTTATAATGATCTAATAGGATCGTGATTGTTTGTGTTTGTAGACACCAAAGAAACTGCCTGTCATGGTGCCAACTATTAGTTGGAGAACTCGAGGAGAAGGACAAAGGGAGGCAGATATCAAGGAGTAGGACAGCCTGGCCCACATAATTAACTCCAGAGACCTGTTTCTAAATATGATTTTCAGTCACTGGCAAGCAAGATGAACATGTCATTGCAGATATTATACTTTGTTTCCCTCCTGCACACAGAGTGTAACTTCAAACTATCATACCAAGAGAATATTCATGACAAACTCAGAAACCCAAGCAACTAGGAAGATAACAATAGAAGTGATTGATACATTTATATAAAAATGTAGCCAGAATGGGAGGTAGTGGCCCACACCTCTAATTCCAGTCTAGGAGGCAGAGAGAGATGGATTTCTGTGAGTTGCAGGCCAGTGTGGTCTACAAAGTAAGTTTCAGGACAGACAGGGCTGTTACACAGAGAAACCCAGTCTCAAAAAATGTAGCCGGGGCTGGAGAGATGGTTCAGGGGTTAAAAGCACTGACTGCTTTTCCAGAGGACCCAGGTTCAACTCCCAGCACCCAAATGGCAGTTCACAACTGTCTATAACTCCAGTTCCAGAGGACCTGATACTCATGGCAAAATACCACATTGCACATTCTTTAAAAATGTATACAGGCAATGGTGATATATACATTTTTACCCCAGCAGGAAGATCTTTAACTTGCAGCCCAGCCTGGTCCACAGAGCTAGTTCTAGCACAGCCAATGTGAAATAAAGAATCCCTGTCTTGGAATAAATAAATGGGGCTTGTTTATTCCAAGGGGGGGCTAAAACTAAGTTTTACATATGATTTTTTGGAAGCCAAAGTAACTGATGTCATACTCTTACTAAGCAAATAAAAAATCAGGCTAGAAAGTTGGCATTTATTTTGTTTAAAAGTACAACTGTAGTCTTTTGTTATTTTACAATATCCTTTATTTATAATAGACTATCTACTTTATTTCTTTAAGGACAGTGTTTCTTAAACAATAGAGGTGTACATCTTATATATCACTCATGCAAAACTGAAAGAAAATGAGTTTTCCCACAATTGTCTGTTCTTTGAGTATCCATGCAGAAAGAGTTCTCTTTTGGTTAGGGTGAACAACTTTGCCTACCACTTCCCATCAAACAATTCTTTCCGTGTAAATGAGGCCATTTCTATGGTATCTGGTTGCACATAATTCTGACAGTTTGTGGCCCTAGTTGGGTAAAGAGGAATTCTAGGTTTTCTGCCTAAGGAATGTTTTTTGTAACTTGGTTGAAACTTGGATATGTATCTCATCTGTGCTTTCTGTTTCTCCTTCCCTCACCTTCACTTTATTTGTTTTATGTCTGTGAGCATTTTGCCTGCTTGTATCAGTGGGTGCACCATGTGCTTGCCAGGTATAGACAGAGTCCAGCAGACAGAATTGCCTATCCTTGGAGTACAGGTGACTTTTAGCTTCTGTATGGGACCTGGGAACTAAACCAAGATCTTCTGGAAGAACTTCTAGTGCTTTAAACGGCAGAATTATCTTTTCAGCCCCCACCCCATGCTGTTCTCTAACAGCCACAGCTCTTCCTCTACACTTCAGTCTTTTCTTTCCATAATCTCTTTGACCCTGCCTGCCATGACAAAATGACTTCCAGGGCTACACCATCAACTTAAACCAACCAACCAACCAACCAACCAACCAACCAACCAACCAACCAGCAAACAAGCAAACAAACAAACAAAGGAACAGTTCTGTAATCCTGGCCTCCCTCCAGATGTAACTATAGCTGTGTACTCATATTGTTTTCTTTGTTCTTACGGCAGTCTCCTTACTCTAAATGACATGAGAGGGTGAGTGGAAGTATTGGCACTTTGTCACTGGTTAGTATACACCTAGGAACCATTCTAAGGTTGTATTTTTTATTTGTTTTTTTTGACTAATGACATTTGACAGAAGGTAGATAGTATGTCCGGCCCTTTGTGGATCACTATTTTGCCATGAAAAATGCATAAAGACTGGTTTGCCAGAAGAGGTCGCCAAAACACTGTTTTAGGATTCCATCCTTTGGTATCTTAGGGACCTTCCTTTTGTTTATTTTCATTTGTTTGTTGAGATTTAGTATCTTTGTGCAACTCTAGCTGTCCCTGAACTGGCATTGTAGGCCAGGTTGACATTGAACTCCTGCCTTTGTGTCCTCAGAATTGGGATCAAAGTTGTGCACCATCACACACAACCCTGAAATGGGTCCATCTTTATACAAGATTCAGTGCTATGAAGAATACTGTTCTGGGACCCCTAGAATGTAGGGGTCTGGGGGTAGCAGGAGTTGTTTCTGGGCATGTATATGAAGGTCAGAGAACTAATACATGTATCTTTTCTAACATACGGAGCTCTATGGACACAATTAAGTTGCTTGGCTCAGTAGCAAGCACTTATCCCAAGAACAGTTTGCTTTCACTGGCCCTGTGTGATGTGTTAATTTGTTTGCTTGTTTTTTTAAAGACACTATTTAGGTATGCGTTTCTGGCTGTCCTAGAATTTACTATGTATAAAAATCTGGTCTCTAATTCATACATAGTTGCCTGTCTCTCTAGTATTGATATTAAAACCCTGCATCACCATGCCCCGTCCAGAAACTTTTTTGTTTGTTTGCTTGTTTTACAGTTTTTACTTTTTGGGTTTCTCTGTGTAACAGTCTTGACTGTCCTGGAACTACCTCTGTAGACCAGGCTGGCCTTGAACTCTCAGAGTGTTGTAGGGAGGTGGCTTGTTTCTTTCCCGACTGCCCAGACTCCCAAAATAATCACACAGGAACTATATTATTTAAAAAACTGCTTGGCCCATAATCTCTAGCTTCTTTTTGGCTAACTCTTACATCTTAATTTAACCCATCTCTATTAATCTGTGCATCACCATGAGGTTGTGGCCTACTAACAAAGTTTAGCCTTTCTGTCTCTGGCAGCGGCTCCATGGCTCTCTCTAACTCTGTCTTCTTTTTCCCAGCATTCAGTTTAGTTTTTCCCACCTACCTCTATTATGCTCTGCAAAGGCCTAATTAGCTTCTTTATTCATTAACCAATAAAAGCAACACATATACAGAAGGATTTCCTACATCATTTCTTCTTTTCTGTTTAAATAAAAAGAAAGGTTTTAAGTTTAACACAGAAAAATTACATATAACAAAACAGGTATCAAGCAAGAACTACAGTTACAATATTTATATCTATTTTATCTTTTATCATAACTAAGGAAAACTATAACTATACCTCTGCCTCCTGAGTGATGGGATTAATGGTGTGTGTCAAACTGCCTGGCCACACAGGGTCTATCTATGTAGCCCCAGCATTTCTGGAACTCACTAAGTGTACCAGGCTGGCATGCAAATCAAAGAAGATCTGCCTGACTCAGCCTTGTCAGTGTTGGGATAAAAACATGGATACCATACCCAGCCTAGGAGGTATTTTTAAAGGACTGACAGCAAACTCAGGGAAACCCTTCCCTCCTTTACTGATGGGATGAAATTGAATGCTCACAATGAGACTTGCTTTGCTTTTAAGGTCAGAGTTATCAACAGATGTCATCAAAGCATGTAATCAATCACTAACATTTGCAGACATGTTCAGCAGCATCTGATTCTACCCAGAGCTTCATGATCAACCGAAGACTTATGGAAGGAGTATGCAGGTCTTTAAGGGAGCATATGGCAATCCTGCAATACCCTCACCAAATATATCTTCCAGGACAATATAGAAGATAGGATACATGGGTGTCCTGCTGTAACAGCTCATTTAAAAGCTTCAGAGACAGGTGAGGTGGCTCACACAGCAAAGCTGCTGGCCAATCTGCCTGATGACCTAATTTTATCGTATTTGTGTATTGGCGTTTTGTCTGCCTGCCTGCCTGCTTGTCTGCAAAACCCTGTATTTGGAAGTAACCTCCTGTGCCAATGCATTCAAAGGTACTTACCACTTTCTCTTTTCTTAGGTTCTGTATAACTGGCTTTATGTTGACCTCTTTGATCCTCTTGCACTTGAGTTTTGTGCAGGATGACAGATATGGATCTATTTGCATTCTTCTACATGACAATATCCAGTTATGGCAGCACCATTTGTTGAAGATGCTTTCTTTTTTCCCTTTGTATAATTTTGGCTTCTTTGTCAAAAATCAAATGTTCATAGGTGTGTGGATTTATATCAATGTCTACAATTTGATTTCATTGATCCATGTGCCTGTTTTTATGCCAAACCCAAGCTGGATTTATTACTATAGCTCTATAGGAGAGCTTGAAGTCAGGGATGGTGATGCCTCCAGAAGTTTCTATATTGTACAGAATTGTTTTAGCTATCCTATTTTTTGTTTTTTTTTCCATATGAAGTTGAATATTGTTCTTTAGAGGTCTGTGAAGAATTGTGCTGGGATTTTGATGAGTATTGCATTGAATCTGTAGATTGCTTTTGGGGGCTGGAGAGATGGCTCAGAGGTTAAGAGCACTGGCTGCTCTTCCAGAGGTCCTGAGTTCAATTCCCAGCAACCACATGGTGGCTCACAACCATCTGTACTAAGATCTGGTGCCCTCCTCTGGTGTGCAGGCATACATAGAGGCAGAATGTTGTATACATAATAAATAAACCTTTTAAAAAAAGAATAAACTTGGATTTAAAAAAAGTAGATTGCTTTTGGTAAGACTGTCATTTCACTACATTAATCCTACCTATCCATGAACATGACAGATCTTTCCATTTTCTGATATCTTCTTCAATTTCTTTCTTTAAAGACTTAAAGGTCTTGTCATACAGGTCTTTTACTAGTTTGGTTATAGTTACCCCAATGTTGTACCCATAATATGAACACTCCCCCAAACACCAAGAGACCAGAAATGATGCAAAAGAAAAGTCTTTTAAATTATGAGTTATCTCATAATTTAACCTCATATCTGGGGTTGCCTATCTGTCACAGCAGGTGGAGTAGGGGAGACTCCAAGCCACAGTGGGTTGGGGCATTAACTGGGGATAGAGTAAGGGGTGCATCTGGGGTTCTGCAAGTTGCATAATAACAATCTCAGGATTGGCACACTTCTGGGCTGGCAGAAGCTGTCCTGAGGAGATTGGTCAGCTGCAGCTGAGAAAAGGTTGCTATACCTGGAGGTTATCTGAGGGCCTTTCCTATGCAGTGCACTCCACTATTATCAATGAAGTGCATCCAGAGGCCAACAGCTAATTTCTGATTTGTTTGTTACCATTTGTAGGGTATCTGGCAATCTCTTCCCAATAATTAGTGCAAGACCAGACAAGATCAGGGCCTCAGAATGAAGGATATCTGGCAGTTTGATTAGGGCAAGGTTGGGCAAGGTTTGAGCTTAGCATATCCTACTGAGTCAGGGACCTACAGCTTGCTGGATATTTTCTGCAGCCTGTCATGGCTGCCAAAGTGGGGGACTGGGTAAGAGTCTGGGCCTTTCACCGAAGATATTTTATTATTTTTATAAATATTATTTTATATAAATAAAAATATTTATTATTTTTATAAATAATGTTTTATATTATTTTTGGTTATTGTAAAGGGTGTTGTTTCTCTGATTTCTTTCTCAGTCCATTTATCATTTATATGTAGGAAGATTGCTGATTTGTGCAATAAAAGGAAGCCAGGCATGGAGGTGCACACTTTTAATCCAATCATCAGGAAGTAGAGGCTGGTGAAAACTTCAAACTCATGCTGAGGAGAGTAGGAAGGACCCAAAACCTATCTCAAAGAGTAGTCTAAACAATAAAAAATGGGGTTTACTTGTTCTCCCTAGGATCTTCATGATCTCATATACACTTTTGAATTGTGTGTGAAGTCAATTATGTGAGATCTTCCATTTTTTAAGGGTAGACAATTAGAGCTATAAATGTCCTCATAGGACTGATTTTTACTGTGTGCCAGGGGTTGTATAATGTGTTTTCATTTTCTTAGAGAATCTCTCTCTCTCTCTCTCTCTCTCTCTCTCTCTCTCTCTCTCTCCCTCAGATTTCTGTTTTGTTTCATTCCTCATACAGTGATGAATGAGTTATTGGATCTCCAGTCCCAAGAGTGCTGATACCCACATCTGTCCTCTGAGGGCACCTGGCAGGAGTATCATACACAGATTTATACGCAAGAGTAAAGTTCAAGGTCTCCATCCCTTCATAGCTTCTTGACCTTGTGTCAGAAATTTTAGGAATGGAACAGTAAAGGGTGAAGCCATGATTTTGGTCTACTTAGATATGCATATTTCCTGCCTTCTAATTAAACATTACCTTCCTGTTAAAGATGGGAAAGTCTTCATTGTTGATTTAAATTCAGTCATTTTCAGAGCATGCCCCTTGCCTATGCTCCCAATTTACTCAGTAGACCTTGTTTGTTTACCTTTCCCAGTGGAGTCCTGGGGTCCTCATTGTTACCTAGTTTCTCTGGGGTTGTGGACTGCAGGCTGGTTATCCTTTGCTTTACATCTAATATCCATTTATGAGTACATACTGTATTCATTTTTCTGGGTCTGGGTTATGTCACTCTGAATGGTTTTTTTTTTTTTTAATTTTCATCTATTTGCGTGAGAATTTCAAGATGTCATTGTTTCTTTACCACCGAGTAGTACTCTATTGTGTAAATGTACTACATTTTCTTTATTGATTTCCTGGTTGAGGGACTTTTAGGTTGTTTCCAGGTTCTGAATATTATGAATAATGCAGCTATGAACATATTTGAATAAGTGTCCTTATTGTATGAGTGTGCATCCTTTGGGTATATGCCCAAGAGTGGTATTGCTGGGTCTTGAGGTAGACTGATTCCCAGTTTTCTGAGAAACCACCATACTGATTTCCAAAGTGGTCGTACAAGTTTATACTCTCAGCAGCAATGGAGGAATATTCCTCTTACTCTGCATCCTCCTAGAATAAGCTATCATCTGCATTTTTGATCTTAGTCGTTCTGACAAGTGTAAAATGGTATTTCAGAGTTATTTTGATTTGGATTTCCCTGATGGCTAAGGATGTTGAGGAATTCCTTAAGTGCCATTTGTCCGTTTGAGATTTTTCTGTTGAGAATCTCTGTTTAGATACACACCATATTTTTAATTAGATTATTTAGTATTTTGATGTCTAGTTTCTTGAGTCTAGTTTCTGTCCAATGTTGGGTTGGTGAAGATCATTTCCCATTATGTAGGCTGCAATTTTTTTCATCCTCTGTGTCCTTTGCCTTACAGAAGTTTTTCAGCTTTAGGAGGTCCTGTTTGTTAATTGTTGCTCACAGCATCTGTGCTACTGGTGTTATATTTAGGAAGTGGTCTCCTGTGCCCATACATTGAAGGCTACTTCTCACTTTATCTTCTATTAGCGTCAGTGTGATTAGATTTATATTTAAGTCTTTAATCCATTTAAACTTGAATTTTGTGCATGTGGATAGATATGGATCTCTTTGCATTATTCTGCTTGTTGACATCCAGCTATGCCAGCACAAATATTGAAGATGCTTTCTTTTATTCCCATTTTATAATGCTGGCTTCTTCGTAAAATATCAGGTGTTCAAACATGTGTGGGTTAACATCAGAGTCTTCAATTTGATTCCATTGTTCGAACTGTCTGTTTTTTATGCCAATACCTAGCTGTTTTCAGAGCTTTAGTGGAATTACTTAGAGTTTCTTTCTGTTTAGTTGATATTGACTGTTGGCTTTCTGTATATTGCCTTTATTATGCTTCAGTATGCTGATTGTATCTCTTATGTCTCCACGACCTTTATCCTGAAGGGGTGTTGGATTTTGTAGAAGTCTTTTTCAGCATTTAATGAGATGATCATGTGTTTTATTTTTCCTTTCAGTTTGTTTATATCGTGGATTACATTGACTGATTTTCATATGTTTAACCATGCCTGCATCTCTGGGATGAAGCCTACTTGATTGTGGTGAGTGATTTTTCTGATGTGTTCTTGGATTCAGTTGGCTAGTATTTTACTGAGTATTTTTTGCATCAGTGTTCATTAGGGAGATTGGTCTGTAATTCTCTTTCTTAGTCGTGTCTTTGTGTGGTTTGGGTATCATGGTAACTGTAGCCTCATAAAAGAGTTTTGCAATGTCATTTGTGTTTCTATTGTGTGGAACAATTTGAGGTGTATTAGTGTAATGTTAGCTCTTCTTTGAAATTCTGGTAAAATTCTGCACTGAAACCATCAGACCTTGGGCTTTTTATGTTGTTGTTGTCGGGAGAATTTGGTGAGTGTTTCTATTGAATTAGGGGTTATAAAACTATTTAAATTATTTATCTGGTCTTGATTTAATTTTGGTATATGGTACCTATCCAGAAAATTGTCCATTTCTTTAGATGTTCCAATATTATGGAATATAGGTTTTTTTTAAGTATAACCTGATGATTTTGTGGAGAAAATGCATCTCTTATTCCTTTTCCTTTATTTTCAAAACTAGAGGGAGAAAGAATAATCATTTATTAAATTGAAATCTTGATATACTAAGCATATTTGTCTTTCTACCAAATCCACAAACTTTTCAGAGATGACTGAAAGCAAGATGCTGAAAAATGTGGTTCAGAAGGAAGACTGTTTGAAGAAACAGTTTTGTTGATAAGATGAGAGGGGTCAAAGTAAATTTCTCAGAGATTTAACAAATATAAAACATGGCTTCTTTGTCACAGTGTTTTTTCTCTGTTTTTTTTTTTTGCCTACTAATTAACATTATTGAAAATGAAAACTCTCCAGTGCCTTCTTGCTCTCAGCTTTGAATACAAGGCAGGCAATTTTTCAGTCAATTAAGAAGGAGATCTCAATCCTCTCCCTCTAGCTCAAAAAGAAAATTTCTTTCATTTTTGATGGGGGCATAGAAAAGGCAGCAATTGCTTTGTGGCACAGTTACCATCCTAACTGGAATTAAAGAATAATGGAGTGAGAGCATGAATAAATTCAGAATCTTCTCTGAGTGAATCTTTACCCATATAAAACCTCACATGTGGCTTTTTCTGTCTTCCAGACACAGAATCTACCATAGCCATAGGTCTTTATCTAGCGGTCTTATTTGCAAATTGAGTGTGAATTCTGTAACAGATGTCTGAGAGAATTGGCATTTAAAAAGAAAAACACTGTGCCGATGGCTGTGTCACAGGAGCAGTAGGTGGAGATTGAGGTTCAGGGTCTCAACCCACCAGGAGGCAACACTCTGAAAGATATTTCTTGGGTAGGCAAGACCCCCGTGACCACTGACCCTGAAATGCCACTTGCTTTTGCTGTTCCCCTCACATGTTTGCTTTTGCTATTCTCTGATATCTGGCATGGTGGAATTGGGTATGGGGTGTTTCCCCACTGCCTGTAAATTACTGTGCTTATCTCATGGAAACGTCTCATTCTACCGGGCATTTTTACCTGTGGATTATTATGAAGATGACTTTCTCCCTAAACTGTACAATCTAATTGATGATAATGTTAGCTTATACAGAGTTTTGATGAATAAAAATATATGAAAGGATATATTTCACAACTAAGGCCTGTGAGTTATGCCTAGAAGCTGTTTTAGATCACAGACTAGGTTAACGATTAAAGAGTACAATTGAATTTTCCAGGAACCAGGGTGGTCAACCCGAATTCTCTTAATACTTGAAAGATATTAACTCCTTCTAGTCATTCCTACCCTCATTCTCCTGATATAAGAAACTAGTAATAAATAGGCATACACCTTAAAGATCTGACTGGTTGTCTTTTATGTACAAAAAGTTTAGGTTTGTGATTCCTTTAGGATTCCTTGTAAGATTAACTTCCTAGATAGACAATAGAACAACTGATTCTTTCTTAGTAGCCACAGTGTGCAGCTTGCCAGCAAGGAAGTAACTGTAAAAAGATGTTTTCTGTCTGCTCATGTTCTATTAATCTGCAATAAGTTACTTATATGCAAATGTATATGGGATATTGGGATGAGTTTGTTTAAAATCATGTAAGGTAGATGAAAAATGTTTTACTTGTATATAGTAGGAATTTAGCAAAATCACTTCAGAGGATAGAGATTAGAATAAACAGATGCTTTTTAGAAACACCTTGACCTTGAAGAAAAAAATGATTGTCTTGCTAAGTGGGCCTTTGGCCATGTCATGACTTTGGTCACAAGACTCCTCAGACACAGCTGGGACTCTTGTATTATTGTGTATTGCACACAAAACATAATGAAGGACTAACGTCATGGAGGCATGATGCTTCCCTTCTGTAAGACATGTAAATTAAGGCTGAGGTATGAAGAAACACTTTTATGTAAAATTTATAAATACCCTATTGTACAGCTGTTCTGGGGTAAGCCAAGCCAGGCTAGTCCAATTCCATCAGTCCCTCAGAAGAGGCTGGTGAATAAAAACGAAAAACCTCAAGAGGGTGTATAAGTGTCTGTTCCTTAGCCCCCTTCAGATAGAAAAAGTCTTAGCTTATGCTGACACCTGTGGATTTCTCTCAAAGACCTATGATGCTGGAGGCTGGCCCCCCAGATGGCAGAAATAGTGATTTTGACTTATGGCTGCAGAGGTCCTGGTTCAAGATAAGTTGGTCCTATTGTTTGGGGCCTATGGTAAGATTGCACATCATGGTGGAGATTATATAGCAGAAAAATATTGCTTATATTGTTAAACCTAGCCCATTATGTTTCACAAGGAAGGAGACAGTATTTATGAACTCTAAAGATTTTATTAAGTCACCACATAAGTCGGTTAACTGAGGGCTTCAGGATAAGGACTTGAGAGTCTTGTTTCTCTTAATGGCCCCGAGCAGGGGCAGAAGTGGGGTTTATAAGAACAAAAATCACAAACATTTGTTGTCAGATTACAAATACAATTTTCACCAATCAGGATTTAGAGATTAGAGGTTTGCTTGAGTGTTTTATAATTGTCAACTGATATACATTGGAAGACTTTCACCCAATCAATCAGATTCTTTTGTCATTTCTATTGTTAGGAACAGCCAGAATGTTTCTCAAGAAGTAGTAATGCATAATGACTATTTCTATAGTTTGGGGATGGAGGTTGATCAACCACTGGGAAGCTCTCAGTTACCCTAAAGGATCAGAAACCTGAACTTTATTTTACCCTACAGGCAAAATGGAGTCTGAAGTTAAAATGTCAGTACTCAGGCCAAAGTGCTTTTTTACCTGCTGCCTTCCATCTTATGATCTGCAGGTGAAAGATAAAAAGGAAAAGTTAAGTTCAATAACCTCTTCAAGAGTTGCTGAGGAGTGGATGGGGAGGGGAGTAGATGGGATAGAGCAGGGAGGAAACTAGAGGAGAGGAGGGAGGGGAAAATGTGTTTGGTATGCAAAGTAAATGAAAAAGTTAATTAATATAAAATAATAAGAGTTACTTAATGACCTAGAAATTTCCTCTTAATCTCTACCTCTTCACAAGTGCTATAACTTACCAAAACCATCAAACTAGGCAATGATCCTTTAACATCTGTAATTTTAGGGGACTGTTCAGAGAAGAACTGTGCAATTTTTTTCAAATAATTTTCCCTTCCAAGAGAGTGAACACACTAGTCTATCTGTCTGACTGGATATACATTCAGTTTTATCTGACCATTTTACTATCTTACTCTCATAGAAGCCATTTCTGAACAGTTACTCCAAAGAGAGACCAATTACTGTCAGTGCTTATCCTGGGAAGAAACTATTTTCCCTTCTGCTGTGTTGATGTTTTGGGGTTATTTATGCACATTATCATATTATCTGAAAAGAAAGATTGTTTGGCTTTTTTTTCCTTTCCAATATGTAGCCCCTTGATCTCTATCAATTGTATTATTGCTCTAGCTAACACTTCAAGTACTATAATGAGTAGGTGTGGAAAGGGTGGACAGCCTTGTCTGCTCATGATTTTGGTGAAATTGGTTTATTAGTTTCTCTCCATTTAAGTTGATGTTGGCTATGGGCTTTTTGAATACCACCTACATTATGTTGAGGTATGTCCCCTGTATCCTTAATCTTGTCAGTACTTTTAACATGAAAGGGTGTTGGATTGTGTTAAAAGCCTTTCCTGCATCTAATGAGATGATCATGTGGTATTTGTCTTTTAGTTTCTTCATATGATGGATGACATTTATAGATTTAATTATGTTTTGCCATCTACTATCTCTGGAATGGAGTATACTTGATCATGATGCATCATCTTTTGGATTTGTTTTTAGATTTGGTTTGCAGATATTTACTGAGAATTTTTGCATCCATGTTCATGAACAAAATTGACCTGTAGATCTCTTTATTTTGGGGTGTTTATGTGCATTGGGTATCAGGATAACTGGAGCCTCATAAGAAGAAAGGGGTAGGGTTCCTCCTCTTTCTATTTAGTAGAATAATTTGAGAAGCATTAGCATTAAGTCTTCTTTGAAAGTCTGCTAGAATTCTATGTTAAAACAATCTTGCTTGGGGCTTCTTTTCATTGATAGAATTTTAATGATTGCTTCTATTTTACTAGAGGTTACAGGTCTATCTATATTGCTTTTCTTATCTTGTTTTAGCTTTTGTAAATGGTATGCATTAGTAAAATACCCTTTTCTTTTAGATTTCCCACTTTGGTGGAATACAAGTTCCTAAAGTATGTCCTGGTGATTTTGTAGATGTCATTGCTGTCTGTTATGTCCTGTTTTTAATTTTTTATTTTGCTAATTTGGATATTCTTTCTCTGCCTTTTCCTTAATTTGGATAAGGTTTTATCAATCTCAATGATTATTTCAAAGAACAAACACTGTCTCAGTGACTTTTGTTGTTGTTTGTTTGTTTGTTTGTTTGTTTCTGTTTTATCAATTTTGATCCTGAGTTTGATTGTTTCTAGTTGTTTTCCCCTGTTGGGTGTTATTTCTTCTTTTTGTTCAAGATATTTTAGGTGTGCTGTTAACTTACTAGTATGAGATCTTCCCTCTCTTTTACTTTTACAAGACAGGACTTAACTGTGTTATTTAGCCCTGGCTAAATCTCACTCGGTAGACTAGGCCTGTCTTGACATCACAGAGACCCACCTGCTTCTGCCTCCAGAGTGGTTGAATTAAAGGCATATGCCACGACCACCACTAAGCTCCATTTTTTTTTATTCTGGCACTTTGTTATATGACCTTGCCTTTTAGAGCTCTCTTTATTTTGTCCATTTTTAGATATACTGTATATTCCTTGTCATTCAATTCTAGAAAGACTCTCATTTTTTATTTTTAAAATATAATGCAAAGTCTGGTTTTTAAGGTACCAAGTTTTTATTGCTTCATTGCTTGAGAAATTCTTTTATTGAAAATTATCTGTACAAATTTAGAGATCCACAACCAGGTATTACACAGATTGAAACACCTGGAACACTCATTCAGTCCTAGATGGAGTGTTTCCATAAAATCCCTCTTCTCAGATCTCAGGAAACCTTGGTGAAGAGGACCAGAAAGAGTGTAAGAGCCAGAGGGAATAAAGGACTTCAAGGAAACTTTGTTCTAAATCAACATCATCAAAGTTCATATCATCTCACAGAGACTGAGGCAGTATTCACAGGGCTCTCACATTTCTACAACCAGGTCATTTGTGTATAGAGTATTTCTTCTGTTTAGTGTTTATAGGGGATTCCTGAGTGTGCCAACAAGTGAGTAGGGCTCTCTTCTTTTGTGCCTTGCTCTTTTATTTCTGTTTGCTTGTTTTGTTCAATTCCAAATGTTATTTTTGTATTGTATTGTTTTATCTTGTTATTATTTAGAAGCCCTTTTGCTTTTTAATGAGAAACAGAAAGGAAGTGGAATCAAATGGAAGGGGAGGTTTGAGAAACTAAGAAGTGTAGAGGGGAGAACTATAACATATTATGTGAGAAAAACCTATTTTCAGAACAAGTAAAACAAAGACAAGAATAACTTCCGGATAGGAGACAATTGGTAAGTCTGTGGTCATGTGGTACCTTTGGGAAGAATCCACTTGCTTTTCTGCTTTACTAAAAAAAAAGAATGTAAGATGTAGAAATGGTTTGCAGTCAAAATCTCTTGTTCATTTAGAGAACCCTGGTTCAGTTTCCAGTACTCACATGGTGGCTAAACTATCAAACCTCCATATTTTGGTAGAATATGACATCTTCTGTCCTCTATAAACATCATTAATACACATTTATTTTATACATACACACATGTAGAACAATGCTGATGCACATAAAATAATATAAATGATTCTTTAAAAAGAAAAAAAAGTTATTTTAAAACTTTTATAAGTACAAAATAATTTTTTATTTTGCATGTTTCAAATTTTGACATTTGTTTGGATTATGACCCTAGAAAATTGTCTTAAATACTTGATACTGTGTGTGTGTGTGTGTGTGTGTGTGTGTGTTTGGCAAGATTTTTTTCTGACTGCGAGGGGTCCCCCCATCCACTGAGATGGTGGGGCTGATCTATTTGGATCTTACCAAGCCCAGCTGGACTGGGACTGAAAAAGCATGGGATAAAACCAGACTCCCTGAACAAGGCGGACAATAAGGGCTGCTGAGAAGCCAAGGACAATGACACTGGATTTGGATCCTACTACGCATACTGGCTTTGGGGGGGCCTGGCCTGTTTGGATGCTCACTTTTCTGGACCTGGATGGAGCGGGGAGGAACTTGGACTTCCCACAGGGCAGGGAACCCTTACTGCTCTCTGGATAGGAGAGGGAGGGGGGAGGGGGAGGGGGATAAATGGGAGGTGGGGAGGAGGCGGAAATTTTTAATAAAAAAAATTAAAAAAAGAATAAAATTTATGCTTGTGAGGCTGGTTGTGAAAGAAGATTGACACTGTCAGTTTAATGTATTCTGATTCACATTATTCATCTGTATACACCAACATCTTCATACATACACAATTTATTCATGTTTACCAGAACTAACAAAAGGAGGAATGAATTGAAAGTAAATTAGACTACATTTTTTTATAAAAGCTGTTAAGAAGTCTAAAAAGTTCAAAGAAAATATGTGTGACAGAGAAGAGCGTGTTGTAGAAAATAAATCAAAAGAACCAGCAGATGATGTGTTTGTGTGCTTTATAGTTCTAGTCATTTTTAAAAATAAAACCTAAAATAATTCATTCTCAACTGCTTTTAGTGAACACTGCTGTGATGATATTAGCAACCAGCTAACAAATTTAAAGCTATTTGTCTTGACTATTTTCAAGTTCAATATATTTTAAAGAGCCATCTAAAAAGTTTTAATATATTTCTTCTCATAAGCCATGGGGTTTTGAAGAAGCAGTGTTGGTGCTAGGTATGGAATACTTCCCTATGAGTTAGTTGCCAAGTGTTAAGGTCCCCCAAACTGCTGAAACAATGTAGGCTATAGCAATTACTCTTGGTTTCCCACTAGAATTAGATAGCATGACTCTATTGCTTAGAACACTACTTATTTTGGATGCAGAAAAACCAAGTTGGACTCATTCTAGATGTATCCTGAATAGTGACTAATGTTCACACTGCCAGATAGTACTATGTATGCTGCTCAAGAAGAAAAACCAAGAGTGGTCTTACCCAGATGTAAACGCTAGGCACTACAATACCAGTCTACCAGATAAATAGTCCCCACAATAGTGGCGTGACTGTTTTGGGGTAACTAACTGCTTTCCATTTTGATTTAAAGCTTTATTTTACAGCTTGTAATTCCTGCCTAGTACTATGAACCTGATCAAAATTCTATAGCTAGGGAGGTTACAGTCCCTAAAATGGAACACACTACTGATACTTTGGTAAATATATATCTATATCTATATATGTATATATACACACATGCACATATGTGTGTATATGTATATATACCCATACACACATATACATGAATACATATGTATTTGCTTGTATGTTTATGTTTATACATGCATGTGTATTCACATATATATGTATGTGTGTATATGTATATATGTATATATGCATATGTGTGTGTGTGTGTATTTTTCTTGCCCTTGATCAGAGAAACTTCTTTTGGGCAGCAGGTGTCAGATAATGAAGAGACTGTTCATTCAGTCCTAGATGGGACATCTATAGCACCCCCTCTAAAATACAGGGAACACTGTGGAAGAGAAGCCAGAAAGACTGAAAAAGCCAGATGTTGGGAAAGAGTGTATGAAATACCACTATCATGATTTGACATGACAACTGAAATCCTGCACATACAGTATTTGTGGCTACTGTACAAACACATGAAAATAGGAAGAGGACTATCTAGGAAATAAGGACATAAGCAGGGTTGGAAGGGGATAAGAGATGGTTATATGAGGTGATTAAGATCAAGATACTTATTTATGACAAATAAAGAAAAAGACTGACTACAAATAATTTGAAAATCACTGAAGATATTTCAATAGTCATAGGGAAAAAAGAACAACTACCATTAAACATCAATACTCATGTCTGTGGGAGTCATATGAAGCCAAGACTTGCTCAAAGGGCCTGAAGAAAAGACAAAGGGAGCTTTAGTTTGGTTTGTTTGTTCAGAAGTGGTGTTAGCAAGGTTGGTCTTGGACTGCAGCCAGTGTCAAGGTTGTGTCTTCAGGGGATATGACTTTTTCCCCTAGTCTGTAGTTATTAGTCAGAAGTCAACTTTGTCTTAGATATTGAGCATTCTCTTTACCAACATTGTATGATTTAGCTTTCTGCTGTCCTTAACCATTTTGCTTCCTGCAAATATGATGCCATACTTCTTTTTTTCTTTTATTATTATTATTACAAATTTTCACCTCCTCCCCTCCTCTCATTTCCCTCGCCCTTCCCTTATTCCTCTTTCCCCTCCCTCTCCAGTCCAAAGAGCAGTCAGGGTTCCCTGCCCTGTGGGAAGTCCAAGGTCCTCCCACCTCCATCCAGGTCTAGGAATGTGAGCATCCAAACAGACTAGGTTCCCACAAAGCCAGTGCATGGAGTAGAATCGAAACCCAGGGCCATTGTCCTTGGCCTCTCAGTCAGCCCTCCATGTAAGCCATGTTCAGAGAGTCCGGTTTGATCACATGCTCCATCAGACCCAGTCCAGCTGGCTTTGGAGAGTTCCCATTAGATCGACCCCATCATCACAGTGGGTGGGCGCACCCTTCGGGGCCCTGACTTCCTTGCTCATGTTCTCTCTCCTTCTGCTCCTCCTTTGGACCTTGGGAGCTTAGTCCAGTGCTCCAATGTGGGTCTCTGTCTCTATCTCCATTCAATGCCAGATGAAGGTTCTATGGTGGTATGCAAGATATTCATCAGAGTGAATAGTATATAGTATATAGTATATAGTATATGGTATATAGTATAGGGCCAGTTCAGGTGCCCTCTCCTCAGCTGCTCAAGGAACAAGCTGGGGACATCTCCTTGGATACCTGAGAACCCCTCTAGAGTCCAGTCTCTTGCCAACCCTCAAACGGCTCCTTTAATTAAGATATATACTTCCTTGCTCCCATATCCACTCCTCCTCCATCCCAACTGTCCCATCCCCCCAAGTTCTCCCCATCCTCCCCTTTTCACTTCTCTCTCCCCAATCTCCCCTTAACCCCATCCCACCCCCACCCCCAAGCTCTCAATTATTGCCTGGAAATCTTGTCTACTTCCAATATCCAGGAGGATAACTACATGTTTTTTTGGGGGGTGTTCACCTTCTTATTTAGCTTCTCTAGGATCGTGAATTATAGGCTCAATATCCTTTATTTATGGCTAGAATCCACTAATGAGTGAGTACATACCATATTCATCTTTTGGGGTCTAGGTTACCACACTCAGGATAGTGTTCTCTATTTCCATCCATTTTCATGCAAAATTCAAGATGTCATTGTATTTTTTACCACTGAGTAGTACTTAAATGCGTATATATTCCACACTTTCTTTATCCATTCTTCCGTTGAAGGGCACCTAGGTTGTTTCCAGGTTCTGGCTATTAAAAATAATGCTGCCATGAACATAGTTGAACAAATGCTTTTGTAGTATGATAAGGCATCTCTTGGGTATATTCCCAGGTGTGGTATTGCTGGATCCTGGGGGTTGGTTGATGCCGAATTTCCTGAGAAACTGCCACACTGATTTCCAAAGTGGTTGCACAAGTTTGCATTCCCACCAGCAGTGGATGAGTGTTCCCCTTACTCCACATCCTCTCCAGCAAAGGCTATCATTGGTGTTTTTAATTTTAGCCATTCTGACAGGTGTAAGATGGTATCTTTTTTTTTTTTACTTGAAACAAAATACTTATTTTCAAAGAAAAGTAAAAATAAACTACTTCAAATGATATCAAATTATTTTTTTTCTCATGGTTTATTTTTTTTATATTTAAAAATTTCCATCTCCTTCCCTCCTCCTCCCCCTTCCCTCCCCCCCTTCTCCCCCTTCCCTCCCCTTCCCTCCACCCATACCTCCCCTCCCTCCCTCTCAAGGCCAAGGAACCATCAGGGTTCCCCACTCTATGCTAAGTCCAAGGTCCTCCCAACTCTCCCCCCAGGTCCAGGAAGGTGATCGACCAAGCTGAGAAGGCTCCCACAGAGCCCGTCCATGCAGAAGAATCAGAGCCCAGCGCCATTGTCCTTTGCTTCTCAGTCAGCCCCCGCTGTTGGCCACATTCAGAGAGACGGGTTTGGTCGCATGATCCATCAGTCCCATTCCAACTGGAGTTGGTGATCTCCCTTTAGTTCTGTCCCACCGTCTCCGTGAGTGAACGCACCCCTCACGTTCCTGACTTTCTCCCTCATGTTCTCTCTCCTTCTGCTGCTCATCAGGACCTTGGGAGCTCAGTCCGGTGCTCCAATGTGGGGCTCTGTCATTTTCTTCATCTATCGTCAGGTGGAGGTTCTATGGTGATATGCAAGAAATTCATCAGTATGGCTATAGGAACTGGCCTTTTCAGGCTCCCTCTCCTCAGCTGCCCAAGGAACTAACTGGGGGCGTCTCCCTGGAAACCTGGGAACCCCTCTAGGGTCAAGTCTCTTGACAACCCTCAGGTAGCTCCTTAAATTAAGATATATGCTTCCCTGCTCCCATATCCACCCTTCCTATATCCCAAGCACCCCATTCCTCCGAGCTCCCCCCGTTCTCCCCTTCACACTTTTCTCTCCCCATCTTCCCTTGGCCCAGTCTCGCCCAACCCTCAAGTTCCCAATTTTGCCTGGCGATCGTGTCTACTTCCAATATCCAGGAGGATTACTATATCTTTTTTTGGGAGTTCACCTTCTTATTATCTTCTCAAGGATCCCAAATTTATAGGCTCGATGTCCTTTAATTATGGCTAGAAACCGATTATGAGTGAGTACATCCCATGTTCATCTTTTTGGGTCTGGGTTACCTCACTCAGAATAGTGTTTTCTATTTCCATCCATTTGCCTGCAAAATTCAAGATGTCATTGTTTTTTACCGCTGAGTAGTATTCTAGCATGTATATATTCCGCAGTTTCTTCATCCATTCTTCCACTGAAGGGCATCTAGGTTGTTTCCAGGATCTGGCTATTACAAATAATGCTGCTATGAACATAGATGAGCATATGCTTTTGTTGTATGATTGGGCATCTCTTGGGTAGATTCCCAATAGTGGAATTGCTAGGTCCTGGGGTAGGTTGATCCCGAATTTCCTGAGAAACCGCCACACTGCTTTCCAAAGTGGTTGCACAAGTGTGCATTCCCACCAGCAATGGATGAGTGTACCCCTTACCCCACAACCTCTCCAGCAAAGGTTATTATTGGTGTTTTGGATTTTAGCCAATCTGACAGGTGTAAGATGATATCTCAAAGTTGTTTTGATTTGCATTTCCCTGATAGCTAGGGAGGTTGAGCATGACCTTAAGTGTCTTTTGGCCATTCGAACTTCTTCTGTTGAGAATTCTCTGTTCAGTTCAGCGCCCCATTTTTTAATTGGGTTAATTAGCACTTTAAAGTCTAGTTTCTTGAGTTCTTTTTATATTTTGGAGATCAGACCTTTGTCTGTTGTGGGGTTGGTGAAGGTCTTCTCCCAATCAGTAGGTTGCCTTTATGTCTTAATAACAGTGTCCTTTGCTTTACAGAAGCTTCTCAGTTTTAGGAGGTCCCATTTATTCAATGTTGCCTTTATTGTCTGGGTTACAGGGGTTATCCGTAGGAAGTAGTCTCCTGTGCCCATATGTTGTAAACTATTTCCCACTTTCTCTTCTAACAGGTTCAGTATGTTCAGATTAATATTGAGATCTTTAATTCATTTGGACTTGAGTTTTGTGTATGGTGATAGACATGGATCTATTTTCATTCTTCTACAGGTTGACAACCAGTTCTGCCAGCACCATTTGTTGAAGATGCTTTCTTTCTTCCATTGTATACTTTTAGCTCCTTGGTCAAAAATCAGGTGTTCCTGGGTTTGTTGGTTAATATCCAGGTCTTCTATTCGATTCCATTGGTCAACTTCTCTGTTTTTATGCCTGTACCAAGTTGTTTTCATTACTGTAGCTCTGTAATAGAGTTTGAAGTCAGGGATGGTAATGCCTCCAGAAGTTCCTTTATTGTATAAGATTGTTTTGGCTATCCTGTTTTCCAAATAAAGTTGATTATTGTTCTTTCAAGGTCTGTGAAGAATTTTGTTGGGATTTTAATGGGGATTGCATTGAATTTATAGATCGCCTTTAGTAGAATTGCCATTTTTACTATGTTGATCCTACCCATCCAAGAGCATGGGAGGTCTTTCCATTTTCTGGTGCCCTCTTCAATTTCTTTCTTCAAAGCCTTAAAGTTCTTGTCAAATAGATCTTTCACTTCCTTGGTTAGAGTTACCCCAAGATGCTTTATGCTATTTGTGGCTATCGTAAAATGTGAAGTTTCTCTTAATTCCCTCTCTGCTTTTCTATCCTTTGTGTATAGGAGGGCTACTCATTTTTTTTTGAGTTGATCTTGTAACCTGCCACTTCACTGAAGTTATTTATCAGCTGTAGGAGTTCGTCGGTAGAGGTTTTCGGGTCACTAATGTATACTGTCATATCATCTACAAATAATGAAAGTTTGACTTCTTCCTTTCCAATTCAAATCCCCTTGATCTCCTGGTGCTGTCTTATTGCTATTGCTAGAACTTCAAGAACTATGTTGAAGAGATATGGTGAGAATGGACAGCCTTGTCTTTTTCCTGAATTTAGTGGAATGGCTTTGAGTTTCTCTCCATTTAATTTGATGTTAGCTGTTGGCTTCCTATATATCGTTTTTATTATATTTAGTTATTATTCTTGTATCCCTAACCTCTCCAAAACCTTTATCATAAAGGGGTGTTGAATTTTGTCAAATGCTTTTTCTGCATCTAATGAAATGATCACATGGTTTTTTTTCTTTCAATTTATTTATACGATGGATTACATTGATAGATTTTCGTATGTTGAACCAGCCCTGCATCTCTGGGATGAAGCTTACTTGATCGTAATGGATAATTTTTAAAATGTGTTCTTGGATTTTATTTGCCAGAACTTTATTGAGAATTTTGCATCGATGTTCATGAGTGAGACTGGTCTGTAATTCTCTTTCTTTTTTTTTCCACAAAAAGACAGATACTTTATTTTGGGTCAGAAACATGGAATAATATATAACAAGATTAAATCTATGCATTAGTTTGGATATAAAAGCTGATTGTACTACATATTTCTTGGGAAGGTAGGTTGAACTTAAACAGACTGAGTATACATAGCATGCTAAGTATATATTCATAAATGACACCCAGAGGTATTTCTAAGTTTGCTGTGAGTTCTGGAAACAGTTCAGTCTTGGCGGAGTTTTAAGCGTATTTCTTTTGTTTTGTTTTGTTTTGTTTGTTTGTTTTTATAAAATGGAGTCATCACAGTCTTCCATTTATTGTATTACTTTTGTCTTGATGTCTCTTCTGCAACAGAAGTCAGGTCTAGTTGCATTGATCCTCTTGACATTTTTTTATCCTTAGACACTTATATTGTTAAAGCCCCAGAAACTTTCATTTTTTAAACAGATTCCCAGTGGTGACACACTGCAGCTTAGATCTCATCTGCCACCTTCCCCCTCTTCCCAAGCTGTCTGAAATGTACATTCCCAGCTGGCAAGTCTGTGGAAACTTTGGCCTGCAGAACACAGCTGGTGCCAGTCCTTCCCAGTAACATCTGGCCAGTGGTTCCCATCTTACTCTCTCTGCATCCTGGTCAACAATAATGTAAACAGTCTCTTTATGCCTACTCACCACCATGAACTGAGCTGCTCAGCCATGCCTTACCAAGATGGAAAAAAAAATCTCTGTAACTGAAAGTTCAAGTAAATACTTCCCTCTTCAGTTGTTTCTAATAGGATCAGTGGTCACAATGACCCAAGAGTAATCAATGTACAATCCAACAGATAGCAATCCTATTAATACTGGTCTTTTATGTTTTTAAAAAAGAGGAAGAAAGTATGCAGAATTTAGTTTTGCCATGTTTGTCAAGAAACATTTCAAGAGGACCATTGTTATGGTCAAAAGAACTTCTTAATAACATGTGCTCCTGGGCTAGAAATACAGTTCAGTCCACAGGGTGCCTGCTAGGCTAGCACAATACTGGAGTACAGAATCTGAACACCACCAGGAAAAGAAGAGGATGGTGAGTACAATCCATAATTCAAGCTCTGGAGAGACAAAGACAGGAATATCCTTGATGTTAACTGTTCAGTCATCTAGACAAATTGTTGAGTCCAGATTCAGTGAGAGACCTTTTGTAAATAATGTGGAGAATAATTTAGGAAGACATTAACTTCCATTGACCTCCTATTGCCACAAAAGGCACAAACATACAGTTTCCTACACACCTATATACACCTCAGGGATAACGCGTACACAAGCAATATACCAAACAATGAATGCTCCAATTTTTCATTTCACAATGGCTAATAGTAAGGATTTCTAAGTTTCCAAACCAAAGAAACAGTAAATGTCTGACAATGGATAGGTCAATTGTCTCTATTAGATAATTACATATTGTATGTGTATACAATGGGCCCAACATATTGTACAAATGTTTGCAGCTGTACCTACTAGGAAACAGAAAATCATTTTTTCCTATGGAGTGTCATTTGTATATCAGTTACACTCCTGGGTAGGTCACATACTCAGGGCGAGTTGACCAACATAAAACAGGTTTTGTTGTCGGGTTTTTGTTTTGTTTTGTCATTGATTTTATTTACTTATATTTTCTTAGTTTCTTATAGTGTGACATTTTATTCTTTTGACTTTTTTGGGCGGGGGGGAGCCTGTCACCCAGCTCCCAAATAAATCACTCATGGATGTTTATTCTTAGTTATAAATGCCCAGCGTTAGCTTGATTTGTTTCTTGCCACTTTTTTTGTTTGTTTGTTTAAATTATTCCTGACTACCTTTTGCTCCTGGGCTTTCATCTTTTTCTATTTCTGTATACATTTCTTTCCTTCTTACTCCATGACTGGCTTGGTGGCTGGCCCCTGGTCCTCCTCTCCTTGTTCCCTTTTTCCTCCTCATTCTCCTCATTTCTCATTTTATACTCTTTGCATGCTACCCTCACCTATCCTTGCTTCTGACTCGCTATTAGCTGTCCATCTCTTTATTAGGATCATCAGTTGTTTTAGACAGGTAAAGAATCACAGCTTTACAGTTAATCAAATGCAGCATAAACAGAAGTCACACACCTGAAAATAATATTTCCCAACATTTTAATTTAAATTTTTGTTTCATGTGTCTGTATGTATGGATGTGAGAAAGGGAGAGAAGAGGAGAGACACAGAGAGAAAGAGAGAGAGAGAGAGAGAGAGAGAGAGAGAGAGAGAGAGAACATAAAATTGAGTGGATAGGGAGGTAAGAGTTGGAGTTGGAGGAGAGCAAAGAATATGACCAAAATATATTTATGAAAGTTTTTAAGTCATATATTAAACTAAACTGTAAGTTTTAAATTTATGATCCTAATATTTAGCTCACATACTAATATTTAGCCAACATCTGGTAAAGTATATTTGAAGATGAAGTCACTAACCCCATAAAAAAGTAATTGGGTCTCATAATTATATAAACATAGACAATGAAAGATACATGAATATAATTTAATACAAATTATATAAATAATGACAATTACATACTTAAATTTGTTTTGCTTATATCATGTAGGTTATTAATGGATTTTAAACATACAGAAGAATTCAATTAGAAGAAAACTTCTCAAATAGTTTGACTACAGTAGCATGAAGTGTTTCGACATTAGCTGAAGTCATGCTAGTATTACCAATGTAATTCTCTTTCTTGGTGGTTTTGGAATCAGGGAGACTGTAGCTTAGTAAAAAGAGTTTGGCAATGACTCTTCTGTTTCTATTATGTGAAACATATTAAGGAGTATAGGTATCAGCTCTTCTTGGAACTTCTGATAAAATTCTGCATTAAAACCATCTGGTCCGGAATTCTTTTGGTTGGGAGGTTTTTTATGACAGCTTCTATTTCCTCATGACTTATAGGTCTATTTAAATCGTTCACCTTGTCTTGATTTAATTTTGGTAAATGGTACTTATCCAAAAACAAGTCCATTTCTTTTACATTTTCCAACTTTGTGGCATATAAGCTTTTGTAGTAAGACCTAATGATTCTCTGGATTTCCTCAGTGTCTGTTGTTAGGTCACCCTTTTCATTTCTGATCTTGCTAATTTGCATGTTCTCTCTCTGCCTTTTGATTAATTTGGATAAAGGTTTGTCAATCTTGCTGACTTTCTCAAAGAACCAGCTCTTTGTTTCATTGATTCTTTGGATTGTTTTCTGTGTTTGTGTTTTGTTGATTTCAGCCCTCAGTTTATTTCTAATCTTCTACTCCTCCTGGGTGAGTCTGCTTCTTTTTTTTCTAGAACTTTCAGTTTTCTTAACGTGGGCACTTAGAGCTATGAACTTTCCTCTTAGCACTGCTTTCATCATGTCTCATAGGTTTGGGTATGTTGTGTGTTTATTTTCGTTGATTTCAAGGAAGACTTTAATTTCTTTCTTTATTTCTTCCCTAAACCAGGGGTGGTTCAGTAGTTGATTGTTCAGCTTCCAAGAGTTTGTAGGCTTTCTGGGGGTAGAATTATTGTTAAATTCTAACTTTATTCCATGGTGATCCGATAAGACACAGGTAGTTACTAATATTTCTTTGTATCTGTGGAAGTTTGCTTTGTTACCGAGTATGTGGTCAATTTTCAAGAAGGTTCCATGAGCTGCAGAGAAGAAGGTATATTCTTTCCTATTTGGATGGGATGTTCTATAGATACCTGTTAAGTCCATTTGATTCATTACCTCCATTAATTCTCTTATTTCTCTGTTAGGTTTCTGTCTGATTGACCTGTCCATTGGTGAGAGTGGAGTGTTGAAGTCTCCTACTATTAGTGTGTATGTTTTGATGGCTGCCTTGAGTTCTAGTAATGTGTCTTTTACATAAGTGGGTGCTTTTATATTAGGGGCATAGATATTCAGGGTTGAGACTTCATTCTGAGGGATTGTTCCTGTTATGAGTATAAAATATCCCTGTTAGAGCCGGGCGGTGGTGGCGCATGCCTTTAATCCCAGCACTCGGGAGGCAGAGGCAGAAGGATCTCTGAGTTCGAGGCCAGCCTGGTCTACAAGAGCTAGTTCCAAGGCAGGCTTTAGAAACTACAGGGAAACCCTGTCTCAAAAAAAAAGTCAAAAACCAAAAAAACAAACAAAAAAAAATCCCTGTTAGAAATTAGTATGGCCACACCCGCTTGTTTCTTAGGTCCATTTGCTTGATAAACCTTTTTTTCAACCCTTTACTCTGAGTAGATTTCTGTCTTTGTGGTTGAGGTGTGTTTCTGGTAAACAGCAGAATGTTGGATCCTGTTTTCGTTTCCAATCTCTTAGCCTGTGCCTTTTTATAGGTAAATTGAGTTCATTGATATTAAGTGATATTAATGACCAGTGGTTGTTAACTCCAGTTATTTTTTTTTTTTTTGGTAGTAGAGTTTGTGTGTTTCCCTTCTTTGAGTTGTGCTGGTGAAGGGTTGCTAGATGTCTGAGTTATTGTGGGCATTGTTGGACTCCTTGCTTTGTAATTTTCCTTCTATTACTTTCTGTAAGGCTGGATTTGTGGCTACATGTTATTTAAATTTGTTTTTATCTTGGAATATTTTGTTTTCCCCATTGATAGTGAATGAAAGCTTGGCTGGGTACAGTAGTCTGGACTTGCATCCATGGTCTCTTAGTTTCTGTAGTACATCTATCCAGGACCTTCTGGCTTTCATGGTTTCCATAGAGAAGTCAGGTGTAAGTCTGATAGGTTTATCTTTATAAGTTACTTGACCTTTTTCCTTTGCAGCTCTTAATATTCTTTCTTTATTCTGTATGTTTTGTGTTTTAATTATTATATGGTGAGGGCATTTTTTTGATTCAGTGTATTCAGTGTTCTGTATGCTCCTTGAACCTTCATAGGAATATCTTTCTTTAGGTTTGGAAAGTTTTATTCTATAATTTTATTAAATATATTTTCTGGGCCTTTGAGCTGTAATTCTTCTCCTTCATATACTTCTATTATTCTTAGGTTTGGTCTTTTTATTGTGTCCCAGATTTCCTGAATGTTTTGTGATGAGAATTTGTTGGATTTGCTGTTTTCTTTGATCAGTGTGTTTATTTTCTCTGTGGTATCTCAGAATCTGTGATTCTTTCTTCTATCTCTTGTATTCTGTTGGTTATGCTTGTTTCTGTAGTCTCTGTTCATTTACCTAGATTTTCCATATCCAGCCAGCCCTTGGTTTGTGTTTTCTTCATTGCCTCCATTTCAATTTTCAAGTCTTGAACTGTTTCCATTATCTGTTTGGTATTTTTTTTCTTGGTTTCCTAGGATATCATTTACAGATTTACTCTTTTCTTCAAACTTTTTGTTATTCTTCTCATCAATTTCTTTAAGAGAGTTTTTCACCTCCTTTTTAAGGGATTCTATCACTTTCATAAAGTCATTTTTTTCTACTTGTTGATTAGGGTGTTCATGTCCTCCTGTTGCAAATTCACTGGGTTCCGGTGTTTTTATGTTGTTTTTCAGATTGTTGGAGGGATTCTTGCATTGGTGCCTACCCATCTCTCCTCCAAATGCTCCCCAATGGATCTTCTGGTACAGGATCAGTTCTCCTTGCTGGCCAGGGACCTCGCAGATAAAAGGCTTACCTTGCTGCAGGCAGGCTATTGAAACAAAGGAACTTCCGCCCGGTTGCGCCCACCACCCTGTCCCAGCGCCCAAATGGGCTGAGCTGCGGGATCTTATGGCCCCAAAGAAGGGAGGAAGAAGGGAGAGGTTTTCTGGGTGCAAGCTGGGATGGGATAGGAAGAGGGAGGCAGTAGCCGGGAGAGTCGCCCCTGCAGGATGACCAGGAAGTATTGGGGGTTGAGGAATGTCTGTGCTCCATCTCCCGGGCTGCTGCCATGGGTCAGGAACTCGCTCACCCCTCTGATGTATCTTCTGGTATGCTGCCATACTTCTTAATAAAATTTCTTTGCATAAAAGAAGCTCATGGAAGACCTCCTAACACCAGAATTTGTCTTCTCTACCTCCAGTCTTCTTTATATTTCTCATACCATGGAACCTTACCATCAGTGACTTGTCACTAAAAAATAACCTTCTAGTCCATGTCTACTGCCCATATATTACCGGGGTTAAAACTGTAATGATTTGCTTTTCAAGTTATATTCTAGCTTGCTTGAGGGTCTCAATTTTTATTCAATTCATCGATCTCACTGTTTTACTACATTTATTCTATTTCTAGTTGAAAAGTCTCTCTTCTAATGACCAGAAGTAATTCATTTAACAAAAATTATACTCTTCAGCAAGGAATAAGATTAAAAATTGTGTGCTTTTTTCCTATTTTTAAATAAATAAAATGGGGTACCATGTATCTCAGGTTAGCCTCTAACCTATACAAGCATATATAGGTTGAAATATTGATCCTATTTTACAAAATACTTTATTCATTTTCATATTTCATTTCTCATTTTACATACAAATCCCACTTCCTGCTTCTTCCTCTTCACCCTCTCACCCCAACTTCCCTCCACCCAGCCCCCTATCCACTGCTCAGAGAGGGTAAGGTTTCCTTTGGAGAGTCAGCAAAGACTGGCACATCACTTTGGGGCAAAGCAAGACCCTCTCTCCTATATCTAGACTATACACTGTATATCACTCCAAAGTGAATGGGCTTCAAAAAGGCAGTTTGTACACTAGGGATAAATCCTTGTCCCACTGCCAGTGGCCTCACAGACTACCCAAGCCACGCAACTGTCACCCACATTCAGAGGGTCTGGTTTGGTCCTATGCTGGTTTCCCTGCTGTCAGTCCAGCATCAGCAAGCTTTCATTAGATCAGATCAGCTGTTTCTGTGGGTCTCCCTATCATGATCTTGACCCCTTTGCCCATATTATCACTCATCCCTATCTTCAACCGGATTCTGGGAGCTTGCTCCAGTGCTTCACTGTGGAACTCTGTATCTGGTCTCATCAGATGCTGGATGATGGTTCAATGAAGACAATTAAGGTAATCATCAATCAGATTACAGCAGAGCTCCAGTTAAGGAACAATCTCTAATATTGCTTAGAGTCTTAGCTGGGCTCATCTTTTTGGATTCCTGGGAATTTCCCTAGTTTCAGTTTTCTCTCCAGCCCCATAATGTCTCCTTCAATCACAATGTCTTTTCTTGCTCTCTGTCTCTCTCCTTCCCCTATTTTGACCGTCCTGTTCCCTCATGTTCTTCTTCCTCCTTCCCTCCTTCCCTTTCCCTTTCCTTCCACATACCAATTTCCTACTCCCGATGCTCTCCATTTTCTCAGGAGATCTTGTCTCTTTTCCCTTCACAGGGGGATCCAATATGTCACTCTAAGCGTTCTTTTAACCTAGTGTCTTTGGAGTGATGAACTAGAGTCTAGTTATCCTTTACTTTACTTCTAATAGCCACTTTTGAATGAGTACATACCATGTTTGTCTTCCTGGGTCTGGAATGTCTCATTTGGGGTCACTTTTTCTAGTTCTATCAATTTGCCTGCAAATTTCAAGATGTTGTTTTTTAACACTGAGTAATACTTCATTGTGTAAACGTACTACATTTTCTTTATTGATTCTTCTAGGTTGCTTCTTGGTTCTGAATATTATGAATCATGCTGCTGTGAACACAGTTGAGTAAATGTCATTACTGTATAAGTGTGTATCCTTTGGGTATATGCCCAAAAGTGGTATTGCTGGGACTTGAGGTAGACTGATTTCCAATTTTCTGAGAAACTGCCTTACTGATATCCAAAGCGACTGTACAAGTTTGCTCACCCACCAGCAATGAAGGAGTGTTTCCTTTATTCCACATCTTCTCCAGATAAGTTATCATCAGTGTTTTTTGTCTTAGTCATTCTGGCTAGTTATGTTATACCAGAGACATTTTGATTTACATTTCCCTGATTCCTTAAGTTTCTTTCACCTTTTGAGATTCTTCTGTTGACAATGTCTGTGTATATATATATATATATATATATATATATATATATATATATACAGCATTTTAATTGGATTATTTGCTATTTTTCATGTCAAGTTTCTAGAGTTCTTTATATATTTTGGAGATCAGTCCTCACTCTGATGTGGGGTTTCTAAACATCTTTTCCCATTATGTAGACTGGATGTTATTTCGTCTAATTGACTTTCCTTTGCCTTTCAAAAGTTTCTCAGCTTCAGAGGGTCCTATTTATTAATTTTTGCTCTTACTGTCTATTCTACTGGTGCTATATTTAGGAAGGGGTCTCTTGTGCCCAGGCCTTCTAAGCTACTTCCTATTTTCTCTTCTATCAGGTTCACTGTGACTGGATTTATGTTGAGGTCTTTGATCTATTTGGACTTGAGTTTTGTTCATGGGAATAGATATAGATCTATTTGGATTCTTATGCATGTCAAAATCCACTTATGCCAGTACCACTAATTGAAGATGCTCCTTTTGTTCATTGTATAATTTTGGCTTCTTTGTCAATAATCAAGTTTTATAGCTGTGTGGGTCAATATTGGGTTAATATTAGGGTCTTCAATTTGTTTGCAGTGTTCTACTTGTCTGTTTTTATGTCAATACCAAGCTGTTTTCATTACTATAGCTCTTTAGTAGAGCTTGAAGTCAGGGATGGTGATGCCTCCAGAAGTTCCTTTATTTTAAGAGTTTGTTTTGGCTAATCTGGAGTTTTTCTTTTTCAATATGAAGTTAAATATTGTTCTTTTGAGGTCTGTGAAGAATTGTGCTGGGATTTTAATGGTGAGTACATTGAAAACTGTAGTTTGCATTTGGTAAGATTGACATTTTTATTATAATGATGTTACCTAACCATGACCATGGGAGATCCTTCTATTTCCTGAAATCTTCTTTAATTTCTTTCTATAAGCTTTAAACTTCCTGTCATACATGTCTTTCACTTGTTTGGGTAAAGTTACCTCAAGATAATTTATAATGTTTGTTACTATTGTGAATGGTGCTGTTCTGATTTCTTTCTCAGCCCATTGATCATCTGTATATGGGTCAGCAACTGATTTTTTGAGTAGATCTTATGTCCTGCCACATTATTGAAAATGTTTAACAGTTGTATCAGAGTTCCCTGGATGAATTTTTGGTGTCACTTATATAAACAATTATATCATCTGCAAATAGTGAAAGTTTCTCTTCTTCCTTACCAATTTGTATCCCCTTGATCTCCTTTTGTTGTCTTACTGCTCTAAATGGAACTTTGAGCACTATAATAAATAGCTATTGAGAGAGTGGACAGCCTTGTCTTGTTCCTGATTTTGTGGAATTGCTTTGAATTTCTCTCTATTTATTTTGATGCTGGTTGCCGTCTTGTTGTGTATTGCTTTTATTATGTATACATACATTCCCTTTTTCCTGGATCTCTCCAAGACCATTGTCATAAAGGCGTGTTGGATTTTGTAAAAGGCTTTTTCAGCATCTAATGGGATAATTATATGGTTTTTACTTTCAGTTTGTCTATATGTTGGATTACATTGACAGATTTTCATATATTGAACCATGTCTGTATCTCTGGGATGAAGCCAGTTGATCATGATGGATGGTTTCTTTGATGTGTTCTTGGTTTAGGTTTCTCAGTATTTTATTGTGTTAACAGAGGTTTCTGTCCCACTCAGTCCTATAGCCATTAGTTCCAAAGAAACACACAGATGTCTACATTAATCATAAACTTGTTGGCCTAGTAGTTCAAGCTTCTTATTAACTCTTACATCCTATATCAACCCATAATTCTTGTTTGTGTTAGCCACATGGCTTGGTATTTTTTATCAGGGAGGCATTCTCTGCATCTGGGTGACACTGCAGACTGACTCTTTCTTCCCAGAATTCTCCTAATCTTGTCACCCCACTTCTACTTCCTGCCTGGTGGCCCAGCCTATACTTCCTGCCTGGCTACTGCCCAATCATTGTTTTATTTAAGTATTATAACTGATAAATCTTTACAGGATAAAAGATCATTGTCCCACAACATTAATGACTATTTTTTCTTTAATGTTCATGAGGGAGATTGGTCTGCAGTTCTATTTCATAGTAGAGGTTTGTGTGGTTTTGGTATTGGGGTAACTGTAGCCTCATAAAAGTATTTGGGCATGCTCCTTCTGTTTCTATTATGTGAAAAAATTTGAATAGTGTTGATATTAGCTATTCTTTGAAATTCTGGTAGAATTCTGCCCAGAAACAATGTGGCCCTGGACTCTGTTTGGGAGATTTTAATGATTGCTTCTATTTTCTTACAGGTTGTCATTGAATTATTGCCCAAGTATGTGGTCAGTTTTAGAAAATTTCCATGAGATGATGAGAATAAAGTATATTCCTTTGTTTTGGAGTGAAATGTTCTATAGATGTCTGCTAAGTCCATTTGAGTCATGAGATCTGTTAGTTCTCTTATTTCTCTGCTAAATTTCTGTTTGGAAGTCTTGTCCAGTTGTGGGAGTGGAGTCAAATGTGTTGGTTTTGATGTGTGATATAATCTTTAGAAATGTTTCTTTTACATAATGGGTACTCTTATATTTGAGTCATAGAATTGAGACTTCATTCTCACGGGTTTTTCCTATAATTAGTATGAAGTCTCCTTCTCCATTTCTCTGATTCATTTTAGTTTGAAGTCTATTTTATTAGATATTAGGATAGATGCAACAGCTTGTGTCTTAGGTCCATTTGATTGGAAAATCTTTTCTCAATCCTTTGCTCTTTCTTTGAAGTTGAGGTTTGTTTCTTGTAGGCAATGAAGGATAGATTCTTTTTGCTATCCATTAAGTTAGTTTGTGTTTTATTATAGGTGAATTGAGTCCATTTATATAAAGCGGTATGTATGACCAGTAATTGTTAATTCCTGTTATTTTTTAGTGGTAGAGTTTGTTTGTTTCCCTTCTTTAGCATCTGCTGGTGTGAGGTTATCAGTTACCTGTGTTTTGTGGGTGCAGTTAGCTTCTGTAGGTTGGAGTTTTCCTTCCTTTTAGTACGTTCTGAAATGCTGGACTTGTAGATAGGTATTTTTTAAATCTGGTTTTGTCGTAAAATATCTTGTTTTGTCTATGGTGATTGAAAGCTTTGCTGGGTATTATAGTCTGGGCTTGTATGTATGGTCTCTTAGTGTCTTTTCTTCCATTTCTTTAACTGATTTTTAAAAATTTCTTCTTTAGGGGCTTCTATCAACTTCATAAAGTTACTTTTAAGGTTGTTTCATCCTCCTTCATCAGTGTTGGGCCATTCAGGTCTTGCTGATGTAGGACTAATTTCTGGTGGTGCGGTACTGTTGTTTGTGTTGTTACTATATTCTTTTTTTTTTTATGAACGTTCCCCAAATGTCATTTATTTATTTACTTCGGAAAAAGAGAACACTTTTATTATCAGAACACATGTAAATTCTAATATTTAATTCATTTAATCATGCATCTACACACATAGTAAAAATTAAAACCATGTGCATTATTTAAAAAAATAATCTAAAATGTTTAAATAATTTTCACTGGGCAACTAATGTCTGATTCAGTATTTACTTAGATGATTATATTGTTTGCTATTCTCTGTAAATTATATTATGTATCTTAAAAGAACATTAGCTGTAGCATAAATAATTTAAAGATTCAAGTGAAATCCTACACACATTTGATATTACCAAATTTAATATATCTCATGAGCCAAACAATAAGCGTAGGTATTTGAGATATAAATTATGATTATGTAACTCTAAGTCACATGCAAAATTTGAATTATTATAATAGTGTAAACATGAATATAATGAATTATTTTTATACAAAGTGATCTCTCTTAAAAGACAAGTAACAAGTTTAGAAAAATATTCAAATAGCAATGACACTGAATTTCTTTTATAAACCATCTTAAATTTAGCTTAAAAGCAAGTATTCTCCAGCATTACAAATCCAGAACATCACAGAGAGCCTGCTATGTCTGTTTTCAAATGTGCCCTAAGTCTCCCCATTAAAGTGTGAATTAAGATGCCGGAGGAAATCCCCCCTGGAAGTCATGGACGGTGGGAAAGGCTCTTGACAGAATTCACACACTTGAGGTTTAAGGAGTTCCGCGTCTGTACCAGTTAGTACCACTAAGTCAGTGTCTTGGTTAAGAAAGGGCTTCCAAAAGGGCTGCTGTGGTCCTCGGACAGCTTTTCCTGGGGAATCCAGTGAGGGAAAAGGTGCATCAGGCGGGTCCTGAAGTGGGAATGTGTTTACATAGAACACATTACGGTCTCCAGCTGGCAAACACGGAGCTCTAAGATTTGAAGGGTTTGTTTTGTCAGTTGTTTTAAGGTTTTGTATAGCTGAAGTCATGAGGTCAATTCCCCGAATTTCAAATAAAGTTTCTTCTGTTTTACCAAAGTTTCCTGGGTTGTCTCTGCCTTCCATATTAAATGTATCCTGGCACACAGACTCAGATGTGTCAGGAGTAAGGATGCTGGGTGTCTCTGGAGTGCTATGTAAGAAAGCAGAGTCACTGTCCATGGGTGGAAACTTGACATTGAGCTTAGAAAGTGATTCCAAAGAGGTGTCCTCCTCATCTCGGCCCAGTCCTCTCGGTGTAACAGATGCGATACACGGTGTACCTCTGTTTATACCATCTTTAGCCTGGGGCTTAAATAGCACTTCTTGTTTATCTGTTTTATCAGTACACTGTATGGGCACAGAGCACTGTGTGTCAGTTGCAATATCTGGTATATTAAGTTTGCTTAAGTGGTCTTTCTGTGCTTTTGCTAGCAAGCATATCCTATGAAATTCTTCCTTAAGGTCCCAGAAAGTCTTCTCTATATTATCCCTGTGATGATGTGAAGGAAGGCTGAGATCCGCTGAGGGCTCTTTTCCAGAAGAAACTTGTCTTCTCCCCTTTGACTGCTTATCTCTCAGTGTTCCTAGTTTCACTTTATCACGTGGTTCATCAAGAGTCAAATTATTCTTCCTTTTTTCACTGTCTTCAAGCAAAGGTACACAGCCACAACTGTTATCTCGACTGGAATCCACCAGAAGTAGCTGTGATTTTAGCTTGTCAATAAGAGTTTGTTGAAATGACAGCTGTTCTTGTTGCTCGCGTATTCTTTGTTCATAGTTCTCAGTCTTTTGCTGTAGCTCCCTTACCGCCGAGTCTCTGTCCATGCACGCTTGTCGGAAGGCTTCATATGCTCTGTTGAGTTGCTCGCCAATGTTTTTATCCATTCCTCTTTGTCCTGTATCATCACTATAAAGGATGGGATGAATGCCAACTAGTTGAGGGTTTCCGCTGCGTTCTCTCACGCTAAAGGTCGCCGGTGCCCGGCAGAATGTCTACAGCCGGAAGTTGCTTTCCGTTCCAGTTCCTGTTACTATATTCTTACACTGCTGTCTACACATCTCTTCTAATTGGTGTTGGTGGAGCCTGAGCCTCTGTGGATCCCTCCTACTCCTATCAGTAGAGGAGGGGGCTGTAGTTCAGGTGGTCACTCTTCCTCCAGGTGCAGTTGGGGCCTTTTCCTCTGGCTGCAGTTGAGAATTGTGGCTCCCAATTGTCACTGTTGCTGTTCCTCCAGGTACTACTTGGGTTTGCTCTGGCTGAAGGTCGCTGATGCTCCAGTTGCAGTTGGGGCTGTTGTGAGCAGTGGTTACTCTCCCTCCCGGTTCATGTGGGGATGGTGAGGCTGGTTGTTACTGTGCCTCCCGGTATAGGTGGAGCCAGTGAAGCCAGTTTTTGCTTTCCCTCCCGATACAGATGGGGTCAATGGGTCCAGCTGTTACTGTTGTGGCAGGGGATGATTTGTGGGAGGACATTGGGGATGATGGGGGTTGTGAAGGGACAGGGACTAGGTTCTAGAAAGCAGGGTTATCCAGCTGGGATATCAGACACTCATCTGTACTTCCCATTGCAGGTGGGGCTGGTGGGGCTGGTTGTTGCTCAAAATTTTAATCCTTTTACCTCTACTTACCAAGTGCAGAAATTACAGGTATATATCATCAAGCCTTTCTTTGTTTCTCCTTCTTAAAAGTATCTTAATTGTTCAAAATAATAGGTTTCATTGTTACATTTCTATATATGTATACAAATGTATAAGGATATAATTTGACTTCATTATCTTGGTCCTTGCCTTTTAGAATTATATTCTATTGTATAAGTGAACTCTGCACTGACACTTGGGGTTTGTAACTTTGGTTAGTTAATATAATTATGAATTTCCTCCATGGTAAAATAATAAAAAGACAGGTACCCAAACCAGTCATGTGGCATAATACCTTTAAACACTTGAAAACTGATGCAGAAGAATCATAAATTCAAGAACAATCTAGGCCACATAACAAGCTTACAGTTAACTTGTGCTATATAATATATAATATATAGACACTGTGTTTAAAAGCCAAAAGCTGACTAGAGAGATGTGTCATTACCTAAAATCATATACTGCTCTTGTAGAGGACCTGAGTTCAATTCTTAGTACCCATATCTGGGGACACACAACTGCCTATAAGTATAGCTTCAGGATATCAACACTATTGTTTCTATAGGCTCCTCCACTCATGATATGCTTATCTTTCTCTCTCTCTCCCTCTCTTTTACACACACACACACACACACACACACACACACACACACACACACACACACACATGCACACACACACACACACAGTTAAACATATATATCTTATATAAACAGCCAAATGAACTTCCTAGGAATGCACATATTACTCTGATCAGAGAATACCTTAAAAACAGATGTTCACCTATCCCCCATCTCCTCCAAATCCAATTCTTCTTCTAATCCCTAGTTTTTCAGTAGAATTTCTGCTGAGTCCCTCTCCTCCCTCTGCCACAATCTCCAGAGGATCACATAGATCTTCCATTCCTACATTCCCTCCCTACACTCACTGCTTTATTCCAGGCCCCAACTCCAAAAGGTATTGCTAGTAGTCATTCAGTCCATCCTTGCCAGGGAAGCAGGTAGGCTAGCTAAAGATCTTTACCTCTATAACTGCTCCTTCAAATTATTATCTATACCCCTAGCCACCACTTACAAATTTTCCCCTTCAAGCTTTCTTTCCCCCTACTCATTGATTTATCCCAACTTCAACTCTAGCAGTCATTCTGTGGGAAGCCATTACTATCATAGAAACAAATAAGCTAACACCAGATTTTCATTTTTCACTCTGCATCTCTAAATTCAACATTTCAGTCTCATCCTCAGCTTTGTAGCAGCACTTCTGATGTGGCCTCTCATTGCCCACTACCTCCATTTCCAGGAGACTAAGAAGATTCTGGTGGAACATCCTGCTTTCTACACTCCCATGGAACATTTTAACCACCCCAACTAACCCATTCTTAAGTATCAACTTCCAACACCTAAAAAAATTTTTACTGCCAGTGGCCACATTTATTAGAACATAAGATGAATTTTTACCAAGTAAGACACAGATGCCATGACACTCATAAGAATAAGAAAGGAGACAGATATCGAGGACAAAACACCCTCCCAACAAAATCAAGATGCCAGCATCTAGAATTATGATCTTCCCAATCCAACATATGTAGACACCAGCAGAAAAACAAAATCAATAACAGCCAGGACAATATGCTTCCACTAGATTCAAACTAACTCTACCACAGCAGATCTGAGTACTACAACACAGGAAAGGCACAAAGACCTTAAAATATCCATTATGAATATGATAAAAATTGATAAAAAGGTAGTGAATAAGTCCATTAAAGAACTCTTTGAAAGTTCAAAGAGGGAAAGGAAATGAATAAAACAGTCAGGATCTGAAAGTGGAAATGGACTCAATAATGAAAACCCAAACTGAAGGAAATATATAATTGAAAAATTTAGGAATTCAAGCAGAAACCTTGGAGGCAAGCATCACCAATAGAATACAAGAGTTACAAGGGACAATATCAAGCATTAAAGACACAATAGTAAAAATGGATTCATTGGTCAAAGAAAAGGTTGACTACAAAGAAACTCCTGGTGCAAAACATTCAGGATATCTGGAATACTATGAAAAGACAAAATCTAAAAATACAGAATAGAAGAAGGAGAAGAAACACAGATAAAAGTCACAAAAAATAATTTCAGCAAAATCATAGAAGAAAATTTTGGTAATGTAAAGAAGTAAATACATAAATATACAAGAAGCATACAGAATACCAAATAGACTGGACCAGCAAAGAAAGTTCCCTCACCACCTACTGATAAAATAATATATGTACAGAACAAAGAAATAATATTTAAAGGTGCAAGGGAAAGACCAAGCAACATGTAAGGGTAATGTTATTCCTATTAGAATTATGTTCAGCTTCTTAGTGGAGATTCTAAATCCCAGAAGGGCCTGGACAGATATACTACAGACTCTAAGGGACTACAGGTCCACCCAAATTAGTATAGCAAAACTTATAATCATCATATATGGAAAAATTAGGACATTCCATGGTAAAGCCAAATTTAAAACAGTAGCTATTTACAAATCCTGTCAAACAGCCACAAGAAAGAAAACTTCAACATAAAGAGGTTAATCACACCCAAGAAAACACAAAATAGTCCCAGAATATCAAATCAAAAGAGGGTAAGAATGCACACAAACATACATACACACACACAAACATATGCACAACACCATCACCACCACAACCACCAGTACCACCAATACAACAACAATGAACAACATAATGGGAGTCAACAAATGCTACTCATTTCTGTTTCTCAAAACCAGTGGTTCAAAATACCTCATAAAATATATGAATTAAAAGAGTGAATGTTGCTTCAAGAAACATGCTTTAACATCAAGGATAGACAACACCTCATGGTAAAGAAATGAAAGAAGAAATTTAAAGCAAATGAACTTAAGATTTAGGCTGGTATAATCTTTTTAACATCTAGAAAAATAGCCTTCAAACCAAAATTAATAAAAAGATACAAGAAAGAACACTGCATACTCATCGAAGAAAATATCTACCAAGAGGACATTGCAATGCAACTTACAGAAATATCTCCAAAGTTGATAGCATATTCAGAAACAAAGCAAATCTCAAAATACACATGAAAAATGAAATATCCTACATCCTATCTGACAATCACAGATTAAGTTTGGATATCATCAACAACAGAAATTACAGAAAGCATAAAAACATGCAAATTGAACAATTCATTATTGAATAAAACTGGATTAAGACAGAAATTGTACTTTTGACACTTGGTTGAAAATCAACACCAAGACAACTCAAACTTGTAGGACAGAATGAAAGCAAGTTCATAGCACTAAGTACTTTCATAAAAAATTTAGAGAGATCATATACTAACAAGTTAACAACATGCTTAAAAGATATTAAACAAAAAGAGAAAAAATGCAATCAAAAGTACAAGATAGCAATGAACCATCAAACTCGGGACCAAAATTGATAAAACAAAAACAAACAAACAACAACAACAACAAAAACCAGACAAAAAATATCACTGAGACAGGGTTTGTTCTTTGAGAAAATCATTGAGACTGATAAAACCTTATCTAAATTATGGAAAAGGCAGAGAGAGAATATCCAAATTAATAAAATTTTATTTTAATATAATAAAAATGAAAGGTAAGACATAAGAGACAGCAGAGACATCTAAAATATCACAAGAACATATTTTATGAATTGTATTCCACCAAACTGGAAACCTAATAGAAAAGGGTGTTCTCAACACATACCACTTAGAAAAGTTAAAACAAGATCAGAAAAGCAATATAAATAGACCTGTAACCTCTAGTGAAATGGAAGCAGTCATTAAAATTCTATCAATGAAAGGAAGCCCCAAGCAAGATGGGTTTCATATAGAAGGTGAACTCCCAAAAAAAGATATAGTAATCCTCCTGGATATTGGAAGTAGACACGATCGCCAGGCAAAATTGGGAACTTGAGGGTTGGGCAAGACTGGGCCAAGGGAAGATGGGGAGAGAAAAAGTGTGAAGGGGAGAACGGGGGGAGCTCGGAGGAATGGGGTGCTTGGGATATAGGAAGGGTGGATATGGGAGCAGGGAAGCATATATCTTAATTTAAGGAGCTACCTGAGGGTTGTCAAGAGACTTGACCCTAGAGGGGTTCCCAGGTTTCCAGGGAGACGCCCCCAGTTAGTTCCTTGGGCAGCTGAGGAGAGGGAGCCTGAAAAGGCCAGTTCCTATAGCCATACTGATGAATTTCTTGCATATCACCATAGAACCTCCACCTGACGATAGATGAAGAAAATGACAGAGCCCCACATTGGAGCACCGGACTGAGCTCCCAAGGTCCTGATGAGCAGCAGAAGGAGAGAGAACATTAGAAAGAAAGTCAGGACCGTGAGGGAACCTCCAGCTGGCGACAGATGGGGAAGGTGACTGAACCCCACATTGGAGCACTGGACTGAGCTCCCAAGGTCCTGATGAGGAGCAGAAGGAGCGAGAACATGAGGGAGAAAGTCAGGAACGAGAGGGGTGCGTTCACTCATGGAGACGGTGGGACAGAACTAAAGGGAGATCACCAACTCCAGTTGGAATGGGACTGATGGATCATGCAACCAAACCTGTCTCTCTGAATGTGGCCAACAGCGGGGGCTGACTGAGAAGCAAAGGACAATGGCGCTGGGCTCTGATTCTTCTGCATGGACGGGCTCTGTGGGAGCCTTCTCAGCTTGATCGATCACCTTCCTGGACCCGGGGGGAGTTGGGAGGACCTTGGTCTTAGCATAGAGTGGGGAACCCTGATGGCTCCTTGGCCTTGAGAAGGAGGGAGGGGAGGTATGGGTGGAGGGGAGGGGAGGGAAGGGGGAGAAGGAGGGGAGGGAAGGGGGAGGAGGAGGGGAGGGAAGGGGGAGGAGGAGGGGAGGGAGGGGGGAGGAGGAGGGAAGGAGATGGAAATTTTTAAATATAAAAAAAAATAAACCATGAAAAAAAAAAGGAGAAAAAAAAATAAACCATGAGAAAAAAAATAAAAATAAAAGAAAAAAGAAAAAAAAAGAAAAAAAAGAATTCCACCAGACTTTCAAAGAAGACTTAATGCTAATACATATCAAATTATTCTACTAAATAGAAAGAAGAGGAACCCTCCATTGCTGAAGGTAACACCAATACAACTCACTAAATACAAAAAAGTTGAGATGGTGTCTAAAATGTTCATTTTTCTCTATGTTATAGCATATTTGGTAGAGGAAGATACTCTGCACTACCAAAAGAAAAAAGTAAATACCAAGAAAGCCACAAATGTTTTGACCTACAAATGATGTCCTTCCTGCAAGGTATACTAATGTAATGATAGGAGAAAGCTTGTGGAAATAATTAACCAGCATCCTATATGACTTAGGCCCACTCCATGACATGGAAGCCACATTCAACATTCCTTTTTGTGATCAAAAACAATAGACTAGATGGTTCAAAAATCTAAAATAACACCAAATACTATTGTCCTGAAAGAAAAGGTGGCAAAAATTATTCCTAATGATATTCTGCTGTATTCACTTACCAGTGCATTGTTCAGCCATCTTCTTAGGGCTCTTGAAGCCAACTTCAGATGGATATCCTTCCTCTTGAAGGAGACTGGAAAAGTTACAGAGATCCACAGCTAGACATTATGCAGAGAGTGAGAGACCTTTGAACCTTCAGCCTTAAATGGAATATCAAATGAAATCCCTTCTAACAGGATTCAGGGAACTTTGCAGAAGTTCTGATTCTTATGCCCCTTTTTAGGGCTTTTTACCTTCTGTGTGTCTTGTCAACCCAATATGTTTATTCTTGTTTTGTCTCATTATGTTTCATTTTGTTTGGGAGATTGACACAAGTAGCACAGCACTCATGTATATACTGTGGGTGGTGACTATGGCTATGTATTCATGCAGCATCTACTGTGGGGGATGGGCTCATAGCTATAACCAAGAACTCATGTTTCATGTACTGTGTGAGACTCATGTCTTTAACTCAGGGATCATGGTGCATGTAGGCTCATGGATGCTAAACAAAAATCATAGTGCCTGTAATCCAGTAGTATCTACTGTATGAGGCTGACCACTGTATCCCTGCAGTCATCATAGTGCATGTACTGTTGGAAGCTCATTTTATAACCCAGTCCATGTACTTATGGATGGTCACACTTACAAAAGGATAATCAGTGCATGTACTCTAGGGTGCTCAGTGTTGTATTCTAGGATTCCACCTTCTTTTGGTATCTGAGGCTCTATTGAAGACTCATTAATTCTGTAGAGTGGAAGGCTCATACCTATAAACCAGCACTCATGGTGTATGTATTATGAGAGCCTCACTTCTGCAACCCTTCTTCATGGTGCTAGTACTGTAGGCGGTTTATATCTATAATGCCATATTCATGATGCCTGTAGTTGGAAGACTCACATATTAACTCAGGAAGGCATGTACCATGGGAGATTCAAGTCTATAATTCAGCCAGTACATACCCTAGGATCAAAACCCAGTGCCATTGTTCTTGGCTTCTCAGTCAGCCTTCCTTGTCCACCACGTTCAGAGAATCTGGTTTGATCCCATGCGTTTTCAGTCCCGGTTGAGCTGGCCCTGGTAAGCTCCCCTTAGACCAGCCCCGTAGTCTCAGTGGGTGGGCGCACTCCCAGAGTGACACTATTAGGAGGTGTGGTTTTTTGGTATAGGTGTGGCTTTGTTGGAGGAAGTGTGTCACTATAAGAGTGGAGTTTAAAGTGTCCTATGCTCAGGCTATTTCTAGCGAGACAGACAACTTCCTTTTGCCTGCTAGATGTAGGATACTCAACACTTTTCTGGCACAATGTCTGCCTGCATATTGCAATGTCCCACAGTGATGATAATGGACTGAATCTCTGAAGTGTAAGGGAGCCACCCCAATAAAATGGTTTTCTTTAGAAGAGCTGTTATAGTCATGGTGTCTCTTCACAGCAATAGAAATCCCAAGGCAATGTTCAGTGAGTCGTATGGGCATTGTCTTCAGCAGTAGGTCCTTGTCATCACTTTGTATAGAGAAAAACCGGTAGTCTTTGTAAGTCTGGGTTATTTGGGTATTTCCATGAGACACCTTTGCTAACAACTCAATTAGATATAACCCAATCCCATTAACTAGAAGCTTCATTTGGTAGTAAGAGAATTGGGACTCTGCCTTTTTAATTTGGTGAGCAAGATCAGGTCCCTACGAGTAGCCTGGTCCAAGTCAGTTGTCCTGAGATCCTTTCTTCTGGGTCCTGGCAGTTACATCTTCCGGCTGAGCTGTACTCATCTGGGTCAATGGGCTGTTGGGTACGTTACTGCTGATGGGAACATTTTGCAGACAATCCCATATAATAAACCATTCTTCCAAGCACTGATTGATGGCTTTAGGGAAGGCTTCTATTTATTTCCTGATGGGCGAAGTCAAAATCCTGACCTGACTGGTTTATATGAACCAACACGGCAAGATCATATCAAAGTAACCCAGGAACATTATGAATTATACTGTGAAATGGGCTCCACATTTCAACTATGTAAAATATGTGCTGAAAATGATAAGGATGTGAAGATTGAGCTCTGTGGACATCCTGCCTTACATCATGGCAGGAGTCATAAGATCAGGGCTGTCCATTCTGCCGATGTGAAATCAAAGGTACTGAGCCCATCGTGGTGGATCCATTTGACCAGGGGCCAGGGAGTGACAAGCACTCGGCGCGTGGCCCCTTCTTTTTCAAAATGAATTTGAGCCCTCATCTTTGTAAGCAGGTCCCTCCCCAGCAGGGGATAGGGACAATCAGGTACATGGCCAGATCTGCCGGTGAAGGGTTTATGTCAGTGTGGCTTTATTCATATAGATGAACCAAGCATTGGGATAGCAGTAAAACATTAGAATCAGACAGCTGGCTGTTCAGCAGGATGCCATCAACTAACAGAGCAGGTAGTCTAAAGGACCCTGAAATTGCAGAGCTCTTCTTCAAAGAAGATTTGGAAAAGCTCCTCACAGATCTAAGAGAAACTGGTCATGGGAGCTTTGGAGCAGTACATTCTGCTCGAGATGTACATACTAATGAAGTCGTGGCCATCAAGAAAATATCTTATAGTGGAAAGCGGTCCACTGAGAAATGGCAGGATATTATTAAGGAAGGAATGGGTCACCTTACCCGTCGCCAAGAGCACTTTCCTTTCGGTGGCCCCTTGGACCCAAGTTGTTCGGCTGCTCAATGGGCCATCTGCCCTAGTTAGGACTGAATGTTGGGCTCTGGTGTCTACTAGGAAGGTGACTGGTTGCCCCCTACTTGCAGGGTTATCCAGGTCTCAGGGGGGGCTACTGGCCCTCACTGGGCTAGTCTTCATCTAAGGCCAGCAATTGAGCTGGCTGCTTTCTGGGATTTCTGGGTTTCTTAGGACAGTCTTTGACCCAATGTTCTTTTTCTTTACAGTAGGCACATTGGTCCTTGTCTACCCGTGGCCTCCTTCTGTCTCCCATCCTATCTGATCTTCCTGCTTCTGGCTTAGTCTACTGTGGCTAAGATCCATTTTCTTTCTCAGCTTATCATCTCTCTCTTCCCACAACCTACATAAGCCCTCCAGTCTCTGTAACTTATTTCTAATATCTGGAGCAGATTGCCAGATGAAAGCCATGGAAATATTGCCCCGTTGATCCGGACTCATTGGATCATAGGGGTGTACACATGGTAGGCTTCCATTAGCCGCTCTAGGAAGGCAGCTTGGCATCTCCTCTGAACCCTGTGTGACTGCTCTTACCTGGGCCAAATTGGTAGGTCAGCGCCCTGCGCCGTGGAGGCCCACAATGAGAAATTGGCGGTAGAGGCAAAGATGCTCCCTACCTGCATTGGTGTTAAAGTCCCAGTCCAGGCGATTGAGAGGGAAGGCAGCATCAATCTCATTGGGGAGTTGGCTTGGGGCCCCGTTGGCCCCTGGAACACTCTTGCATGCTGATTTTCCTCCGAGGTCAGTAGGGCCTGCAGGAGTTGTTGGTAATCATCCCAAGTGGGTTGATGGGTTATGAAAATAGACTCTATCAGGGCCGTGAGGGCAGCGGAGTCCTTCAAAAAGGACAGGTTATGGGTCTTCAAATTATACAAATCAGAAGCAGAGAATGGCCAGTATTGAACCTGGCCATGTCCCCCTTGCCAGAGAGGAAATGCCTGGGAGACAAGGGTCGCGGTGTCCTCTGAGGCAGCAGCTAGGAGGGAGTTACCCTCCTGTTGCCCCAGCTGGAGTGGTGCTCTCTGGGGTAGTCTCATCTCCCGGTTACTCAACTTCATATTCATGATGTCCTTCTTCGTACCCCACCAGGGCTGGTGGAGGCTGATATGGTGGGGGTCCTCTGTTAGGAGGTCTATGAGTGGTCCCCCCAAGGGAGGGAGGACCGGCTTGGGGTTGTGGGCTTGGGCTTAGGTTTCTCCAGGACAGGACAAAGGTGGACAGGTTGGGGTTTGAGGGAGGCATAGGGACCGGGGGTAGGTTGCAAAGGGGTGGAGCGGGGAGGAGGTTGAGAAGCAGAGGGCTGCAGGGAGACACACGGGGAGACCCAAGCGGGTGGGTCCCAGGCCAGAGATTCCCAGGTGATGATATAGGGAATCTGGTCCGGGTGTCCTTGGGGTCCTGAGCTGAAGACTGCTCCTTAATCTGCAAGATAACATTCAAGTTAAAGGTACCATCCTTTGGCCAGGCAGAATTAAGAGTCGGCCATTCAGAGGTACAAAGGAGCCGCCATTTCTTCTTCTTGACATCCACCTCCTGGCCATTGGCCCAGAGCTGGACGTCTTTCCAGTGTCCTAGAGTCAAACTTAAGGGGGTGGTTAGCTTTCCCATATTGGGCTTTTCTTCCAAATAGATCAAGACAAAATCTATTCAGACAAAACAGACAGACAGACAGCAGGCCAGAAGTCGCGCTGCACAGAATTGGCACAAAACCGAAAGCAAAAATTCAGACGAAGAAGCAGGGACTGCGTCTCCTGCATCCTCCAACAGATTGGCCTGTTCACTCTCAGAAACAAATTGGACTCCGAAAAATCGGGCCCCCAGAATCCCCAGAACGCCTTCCAGGGTGGCTAGCAAGAAGTATGGAAACCGTCAGCTCCCTCCTGCTTAGCCTATGGAGCATTTGTATGTACAAATGACTTACAGAAACACATAATAAATCACACAATGGAACACACAATGAAACACATAAAGACCAGCTGGCTTACCTCCCAATTGGCACTGTGGGTTACTGAGTAGGGGAATCTCGGTGGAACCTCCAAGATGAAAGACCCTAATTTCTCGGGTCAGGGAAGGATCCCCAGACTCAGTAAGCCACGCCAATAGATGCAAACAACAAGAGGATTCTTTAATGTTGAAGGCGCCACGGGGAACTCACTACTCCAGTGAGAATGAGCCTCTTGGTATTTATTCAGCAAGCATGTATAGGGTCTCAGTGTTACATAACAGGGAACCATAGCAACAGCAGTATCATTGGTCAACTCAAATTAATATATGGGGGATCATCATCAGGATGAAAACAAGTTTAACAGGACAAAAACAAGTGCATTTCCTTTTGGTAGAAATGGTCCACAGCACTAACTGGTAAGGCTATTGTACAGTAAACTGTCAGTATTCTCTGGTTCAGCATATCTTATAACCTATATTAACTGTATAGATTGTGCACTTAAAGCTGTTACCAAGTTGTCAGAATCTTAAAAACAAAAGAAGTCTAAATTAAGCCAGTTTTCAGCCAGTTTCTGCCTCTTGAGCTTTGATACACAAAGGACTGGGTGTTTTTCTCAAGACTGCTCCTGCCACCCACAGATATCCTGTTTTGCCCCCTTGGCAGGTGCAGCTGGTCTCAAGGCTGCTTTTGCTACTCATAGGTATCCTGTTTTTCCCTAGTTGATCACAAAAACATCTTATGATGGAGACCAGGGTTGGGGCCTTTCATCATCAACATAAACTTTTCTAGTGAGGTATGACAGCTGCACTAATCTATGAGTGTAGAGGTACAAATTTAGTTACCAGTTTGAAACTATGTCATTTTAGCAAAAATAATGTAGTAGCTTCACCCCTGGGGCCAGTGAACTATCCAGCTGTGGTTTCTTGGTCAGTTTTACAGTACCATGCATGTGCTTCTTCCTGTGCTTTAAATCCAGTAAGAAAGCAGTTGCTTACTTACATAACACACATGGCACCATTGTACTCCTGATTGTATCTCAAACACCAGTCAGTACTGTAGTTCACAGCTGGGTAAGACTGTTGATTCCCCCCCCCCCCAGCAGCTCCTTTACTACTATAAAATCTAACCAACAGAAAGCATCCTCGCCATTATCAACTTGACTTCTCATGTCTTGTGACCACTTTGTGTGTGTCTTTAACATTAAGGTCTTTGCATCTGGTTCTGGTGTGCAATTAAGAAAAATAACAATAGCCTTTAATTTGGGGAGGAGAGTGATCTCTTAGACTCCTTGACCAGAAGCTGGAGAAGGATATCCCACACCAACACTGGATATTTATTTGGCAACCTGTGACTTCTTCAAAATGACTCCAGTTAAACTCTATCATATGAGTGTGTATGTGTGAATTAGTTGTACATATTATTTCAATTTTTCTACATCACTATGATGATGTACAAATTGGATCTTACAATTGGATATAAACATGAGACAGGAGTGGAGAGATGCAGGCTTTGTTGAACTTGAAGTTTACCCAATAAATGATTCTTTAAGAAAAATATAGTTACCACCAAAAATTCCATGGTGAATGTTTTAGAAAAGAAAAAAGATCTATTACAATACAGTACACATTTTTTAGAAGATAAAAAGTCAAGAGAAAAATAATGTAATGTTTTGACAATCACCTAATAAATATATTTTTAATCTGTTCAAATGACAATGACTATATAGTTTCTATATCCTATCTCATAAATCACACCAGTATCAAAATCTCACATTGCTATGATAACTATGATTTTGTGGAGTATCCTGAATTTTCCCCTCTCCATTGAAATCTATCTATCAATTAGAATTCTGCACCATTCTGAGGTATTCCCAGATAGCCTGACTACCTGAGGAAGTGAGGACTCAGGTGGTGAGTGATAAGTCAACAAACAAGGCAGCTAGAGGTTCCCTGCATAGCCACAATTGCTCCCATAGCTCAATCCCACAAAGCACTGCTTCCTCAATTCCTGTTGAAATTGTCATCAGAAGAATGGCTACTGTAAAGCACCCAAGTCTGCCAATTTTATGGAGCTGTAGTGAGGAGAGCGGCGGGCTGCATTCCTGCCCAGATCCCTGCCGCCTGGCTAGCTTAGGCCCCAAAATAACAACACACAAATTGTATTCATTTAAACACTGCCTGGCCCATTAGTTCCAGCCTCTTATTGTCTAATTCTCACATCTTGCTTTAACCCATTTCTAATAATCTGTGTAGCACCACGAAGTGGTGTCTTACCGGGAAAGATTCTGCATGTCTGACCTGGTGGCTGGCTTCATGGCATCTCACCCAGAGAGGAGAGGCAGGGCAATTGTCTGAGCCATTTACCTCACTTCCTTCTTCCTGTTCTGTCTACTCCACCCACCTAAGGGCTGGCCTATTAAATGGACCAAGGCAGTTTCTTTATTAACAAATGAAATCAACACAAACAGAAGACTCTCCCACATCATGGAGCCTCTTCTGTAGCTTTGTGACAGTACTTCCTGGATACCTCATGTTTGTCAGTTCACCTACCTGAGCTTTTAATTGTCTCTGAACTCTATGCCTCATGTTAGAACACATTCCTGCAGCTTCATTTATAAAGCCCCATCCAGTCTCTGCATTTAAACTGTCTAGGCCTTGTAATAAGAGTTACCAGTTAGGATATATGGGCTGCTTTTTAAAATCTAATTTTGCCCTTAATAAGAGAGTGGCTCACTCAGCTAAGATTGCTGCCTTAGGCACTTGTTGGTCCTTTGCCACAAGCTTGCTTTGTCAGTAATTTACATGTTCCATAATGTCAAAGCAATCTTGAACCTACAGAGAGGTCGTAATAAAAATATTTTCCTGACTTGTTTTTTTTTTTTTAAGGTTTGATTTCACTTTTAGAGTGAAGCTGTATTTTAGCAACTTCGGTCTGACACAAGTAAATGCTTAACTTTTGATAAGTTAGGTTCTGAGCCATTGTCTGACATGTCATCCCACTTGTTCATGAATCACTCTCAGAATGAATAAAAATTAAATTTATTCAGCTCAAGCAATATGCAAATTTTAATTAACATGCCCCCAAATCACCTTTGACTTTGAGCTGCATAATCTTGAACATAATCTTCTTTGAGGATGTGAAATCAGGTTGGAATGTCCAGATGCTCATATCCTGTTCCTTCTGTTTCTAAGGCCCACTAGCAAAACTGATATAACTCACAAAGACTGAAGCAGCATGTGCAGGGCTTGCACAGGTCTGCAACAGATCATTTCTGTATGCATTGTGGATTCAATTTTAGTGTTTCTTATTCAGTTACTGGGGATGCAAATGAGTGAGTCTTTCATCCTTTTGCCTTTTTCTGGGCTCTTTTCCTTCTGTTGGTATATTATCTCCAATCCTGATGCAATAGTTTTTGTTTTATCTTTTTTAAAAATAAATTTATAAAACTGAGAAGCTTTTGTAAAGCAAAAGACACAATCAACAAGACAAAATGGCAGCCAACAGAATGAGAAAAGATATTTGCCAACCCCACATTGAATAGAAGGCTGATCTCCAAAATATACAAAAACTCAAGAAATTGGTCATTAAAAAACAAATAATCAGCCCAGGAAAATGCTCATACGCCAGTTCTTCTGTTTTACAGACATTTGTTTCTATACCTTTCTAGGCATTGGATGTCTGAAATCACAGAATCAGCATGCTACTTCTAAAAGGGATCTTTTTCTCTAATTTTTTTTCTCATGGTTTATTTTTTTATATTTAAAAATTTCCATCTCCTTCCCTCCTCCTCCCCCCTCCCTCCCCTCCTCCTCCCCCTTCCCTCCCCTCCTTCTCCCCCTTCCCTCCCCTCCCCTCCACCCATACCTCCCCTCCCTCCCTCTCAAGGCCAAGGAGCCATCAGGGTTCCCCACTCTATGCTAAGACCAAGGTCCTCCCAACTCCCCCCAGGTCCAGGAAGGTGATCAACCAAGCTGAGAAGGCTCCCACAGAGCCCGTCCATGAAGAACAATCAGAGCCCAGAGCCATTGTCCTTTGCTTCTCAGTCAGCCCCCGCTGTTGGCCACACTCAGAGAGACGGGTTTGGTCGCATGATCCATCAGTCCCATTCCAACTGGAGTTGGTGATCTCCCATTAGTTCTGTCCCACCGTTTCCATGAGTGAACGCACCCCTCTCGTTCCTTCCCCTGTGTAAAGAGTACCAACAGCAGACCAAGTAAGATTCCACAAAGCTCTAGAGTTTGGATAACCGCAAAAGCTGAAGCATGACCCCAAAATCTCATAAAGGCATGGATGAAGACCGTTCTGTAGCTTTACAGATAGAGCTTCTTCTTCAGTTAACCTTCTACATCCCATAAACTTTAGTGCCTTATGGAGCCATTTACGGAGGGAATTCACATACATAGACTGGCAATTACACGTGGGGAGTAGCTAGAATCTCCAGAGAAGGTCTAGCCACCCTCTCCACTTCCTTTCTATAAAGGAATGTCTCAGGCTTTGCGGGGGAGAGCACACATAGATCTCCTTGGGAAGGGGAACTAAAATAGATCTTTCGGGTGGAGTGGGGGAAAGTGAGGCAGGAGGGATGGATCATGTGTGGAGGGGAGAAGAGTTGGAGGGAGAGAGTGCAGGGAGAGACAGTTGGAATTAGGTAGCATTTGTAGGGTGGTATGGAATCTGCCTGGAATTTAAGAGAGTCCTAATGAGGGCTCCAAGTAATGTAGGATATTGCATTAGATAGGGTTGTTTGCTGAGGAGGTCTCATGGTGATACCCAGGCTCATGATAGGATGTGGGGAGAGGGTCTTACCAAAGACAACTTTACTTAGCTCATTGAATGTAGAAAAACAGAGCATGTGCCTGCATGGAGCATGCACCCCCATGTTCTCATCTTTTTGGTACAGAAAGGCACTATGCAGCCCACTGAAAGAAAAACCTGTACACTAACCCAGTCACAAAGGCTTCGACATACAATCTTTGAGGCCTATAAGATGTGCTGGGGCAATGGTGCTGCAGAACCTGTTGGAGTCCCCAACCAATGTCTGCTTTAACTTGAGGCCCACCCCATGAGAGGGAGCTCGTGCCCTGTACTACCTGGACTGCCAGAAACCAGACTTGATAGCCCAGAGACCTAGCATAGAACCTAACACAACTGCTCCCTACCTGCCTCCCCTACAAATCAATGATATGATTCCTAATGATATTCTGCTATACTCATAGATCCATACCTTGTCCAGTCATTATCAGAGAGGTTTCCTCTGGCAGTAGATTGGAGCAAGTGCAGAGACCCATAGCCAGATATTATGTAGAAAGTCTAAGTTGAAAGTCTCCACTGGGTCCCTCCCTTTGGAGATCAAAGAACAATGAAGAAAATGGAGAGGAAAGACTATAGGAGCTAGAGAGGATGAAAGATGCTAGGAGAACATAGATCACTGAATCAACTAAGTAGGGTTCATATGGACTCATAGAGACTGAAGTGGCAAGCACGGGGCCTGCATGGGTCTGCACCAGGTTCTCTGCATATGTGTTTTGGCCATTAGGTTGGTGTTTTTGTGGAACTCCTAGCAATGGGAGCAGCTTGTCTCTGACTCTTTACCTGCTCTTGGGACTCCTTTCCTTCTATTGGGTTGCCTTGTCCAGTCTCGATAGGAGGTTTATTGCCTTGTCTTATTTGTATCTTGATTTGTCATGTTTGGTTGTTGTGTCTTAGAGGCCTGCTCCATTCTGAAGGAAAATGGAGAGGGAGTGGATCTGGAGGAAAAGGGAAATGGAGGGAGATGGGAGGAGTTGAGAGAGGGGAAACAGTGGTCCAGATATATTGTATAAGAGAATAATCTATTTTAATAAAAATATTCTCTCACAAATAAAAAAAACAAATAATCAAATAAAAAATAGAGTGAAGACCTAAATAGAGAACTATCAACAGATTAATCTAAAATGGCTGAAAGACACTTAAGGAAATGCTCAATAACCTAACTCATCAGAGAAATGTAAATAAAAACAACTCTGAGATTCCATCTTACCCTTGTCAGAATGGCCAAGATCAAAAACACTGTCAACAGCTTATGATGGAGAGGATGTGGGGTAAAGGGAACACTCCTCCATTGCTGGTGGGAGTGCAAATTGGTACAACTGCTTTAGAAATCAGTGCGGCGATTTCTCAGAAAATTTGGAAACAATCTACCTTAAGACCTAGCAATATCACATTTGGATATATACCTAAAGGATGCTCAGTCATACTTCAAGGGCATGTACTCAACTGTGTTCATGGAGCATTATTTGTCATAGCTAGAACCCGTAAACAATCTCAATGCCCCTTGACCAAAGAATAGATAAAGAAGATATGGTACATTTACACAATGGACTACTACACAGCAGAAAAAAATGACATCTTGAATTTTGCAGGCAAATGGATGGAGCTAGAAGACATCATTTTGAGTGAGGTAACCCAGACTCAGAAAGACAATTATCACATGTACTCACTCATAAGAGGTTTTTAAACATAAAGCAAAGAAAACCAGCCCACAATCACAATCCCAGAGAACCTAGACAACAATGAGGACCCTAGACAACAATGAGGACCCTAGACAACAATGAGGACCCTAAGATATATATGTATATTTATATTATATATATATATAATCTACATGGGGTGTAGAAAAAGCCAAGATCTCCTGAATAAATTGGGAGTGTGGGGACCTTGGCAGAGGGTTGGAAGGGAGGGGAGAGGCATGGAGGAGAGCAGAGAAAAATGTATAGAGCTCAATAATAATCAATAAAAATGGGAAAAAAGAAAAAGAAAAAAAGAAAAAGGCACGTCTCCCATGAGATTATATCGAGTTTCAATAAGACTAAACACCTCTCTATTTCTATTTGTTTTGTCTTATATCTTATTTTGTTTTACTTTATTATCATCTTGTAGAAGACTGTTTTTTTTTTTATGAGAGACAAAAGGGGAGTAGATCCAAATAGGGGCAGTGTTGGGGAGGAAATGGAGGAGTAGGAGGAGGCAAAAATCAATTTGGATATATTTTGTCGGAAAAACCATTTTCATTGAAAAAATGAGTTGAGAAAAATTTTAATTAAATGCATTAGTTTTGATAAAATAATTTAGTATTTGCTTTTAGTTTTGATAAAATCACTTAGTATTTGCTTTAAAAAATTTTAGGAACATATGATGTTGTAAAAATAAGAACGAATAACTTAAAATGCTACTTAATATGGTATTCTTTTCAATTTTGAGAAATGGAAGGTGCATTCATGGTGTAACAATGAGGGGGCCAGGCCTGCTTGTTTGGGTTTCTGTCCTGCCTGGTATCCCACAACTGTTTAGCCCCAAAGAAAATCACACATAGGTCTCTAAAGTTATAAAGCTGATTGGCCCATTAGCTCTAGCCTCTTACTGGCTAACTCTCACATTTGATTAACCCATTTTTCTGATGTATGTTAGCCATGTGGCTCAGTAGCTTTTTCAGTGGTTGCAGATCACATCCTGCTGCTTCGGTGATCTGGGCAGGAGTGGGAGGAATCAACTTCCTCCTTCCCAGAATTCTCCTGTTCTCATTACATCATTTCTACTTTTGGTCTGGTTTTCCCACCTATACTTTCTGCCTGGCCAATCACCGTTTTATTTAAAACATGATTGACAGATTACAGACAATTCTCTCGCACCACATGGAATGCCTTTTTCAAATGCAATCATCATGCCAAGGCTTGGATCTATTTTCCATAACACAAGAATTTCAAGAAACACTTAGAAAGAAAGTTTTTCATCTTGGTGTTGGGGATGGAACCCAGGGTTTTATATGTGCTAGACAAGTATGCTTCCACAGAGTTGTCTTCCAAGTCCTTGGGAAAACCTTTTGAAATATTAATTTGTGAGCTATGAATCATTGCTGATATACATTTATATTCTCTAAGGTCCTTGACATATTTCACATTTCATTTCCAGATGTTAATGCTTAAAATCTAGGACTGACAATAATGTCTATATTATACCTACTTCCTTTCCAAGTTGTTGACTATAAAATTATTTCACAAACTGTCCCAGTATCTGCAAATCCTTATAGTCTCAAATGTTATAAAATGAAGAGAAAACTCAACTTGCCTTTTATAGATAAAAGTGGATACCATTCTAGATGCTTGGACTTGGTAAAGTACTGTTTATTGACTAAAATGTAATTAAACTCTCATGATTATTTTAATTTGTAATTTTTCAAATGGAAAACATCCTATCTTAATATTTTAGCTTCTAAATAAAACATTAAGGTTACATATATTGTACTGTCTTATTAGGGCTTGTTGTTATAAAAATATACAATTTATCACTGAAGAAAGTCAAGGCAGAACCCTGGAGGCAGGAATTGAAACAGAAGGGGTAGAGAAATGAAGGTTACTGGCCTGATCTCCTTGGGTTGCTCTTCTTCATGAGTAGGCTTTTCCACACCAGTTATTAATCAAGAAGCTGCCCGCCCCCAGACTTGCCTATAAGCCAACCCAAGGGAGGCATTTGTTAGTTAAGATTCACTCTTCTCAGGTATGTCTCAGTTTGTGTCAGGTTACAAAACCCAACCAGCACTGGTACTCCCTTCATTTCTGAGCTTAGCTTCTGTACCTGTAACATAGGAGTGATAGTATTTATTTCAGCCTAATTAGACATAAGCTTTGTAGCACAGGACGTTGTCCTTTTGTATATGTCTGTATTTCTATCTTTCAATGCAAGACTTTACCTTGCAAACTAAGTAGTCCAAAGACCAATAGTAAGTGATTAATAAATAATTGCTGAAATTTTGCTATAATTTTCCATTCTTATTTTTACTCTGTGTTTTAGAAAAATACTACAATTAAGCTAGGGTAATATTGAGGAGGGAACCCTGGCTTATTTACTTCTCAATTCTAACCCATTTTAGTTCTTTTTCCTGCAGGATTTAAAAATGATATTCAATATTTTTGCACACTAAGTAAAAATGATTCAAGACAGAGAAAGAAAACGGGCAGCTAGCAAATATCCTAGGGCTCAGATGTGCCTGTGGTGACGGCATCAATAAACATTCTTGCTTTTTATGTCTTCAGTATCTTTTCTTCTCATAACTGTTCTTATGAAAACAACTTTGACCTATATTGTCAGAGTGTGAATTGCAAATATATCAGAGTAGCCCATCTAATAAGGCACATATTATAGAAAATTTCTCATCTAGAGGATGAACAGATGCACTTTTGCCTGGAATGCTGTGGAACAAGTATTCTGTTGGAGAGTTAGTACAACTCTAGTGTTGGATCACAGAAGGCAAATGCCTCATTCAATTCCAAGTGCAGTTCTCAGTACTGACCACATGGTGGCAGTGACACCTAAGTGGCCAACAGAGATGGTCCAATGGTCCAAGTTCACTTTTTTTTTTTTTTTTTTTTTTTTGAGAATAATAGAGGGTTATTTATTTAGGGGTAGTCTCACAAATCACAGTCCTCTGCTGGAGAACAGCAATCAAAACCCGCAGCCAGAAAAGACACCAGACATGAACTTTACATGGCCATAAACAGTATAGGAGGCCATGCCCAAGTGGGTGGGTAACTTAAAAGCTACTGCGGTAGGAATTACTATAGCAGGTAGGATCTACATAGTAAAAATGGCAACCTTACCAAAAGCAATCTTCAGATTCAGTGCAATACCCACCAAAATCCCAGCACAATTCTTCAAAGGCCTTGAATGAACAATATTCAGCTTCATATGGAAGAGCAAAAGTCCTAGGACTGTACCCTGTACAAGAAAGGTATTTCTGGAGGCATCAAGAAATAACCATTCAAGACTTCAAGATCAACTATAGAGCTATAGTAATGAAAACAGCTCGATATTCACACAAAAACAGATAGGTGGGCCAATAGAATAAAATCCACACACCTATGAACACCTGATTTTCTACAAATAAGCTAAAATTATACAATGAAAAAAAAAAGAGCATCTTCAACAAATCGTGCTGACATAACTGGATACCCACATGCAGAAGAATGCAAATAGATCCCCATGCATAAAACTCAAGACTAAAAGGATCATAGAACTCAACATAAATGTAACCATACTGAACCTCATAGAAGAGAAAATGGGAATTAACCTTGAATGCATTGGCACAGGACACCACTTCCTAAATTTAATACCAGTAGCACAGACACTGATATTAATAAATGAGACCTCCTGAAACTGAGTAACTTCTGTAAGGCAAAGGACATGGTCAACAAGACAAAATGGCAACTTACAGAACGGGATACAGTCTTTACTAAGGCCACTTTGGACAGAGGGCATAACACCTAGAAGCTCTATATGAGGTTGCCAAGCTTGGTGGCAAGTGCTTTAAGACTGGTGTACTATCCTCCAGTTCAGAAAGGGAATAGGTCAGAATTAGTACTCATTAAAGTTTTATAGACTGCAAAGTCTATTGTTGCTAATTACATGGGGTAAGAAAAAGTTTGATAATTGACAAATGGACTTGAAGGAAAGCATGGGCTTCTGCAAGTTGTCCTCCGACTTCCATATATACCACAACGCCAAAAATAAATTAATGAATGAATAAATAAATAAATGTAATGAAAGAGTTTGAATCAACAACAATTGAAAGAGCAGTGTAACACTTGAATTTTCTTTATTTATGAAAATTGACAATTCCATATTGGCAAATATGAACTTAGAATTTTCCAATGGTCCCATGACTTTGTTCTCCGAACTGTTAAAAAAATCCTGAAGCTAATGAAATTTCATACATTACATTTCTCTGTCATTTAAAAATTTCTTTTAATATAAAACAGTCTACTTCATTTTATCATCTGCATTATTTACTGTTTACCACTCTTTCCTGAATGGTGTGCATTCTGGAACTGTCTACTCTTCCATTTTCAGAATGTTATAAAATGAATTAAAATTATGTGTCTAAGGTCTCCTTTATTAGACAAGGATGTTTTAGGGAACTGGGATTTTGTCAAAAATGTCATTCATGAAAAGAAAGGAGAAATTTCATTTAACATACGGGACAATGAAGAGCCTTTACACATTAAAAAATGGACAAAATGACTATTTCAATGAAGAAGTATTCATTCTAGGTTTGTTAATAATTTCTCCATTCCAAACACATTAGATGCTATTTCCATCAGGTGATTTTTGAAGCACGGTAACTATATTTGAAAAGAAATGTTTTGTGCAAGTAAAGCAAGATTTTATTTAGGTTTGCAACAAATAGTATAAGTGTGTGTATTTGAGATAAAATGTCCAGCTATCACTTATTATGATATTTACTTATAGCCAAGGGATGATATTTTTAACATTTTATTCAACTTTGTTATAAAATGACATCTTTCTTTTTTATCACTTGATAGGAAATTAACTGCATTATTTTGGGAGTGATTAAAGCATCAATCCAAATGAATCCTCTCGTCATTTAAAGACTTATTTGTTTTAGGCAAACAAGGATAAGCATTTACCTGGTTTTATGACATGTGGTACAAGAAAATATAAAGAAAATATAACAGGTAGAATTCATGCTTTACAAGATATTTTATAATACTGTAAATAAGAAAAATATACTGTCTTGTCATTTTTTACCTTTTGATATCAATTTATCCGTTGGTGAAGATACATGTATCGTGCTCTGGGAGATATTTGCATTTATGTTAAATGTTCTATTATCCATGGATTTAATCAACCATATTTCAGCATTTTGTACAGAAAATGGTGGGTACTCAATAAATGTCTTTTGTGAAAATGAACTTGAATTTGTTCCATGCATATTTCTATTTTCAAATTATTGCCACACATGGTGTGGGTGAGTTATTTCTGCATTGAAATTTAGAGTAAGCTCTTGACAGATGACATTGTGGGACTCTGCAGGATGAGAAGAGATGCAGTGCCAGCCTGGTAGAACATAATGCTACCTTAAGGCAGCCTTTGCAAAACAGAAGCAAAGTGTGACTCACTCAGCCTCCTTAGCACCTCCGCAGGGCACAGAGCAGTGGGTCTCAGGATGTATATAGGAGTAGAAAACAATAACCTTATTAGCATTCAGCACCATTCACAGCAAAATGCTGCCTCCCCCAATTCTATTGACAAGAAAGAAATCTGGGGATCTTTAGATGGTTATTATGGTAATTATAATATCTCTTATATATTTATTCTTCCCCAAAATGCTACTCATGAAGAGACTACCTACTTCATTATACTGTTTTTAGAGGGTGAAAAAATTCAAATTACCCATTTTCTTTGTTTGCATAGAAGTCTCACCCTGTAGCATATATTTGCATATATTTAGATTAAATGCATTTCTCTGATCACCAAACAGTATTAGATGAGTCCCTTCAACTTTTTGAGATTTACTTTCCCCAGAAATAGAATGGGAATAAAAATACCTACTATGTTTATCTTTAAGGCTTGTAAAAATAAAAAGTGGAAAAATGAATATATAAAAAAAATCTGCAAATGCATTTTTATCACAGTGACCTCTCCTTTCCACCCATTTTTGTGTATGTTGCTTAATGTGTGCTCCTCAAGTGTCTACATTGAAACAAAGGCAACTATGGAGACTTAGAATAAGCAAAACATTCAGGTTTCAGGAATGAAGAATGTGGCCAGAAATTCTCTCAAGAAAGATGCAGAGTTCCTCAAAGAGAGGAAGAAAATTTGTTCTGTTAATTTCCTAGATAGGTTTCCTTAATCTCTCTACATCTACCCAAGACTTGTTTCATCTGGACCTTTGGTGGGTACTTAACACTGAGATAGACATGATGGTGTTGATGAAAAGACTTTGAATCTGGGAGAAAATGAAACAAATTAGGGCAAAGATCCTGACTATCTCTAATAGAATATGTTCCCTTGTACCCAGTGTTGGTACAAGTCTTGCTTGTCTTGTGTAGCTATCTTCATACTGTTGTGTTAGGCATGTGTGAGATGCTCCACATGTTACACATTCCAAAACTGTAATTTCTTGCATTGTAAGTCTCCATCCCACACACTTGATTGCCTTCAAGTTTGGAATGGGAATAGTACTGATCAATAGATATGCGATCTATTGATCCATATCCACGTAAACTCAAGCATGGAATTTGACACATGGAATGCAGTTCATTAACTGAGTTTTCAGGTTTGAGAAAGGTCTTGGGAGGAAGATGAGAGGGGTCTTTACCAAAGAGAGTCTCAGGTCACAAGATCTCTATGAGGGGGTTAAATTATGTTGAACAACTTTAAATGCAAATCAATGCTGTTTCTGTACCTCACTTGACATTTATGCTCAGAAGGAATTTGTACTGAAACATACAGAAGACTATTATCTTATAGAAACTGGTTAGGGTTGAGACTGATATTCATAGTGCTTTCCTGATCTCCATTTTGGCATGGAGGCAGAGCTAGGACACAAGTCATGCTTCTTGTGACAATACCATTATGTTCTCCCACAGGCCCCATGATCTCTTCGGTCATGAGATTTTGACAAGGTTTGGAGTGCCAGACATGAAATCTTTTCTGTGGAAAAGATCTCAAATCTAATATGAGAAAGTAGTTGTTTATTGTAGAAAGGTGAAGCTTATCAGGCCAAGAGAAGTCTACCTGGAGTCTGAATGGTGCTGTCAGAGGTCTTGATCATGCCTAACTAATGAGGGGTGACCATGTGATGCTGCCTGAGGACCCAGCAACAGGTGCTATTAGAGGTCCTGATTGTGCCTAGCCAGTGAAGAATGACCACACAATGTCAATGGGTTGGAATGCCTTGGTGCTGGGAGGGTACATAAGTATTTCCCAGTGTTATAAATGAGTCTGCCCTATCCCTATACCCAGTGTCTGTGTTTGTTGACATTGTACCTTATTACCCCTTTCCCCAAGGAAGACATTAGGGCCCAGTCACCTCTGGTGCCCAACTAGGGACTTCTAACATAGGTTTTGAGCTCACCTTGTCAGAGTTCTTTATGTTCATTGTGGCTGTAACTTTTGGGTTTTGCCTAGAACAGGTTCTAGTCATCTCCCTCTCTACACTTGCAGTCCTAAACAGTGCCCCCAAAATGGTATATTTTTTGAGAAGTCCCCTCAGTTTCTTTGTCAGGTAAGTATTGGGACCCTTATCCTTTCCTTCTTTTGTATTTGTCTGTCATGTTTGTCTGCTCATTTGGTTAGAAAGGCATGCTGTGGGAGTTCCCTCCCCTCCTTCAGCCAATAGTCTTTATATATATAGACTTCAGTCCAATAGTCTTTAAGATACCAGTCCAACTGGGCATGGTCTCTCTTTTTTAATTTTTTTTAAAATATTTTATTTATTATTTACACAGTGTCCTGCTTCCACGTATGCCTGCAGGTAGAAGAGGGCACCAGATCTCATTGTAAGTGGTTTTGAGCCACCATGTGGTTTCTGGGAATTGAACTCAGGACCTCTGGAAGAGCAGTCAGTGCTCTTAATCTCTGAGCCATCTCTCCAGCCCTGGGCATGGTCTCTTATACTATAAATGCAGCTGTAAAGCTTGCACTCACACTCTTGCTTCTGGCTGCTACACTCTGTTCCTGTTTCCAGTTCGTGCAGAGGATTGTGATCTAGGACAATGATCTGTGATTTTCCCTTAAATAAATAACCATTCATTATATGTATTTCTGAACTACTGTGGGATTATTTTGTAACTTTCACCATCATCTAGCACCTGAATGTGGGTACTAATCCACACTTTCTGGAATTGGTCTGCCAGCCATGAAGCACATTGGGCACTTACTGTCCTGCCTGCACCTCTAGCCAAAACTCAGATGCAGCAGGTTGCTGCTCAGTGCTCCTTAGCTCGTGACCCACATGTTACCTCTCTGCCTTATATGCCAGGATATACACTGCTGCCTGTGATCCCCACGGTGCACATAGTCTGCAACTCACACTGACAGAAAACTTTGGATTTTCTCTTTTTCTTGGTCCCCAACTCTTGGAATTATTTGATCTCCTTAATAACTGCTCTTAATTTATTAAACAAATTATATTTTTCAGTACCTAGGAAAGCAACATGTGCTGTTCACTGTTGCTAGCATCTCTCAGCCTCATGGCTGCAACTGCAACACCTGCTAGTTGATAACAATATTTACACCTACTCCAATTCATTGTAATTGGTTTATGACAGGCAAGATCTGAAAAACTACAAAAAATGACTGATAATATCCAGGGATTCAATGATTATTTTGCTTATAGCATGGAAGGTATTCTGCAAGGCTTACATAATTTTCCTTTTACATCCCTTTATTTGATTCTATGAATTAGCTTTGTTTTAAATATCTCATTAAAAATGGTTCAGTACTACAGAGAAGGATAGCATTAATTTCACAAAATTATCTGAAAGAATTTATGTTGTTGAATCTAACTACAGGAATCTGTTTAAAAGTTATTATATGTCCAAGGTGAGACATTACCTTTATTGGACAAGTTTCATACCTTGGAATCCTCAGTGAGGACATTAGAACAGACAGTGAGGACATTAGGACAGGAGATTTAAACTTTAAAAAGGCAGTAGTAAAAGGATTTGAAAATATTGAAGACTATATTGCAATTAATGGGCAGGGACAGAAGATACAAGGACAGGATTTAGCCTCATCAGTATGTGCCAGACCTCCAAGATGACTTACAGAGAGTTTCAGCTGCATATCTGGTAATTTCCTCAGAATGACCATCTAGCACAAAGTACCCTAAGGTAGTCAAAGTATATGCATGGAAACCAGTATGAGTGATCTAAAAGAAAAAAAAAACAAGCAATAGTTTCTTATGGGCTACATTCACCATTTGTCAGGAAAATTGTGAAAAAAAAATGAGTTTCAAGCACTAAGGCTACCAGACACAATTGGCTTCACTTGATCTCAGTAGTCCTAGAAAATGGAACTAAGCTGCTTTGGAAGTGTTATTAGAGACAAGAGGCAAAAATTTTAGAGCCACAGGGGAAAACAAAAGGATCTGAGACTTCTCAAGATCAAATTCTTGGCAAGGGTCATTACTTTGATCCTCAGGAACAGGCTCGCTATGAAAAACACACCTTGTCCCTATGTAGCACAGCAGCTTTTAATGCTTGGGACAGGATTTATGAATCAGGAAAAATAATTGAATCATATATTAGGGTTAAACAGGGCCAAAGAGAACCCTTCACTGACTTCTTACAAAGATTAACTAAGGCTGTACAAATAAAAGTGGCAGACCCTGAAGCTAGACATGTACTAAATGAATCCTTGGCATTTGAAAATGCCATCTTAGAATGTAAGAAGATCCTTGGACCTTTAAAGGTTAGATCAGCACCCATAGATGAATGGATCTTGCATACAATGAATGCTGAAACATTTGACTATAGTACTAAAGCTTGGGTGGGAAAAGTGATTTCCAATTGTATGAGAAGACACCAAAATGCCAAATGCTTTAATTGTGGAAAAATAGGACATCTAAGAAGGAACTGTAGACAATGAATTTCTAGGAATAATGTCTCTTCTAGAAATGGCAAGAATAGGAGGACTCAGCCTTCTGGTATATGTAGGAGGTGTGGCAAAGGCCAATATTGGACTAATGAAAGTAAATCGACAAGAGACAGACAAGGCAACCTGATAGCACCAGGAAATTCCTTGGAGTGCCTCTCACAAGCCCTGATGTCAAACAGGCCCAGTTATTCTCAGTCACTGTGGAGAATATGTCTCACCAGGATAATTAAACAATCCCGTGCCTATTGTAAAAAACCATACTGTTCTGGATGATGGAATATACCTGGAGGATGAGTCAAAAACTCCAGTAGGAAATAGAAAACACATATTTTGGCAGACTTCTATGAATGATCAAAGATCAAATCTAAGAGTGCATATAAATGACAATGTAATTAAGATTACTAGATTACTAGACATTTGTACTTTGTCTAGGATTACTAGACAAATGCAGGTGCAGACATGACTATCATTACTCCAGAATTTTGGCATCCAGATTGGTATCTTCAAAAGGTAGATATTCAGTTCTTAGGAATTGGAATCCTATTTCAAGTAAAACAAAGAAGGAGATGTATTGAATGCATAGGACCAGAAAGACAGCAAAGAAGGCTGAGGCCATATCTAGCTAATATTACAGTTGATTTATGGGACATAACCTATTGCAGTAATGAACTACCCAGGTTAACATTGCTGCAGTCCCAAAAAGTCATTTTTCTGGGAAGAGTATTGTTTTTTTTTTTTTTTCTTTTTCTTGTTTTTCGAGACAGTTTTTCTCTGCAGCTTTTTTAGAGCCTGTCCTGGAACTAGCTCTTGTAGACAAGGCTGGCCTCGAACTCACAGAGATCCGCCTGCCTCTGCCTCCCGAGTGCTGGGATTAAAGGCATGCGCCACCACCGCCCGGCTTCTGGGAAGAGTATTATAAGATATTATAAATAAAGGCCACCAGCCATTCAGGCAATATAAGAACTCAAAGCAACTAGCAAGAATTCAGAGGTACTAACAACCTTGCCTCTAAAATGATTAACTATGAAACCCATATGGGTTAAAAATGGCCTTTAACAGAAGAAAAACTGCAGACTTTAGAACAACTGGTACTGGAGCAAATAGATGCTCACTATATTAAAGAATCAACCAGCCCTTGGAATTTTCCTGTATTTGTTGTTAAAAAGAAATCTGGAGTCAGGCAGTGGTGGTGCACACCTTTCATCCCATCCCTTGGGAGGCAGAGGCAAGTGGGTTTCTGTGAGTTTGCGACCAGCTTGGCCTACAAAAACTAGTTCCAGGACAAGCTCAAAAGCTACAGAGAAACCCTGTCTTGAAAAACAAAAAACAGAAAAGAAAAAAATCTGAAAAATGTAGAATGACGACAGATCTAAGAGTTGTCAACAAGGTTATACAACCTATGGGCCCTCTACAATCTGGAATTCCTCTGCCTTCTCTATTACCAAAGGATGGACTGTAAAATAATTCTCAGCCTACTAGGAAACTAGGAGATATCAGTGGACTATGTTCCCACAGGGAATGTTCAATAGTCTGACCCTGTGCCAATACTTTGTAAATCAACCACTGGAAATAATATGCAAGCAAATTCCTAAGTCTATAATTACCATTACATGGACGATATATTGTTATCTGACTCAAATGCAGATACCTTAGAAAGAATATTTGAAGAAGTAAAAAAATCTTGCCAAAATGTAGACTACAAATTGTTCCTGAAAAAAATGCAGAGGAGATTCTGTCAATTACCTAGCTTACAAACTAGGTATACAGAAAATTAGAACACAAAAATTAAAAATTAAGAGAGACCGATTGTGTGACTTTCAAAGATTTTTAGGAGATTTTTTCCAGTCTATGACCTTAGATGGTGACAAAGACTTAAATAGTTTTAGGAAATTAAGAGCTTAAGCAGAAAAAGGATTGATGGTCATTGAAAAGAAATTACAGGAGACACATGTAGATAGAGTGAATCCGTATCGTAATTGCATTCTAGTCATATTGCCTTCTAGAATTTCCTCTACAGGAATTTTAATGCAGAAGTAAGATATTATTATAGAATGCATTTTTTTACTACACAAATCAAGTTAGAAATTAAAAACTTATGTGGAAAAAGTCTCTGAATTAACTATAAAAGGTAAATTGCAAATTCCTCAATTAGCAGGTGTAGAACCAGCAAAGATTATAGTGCCTTTTACTACTGATAAAATAAAAAAAATATGGAAAGATAATGAACCATGGCAAAGGGCTCATGCTAATTTTTAGGCGAAATTAACAGCAATTTTCCCAAAAGTGGTAGAATTAACTTTATAAAGAGAATTACTTGGATTCTTCCACAAATTGTATGTGTTGTACCAATAACTGGAGCCCGTACATTTTATTTTATTCTAATGCAAATAAATCAGGAAAGGCAGGTTACAAATCAGAAGAATTAAGTAAGTTCTTGGCACAACTGGCCTTTGGGCAAGAAACTCCCCATGACTCAACCACTGACAAAGTGCACAATGTCTAGACAAGCAGGATACAAGGAAAAAGACTGCCAAACCTTGCCAAGACAGGGCAAGACAGTTTTGAAAATTTTCCAGTCATGTGGGTGGGGATGCAGTGAGTGGATTTGGGGGTGGAGTGTAACTTGTAGGTCACTGCATCTGATCAATAGGGTAAGGTTGGAACAGCCTACCTCTTGGTCCACTCTATGCAGTCATAGTCTATCTGTCAGAGATCATCTGAGATTTCAGTGGATAGGTAGGTTTGGGGCAGACTGGGACTTGTAGTTTACAATTTTGATGTCTCTTCATACCTTTGGAAATTGTTTCTCCTACCCAAGATTCAGTATTATAGTTAAATGCCCCAATGTTTATTATATGCAGGATTCAGTCATCCATTGATGCTGATCTAACCTTAAGAGCCCAAGAATCTTTCTGTATTCTATGTTGGCATTTTCAAAAGTCATAGATTCAATAGGTACTTGTCTAGCATCTGTGCCTTACTCCTATTTGTACAGCGTTAGTTAATCTTTGTAAAAAGTCATTAAAGGTTTATCTTTGGCCATGTTTAACCCTGATATATGATTCATTTTATTTTCTTAGTTCTTGAATCCTGTCCCAAGTATTTAAGGCTGCTTAGTGACACAGGGACAAGATTTGTTCATTGTAAAGAGCTTGAGCCTCTGGGTCAGCATAAGTGCCCTCACAAAGAATTTGATCTTGGGACATTTCAGGTCCTTTTGCTTTTCCCTGTTGTTCTAAAATTTTTGCCTCTTCCCTAAAATGACATTTATACATCAGTTGAGGCCTTTCATCCAGGACTGCTGAAACTAGGCAGTCATGTGGCATAGCTTTAATGCTAGAAGCCCATGTCTTTACTATCTCCCTAACAAATGTGGAATGCAAGCTGTAGGTTACTATTTATTGCTTGCTTAGTTTCCTTTAGATCATTCATTCCTATATGTATCCATCTATTTTCTTTGATTCCTTTTGGGCCTTTAGAATTTGATGCTTGGTCAGAGTAGATTATAGAGTAGGAAGCTAAAACTCTGAGTAAGTCATCTCTCACAGCTACTGGAAACATTAAATCCTATCCTTGTACCTTCTTTCCCTGCTCATCAGCTCCAATAATTTCCTCAATCATTTCAAATCTTTTTACTACTATCTTTTGTAAAGCCTGAATCTCCTGGCCTGCATATATTTCTAGTGATTTCATTGACACACCTAGCCCCTGGTCCTCATTCTGCACATGTAATTCCAAGGTCTGAAGTTTTTCCTTTAAAGGTAACACCTCATCCTTGAACATTATTTGAATAGCATGCAGACTGCTATTCTGAAGAGATAGTCTGTCTAACCTATTATAACTCTTAAACAAATTTTGATTGTCAAATTCAACAGTATGAATTCTTCAGATAATTTCTTTGTACACTTTCACATGGATTCAATTTTGTCTGTCAAATTAATGTTACCCTTTTCAATAGTATTATTTTTTTAAGGTAACTTTTGATTTTTGATGGTATTAATTCTATCAGCTATTTGTTCATTATTAGTCCGTAAAGACTGTATTATTTCTAAAAGTTCCTCATTCTTGGCTCTATTATCAAATAATTTTCTTAAAGATCTAATATGAAGAAACAAAATGAATCCCAAAATCCAAATAAATGGATGTATCACAATAACCATATAAGCCTTGCAGAATACAATCCATAGTATTAGCAAAAAATTTACTAAAATTTTCCATGGTAATGTTGTCTGCCATTATATAACTTTCAAGTTTTTTGATTTATTAATTAGCTGAGTTCCGGTGAATTGTTTTAGATGTAATAATCTTTATTGTCCAGCAGGTGTCGTGGTTGCAGAGTTGCAACTAGCCACACAACCTGGTGTTACAAACAGTCCTGAGCTGCTATGGTTTTTTTTTTTTTTTTTTGCCTTGGTACCGAGAAATATGCTTGGCTTACAAATTAAAAGCAATTAAATCAATTCCATAAAGTGAGAAAGAAGCCCAGAACTCAGGAGCCTGGGACTACAAACCAGAAGCTGTGCAAGTCACCAGGAGTCAGGGAATATGGCAAGAAATGTGGCAAGGGGTGTGTGTGTGAGGGAACTTGGGAAATTTCCAAGCCACAGAAAGTGGTGGGAGTTTTACAAAAAAACTGCTTAGGTAAAAGCAAGCCAGGCAGGCAGGGGTGGGAGACATTCTGGGCTGTGGACCAGTTAAGCCTTTAAGCCTGTCCACCTAGTAGGTATGGAGTTTGGATCTACGTGGGTGCCAGATGAAGAGGGACACTTAAAAGAAACCCCACACTAGCTCAGAAATGAGTATAAGAGAGACTTATTTATTTAGAGGTAGACTCACAGATTACAGTTCTCTGCTCAAACAGGGAACAGCAACTGAATTCTGTAGCCAGAAGAGAGGCAGGATGCGAGTTTACATGGGTATTTATTGTATAAATGGCCACGCCCACATGGGCAGGTAACTTAAAGTCTACTGGCTGTAGGAATTTCTACTTCAGCACACACACAAAATAGCTAAATAAATAATATTTATTTAACTAAAAGAACAGAAATTCTGGACTTCCTTGTTGATACTAAATCAACAGTCAATAATATTAGAAGTTGATAATGTCAAGAATGTATTTATTTAAAGGGTGGACTTAGTTGCATCAGGGCTCAACTATTTTTTTTTTAAATGTTCAGGTAAGTTTACTATGATTGCCAGTCAAATGCAGTTGTCACAGCAGTCATCTGGGAAACAATACTTTGAAACAACCCCTTAAAGCTGCTCCCAAGGCACAGGCAGCCCTCACCTCTAAAGGAATGCTAATTTCTTTATAAAGCATGTTGATTTTTGTAATAGGTGTTCCTTTGCCTTACTTTCCAGCTTTGCCATCCAAGTATAAACACTCAAGACTATACTATAAGTCTGTTTAGTTTTCCAACCTGTTTTTAGCTTTTGCTCTTAGGATAGCTCCTCCATCTCTTTCTCTGAACCGACCTATTAAAGAATCTGAGCTCCTCTGCTTGTAAAGTTTCCTCCTGTTTATGTCACAAAGGCACTGTGCATCCCAATACAATCCCCTGCCTTGTCTACATTCTGCAAAAGAGCAGCTGGATCTAGAGACAGAACTATCTGACAAGTTGCGCTTTGGTCTCTCATGGTGATTGTAGCTAGATGATTTTCTTTTTCTAAATTCACTAATGATACCCAATGGCCTGGATCCATTACTTGATTGAATGTTACAAAAAACCAATATAGACGCATTGCAATTTTGGTTTTATTATTTTAAATGCATTAAATATGTTTTATGGCTCCAGAATATGATCTGTTTTTATGAAGGTAAGTATGTAAAATTGGAAGATTGTTCATGCTGCTGTTGCTGAATGAATTATTCTATAAATGTCAATTAGATCCTGTTGATTGATGGTGATGTTCAATTCATTTCAGTCCTCACTGATTTTCTCACTGCTGGATCGGTTCAGCAGGAACAGTAAACTCATCTTTTTCTCTTTGAGGTTCAGTCAGCTCTTGTTTCATGTGTTTTGGCAATGTTGCAAGCAATGTGTAGTTAAAAATTGGGATGCTCTCAGTAAATTAGACCCTTTTATGATGAGATATCATTCTTTGTATGCTTGATCATTTTTGTTCTAAGCTTATCAGTCTGAAATTAATGTAGCTAGTCCATTTTGTTTGTTTTAAAATGTTTTAATTTCAGAAACAGAGGCAGTAAACCTTCAAGAAAACAGTGTTTTCTAAATACAGCATGCCAGGTGGCCTATGATTTCATAGAGATTATGGTAATATGCACAAGGCTGATATAATCTCAAGACATACAAAACTGTAGTATGAAGGAAAGAAAGTGGGCATGAAGGCCCACCCCTAGCTGAGAAGCTATTGACATTTGATTAGTATTGGAAGTAAAAAGTTGGTTTTCTTTAGTAGTTAACACATGGTGTAGTAACCATATTTCAGGACAGGCACAATGCCTAAAAGTAGGTGACCATCATAAACTGGACTTAAAGTGGGGTGGAGAGGGAGAGGAGGGGGAGGAAGGGGAGGGAAAGGGAGAAGATCAAGGGAGGAAGGAGAGAAAATAAAGTTGGTTGGGTAGGAGTTGGGGTGGATCTTAGAGGAGTTGGAAGAAGAAATGAATATGATCAAAATACAATATATAAAATTCTCCAATAATGAATGAATGTATTATTAAGGGCTCAACTATTTTAAAGATACTCACATGTTAAAATCAGATCATTCACTGTTTTCTGACACCTGTTTATTTTATCCTAGACAATATTATGATAAGTCATTACAAAATATCTGGCAAGTTAGAGTAGACATTGTTTTGCTGTTTTTGTTGTTGTATTTTTAATTCAGGAGACATAAATTTCAGGGTGTTTAGGGTTGAGGTCAGTCATTCTTAGCAAGTGAACTACCCTGCATTTGATCTTTAAAAAATAAAGGAAAGAATAAAAGAATTAAAAAATGACTGAGATTTTATGTTAGAATTTTATAACAAAATTCCTAGGACCCCCTCCATTTTGGGGAAGCCATGAATAACAAATATCTGAATTCTTATGTCCCTTTTGATTGCTCTGCTTTACTGAATCCAAAATGAGATTATTACTCCACTGTATAGGTGGTCTTCGTAAATAGACATAACATCTATATAGAATTAATATACATCCAGTGACTAAATGAAGCATTTGGGATTTTGTTGTTGTTGTTTAAAAACTGCATAAGTTTGATGCAATTGAAAAAGCATTACCTGATTCATTTTACTCTCATATCTAGACAGTGATCCATGTGTGGTAAAATTATATGGGGACTTGTATGGACAGGACTGTGAGAGATAGTGCATCTTGAATAAAAGAGAAAGGAAAATCCTGAAGACATCTAATCCTGGGATGCAAGAATAGAAGAAACTCAGATATATTATGAGTCATCATAGTGACATCAAAGTAGATATTTAAGTAATGTCTTGTAGAAGGAAGAGCAAATAAAGAGAAGAGTAGTTTATCTGACATCCTATTAGATAGAGTTTGAATTAATGCATGTCTAAGTATATTCTACACAGCAGTGTTTGGCATTTACAATGACATTGAGGCACAGTAAATGAATTTTGAATTATCAAAAAAAAACTAAAATCTTGTGTATGCAAACTGGGTGTTGAGTGTGTTATATTATGTCCTATTTTTGTTAACATTGGCCATTTACATAGTACTATGAACATTTTCCTTTTAATTAGAAAAATACTATAATTAACAATACCTTCTGAAAGCAAATAATACACAAAGGTTATTTTCAAATTTTAATTGATTTTCTGCTGTGTGCTCTAGGTAAATAATGTTGAATATGGTTTGCATATTCTAAAAATTCACAGTAATAAGAGATGTAAATTCATATGATTATAATAAATTAATACTCCAATGTATATTCACAAACAATGCATGTTATGGTGTAAAATGATTATGTCTTAGGGATTCACTGGAAAAACAACATTTGAATGAATTCTACATTGAAAAGGAAGAAAGATTTATTCAGCTAAATTGATATGGCACCATCATTTCTTGGTAGTAGAGATTCACAGACAACTTTTACATTTTTTACCCTCTGTATTTTCAGGTTGTATAGTGGACACATTAGATAGTGTGAGATGAGTGTGATGAGAGTTAGGATGCCTTTTGTGAATGCCCTGGGACCTGCCTCCAACTGTTATTTGTTTACCAGACCGGATACGGGTATAGTATAAGAATATACCACCTAAAGTTGAGAGGGAGATCCAGGTATTGATCAAAGAGTGGGTTATCAGATTATGTCTGTTGCTAATAACCTATTTTTGTTTCTTAAGGTAAATGTACTTTACCTGGTAATTATACCAGTGATTGTCTGTATCACATTACAGATAGAATATTAGGAGAGAAGAACTACCTTTCACAGGAACAACATTCAACAGAAACCAGGTTTTATTTATGGTTCCTTAAGTCACCATCTTGTTTAATGACAAATGGTTTGATGATAACCTGCATAGTCATTCACACTGATCATTGGTTGATCCCACACAAGGCTTTGAGTCAGCAATGGTTCCCAGTGACCTTTCACTGTGGGTGAGCATAAAATTGCAGAGCATAGAGCTGGTGGTCAGACTGTCTAGTCAGAAACAATGAGTGGTTTTAAGATGATGCTTCATTATTATTTTCTTTGTCTGTACCAATGTTACTGTGGATGGTCTTTTTCCCAATGCTCCTGCTTAGGTGATAAAATATCATTTAATTTAGAAATAATTTAGGAAGATCTTAAAGTTGAGGTGTGCAAAGTCACAAAGTTCTAACAGAGCTGTTTGGTTTCACTGGTGTTATGTACTCATGGCCTATTAGGCACTCATACTCCCTAGGCCTGAAATTTTACTTTTTTTTTTCTTGGTAGTCTTATTCTTTTTTTGTTTATTTTTTTATATTTAAAAATTTCCATCTCCTCCCCTCCTCCTCCCCTTCCCTCCCCTCCCCTCCACCCATACCCCCCCTCCCTCCCTCTCCAGGCCAAGGAGCCATCGGGGTTCCCTACTCTATGTTAAGACCAAGGTCCTCCCAACTCCCCCCAGGTCCAGTAGCTTATATAACCACCCAATTCTTTGTTTCTTAATTTGTAAAATGAATGAAGAAAATAACAACCATAATAATTTTAAAAGAATTAAGTAGATAAACAATGAATTCACTCAACACAAAGCCTAGTTTATCGTAGATACCTAGGGTATTTACTCCTTTTTATCTTTATCCTCCAAAACTGAAAGAAATGGTACACTTAAACTTTACATGAAAGATAAGAATAGAAAAATTTCACACAAGTGGGCTTCATGCAAATGATGAATGTTTTATAAGCGCAAAGGTAGGTCCTGTTGTTATCATCCACAGAAATTGTCAGAGTCACTTTAGTAGAACTCAATTGTCATGAGGCCAGAAAAGGCTCATTCATACCTTAGTAATATATGTGAAGGCATTCATGAGAGGAAAATTGAGCTACTCTTCTTATTTACAAAAGATATAATTAAAATGGAATTAATATATAAAAGATTTTGTAATTAAGAACAATAATTATTAGCAAATGGACAGCAAAGGATTTAGACAATGCTGGACCTCACAAATGTGAAGAGGCTAAAAGGTCCAAGGTACTTCTGAAGATGTAACCTTACCAAACTTCTATACCTAAATGTTTTTATTATACTTTTATCTATATTTAAAAACCATGAATGTTAAGAATTACAATATTAAATGTTAATTAATTTCTTATGTTGCTGCACAATAGTTCTATTGTTGCATTTTTTTTTCACTATCAGAATACATCCTTGTTGAGTTGAGTATTTTAACACAAGAAAATAAGGGGGAAAACTCTTATCTATCTACTCTTCTATACCACAAATATTGAAATGCTAAGTTAAAGTGTCATATTGTACACAAATAATGTGCAGTGGCATGGCTTAGAAGGACAGCAAGCCACTATTTAGAAAGAAATTTTAATGTTTAATCTTTGAACATGAAAAGACCATAAGGTTCCCTTATCTAACAGTTTTGATTATGACAGATAAGCTTTTCTTTATTAAAATGCATAATTGATGAAACTGTAAACTCTATTGTTTAAAATAAAAGTCTAATTGTGACCTTGGTGGATTTTTCCTTTCATGAGTATTTAATGTCTTCTCTTACCTCTTTTAATTACTTTTTGTTTGACGTCTATTTTGATAGATATTAAAATGGTTACACCAGCTTGTTTCTTAGGTCCATTTGCTTGGAGTATCTTTTCCTAACCCTTTACCATGAGGTAATGTCTATCCTTGATGTTTCGGTGTGTTTCTTGGATACAGAAGAAGGATGGATCTTGTTTTCACATCCATTCTGTGTTTTATTTTTTTTATTGGGAAATTGAGAGATATCAGTGATGAATGATTTCTGATTCTTGTTATTTTCTTGTTACTTTTTTGGTGGTGGTGGTGGTGATATTTGTATATTCCTTATTTATGTTTTATTATTGTGAGATTATCTTCTTGTGCTTGGTTTTGGGACTCTTTTCTTCATGTTGAATTGCTGTGTCCAACTTTATCATGATATTTTGCTTTATTTTATTATATTTTATTTTGTCATGTTTGGTGTAGCATGCGGGCAGGCCTGCTTTTCGTCCTGCCCAGCTCCTGCATGGTTAGCTTTACACACGAAATAACAACACACAAACTGTATTCATTTAAACACTGCCTGGCCCATTAGTTCCAGCCTCTTACTCACATCTTCATTAACCCATATCTAATAATCTGTGTAGCACCATGAAGTGGTGCCTTTCTAGGAAGATTCTGGCGTAAGTCCATCTTGAGCCGGAGCTTCATCAAGTCTGACCCAGAGAGCAGAGGCATGGTGATTTATTAACTTCCCTTCCCAGCATTCTGTTCTGTCTACTCCGCTTACCTAAGGGCTGGCCAATCAAATGGGCCAGGCAGTTTCTTTATTAACCAGTGAAATCAACTCAAACAGAAAACCCTCCCACATCAGTTTGGTTGCTATCTCTTAGGAGCCTGTTCTTTACTAAGGAGAGACAAAAAGGGAAGGGATTCAGAAGGGCAATGAGGTAAGAAGGAGATGGGAGTGCTAAATGGAGGGGAAACTATAATCAGGATATATTATATGAGAAAATAATCTATTTTCAATAAAAGGAAAAAAATCAAATTGTGAAAAATTTTTTTAAAAGCTCTCAAGAATACCAATAACTTAGTTCTAAGATTCTCAAATGGCCTTTCAGAGATGTCTATACTTCATGTCCCTCTTGGGAGAGAAAAGAAGAACAAAAGCAAAAACCACATAATTGCCTTTGAGGTGAGTGACCATGGAGAAAAGATTAAAACCCAGCAATAAAAATACAGGCATGTAATGCTGAGAGATCTGGGACAGCAGGATAGAATAGTAAAAAAAAAAAAAAATCTTAGTATATGTCACTTTTGCAGGTGACATTACAATCAATATTCTTGTATATAAAATCAAGTATAAATAGTACATGAGGTAATTTCCTAGAAGTGGAGCCACCAAGGCACAGAAGGTGCATGCTCTCAATGTTGAAGGATTTGGCACAATTAGCTTCATTGAGTACTCTGGACTCAGTTCGTGGGCAGATTAATGGCATTTGTTGTTCCTGTTAGTGTCTATGACTCTCCTAATGGAGATGGATTGCACAAGTCCGAGATGAAAATTCACCATACTTAGTATCTGTCAAACCCAGAAATTTGTAAACCAAATCCACTACCACTCAGCTCCTAGGATAGGTGGACAACCAGATGAAAGAGTAATGATAAAATTGCATTAAAACAGTATGTGCACAGTCTCAAATTTGCTTCTCACTGAAATCCCCCACTTTTCTTGGTGTTAAAATCTGGTCACGTTTAAATATTCTATTTTCCTAAAGTACTCTGGTTTATAATAATCATCAGTACTTTTTCTTTTATTTTTAATAAAACAATTCTATTTCAAACACATTTGTTTTTAATTGAATAAATCAACATTTATTAGAAGCCTTAAATTATATCTATGACTTAATTAACAACTACAAATGTTCAAAAGTTTAGTTATATGAGGAAATAGGAAATAAAGTAATTTTTATTAACTTGAAATTCTATTTGAAGGGACTTTTGACTTAGAAATTATGGACTAATTCTCTTCTTATAACTTAATTTTTCTCTGGATATATAAAACAATATTTATATAAAATTATCAAACTGTGAAGTTTGAATAGACAGCTGAATGTATTGATAAATGGCCACAAATGCTTTAGAAGTTCAAGATACTTGTAGAAATAAAATTTGAGTTTATGAGTGCATGGCAAATTCACTTTGACATTAGGAATATCTTTGCAACTTAATCCAACTTCTAAGCTTGCGATATTAATGAAGGACATGAACTTAAAGTCCTCCTGATATTGAGTGGTTGGCCATGCTCTAAACACCTCCAAAGACTTGCCACACTTACTATAATTCACAAATGATGTTTAGCTTAAAGGGATCCATATCTGAAACATATTTCAGTAGATAGGTATAAAACATTTGTCCCTAAATGTAAATTTCAGCTCTAATTCTAGAAGTTGTATATGGATTATATTAAGATTCTTATCTTCACTTAGCCTCAGATTTCACATCTGTAAAACTGGGACAATGCTAATGACACCAATCTTATACAGATCAAATTACACAAAATTGAGTGTATCTTTTTATGTCTTCACTTATAAAAATTACAATATATGGTAGTTACTTAAAAAACAATTATATTGACCAGTCGGTGGTGCCATAAGCCTTTAATCCCAGCACTAATGAGGCAGAGTCAGGCAGATCTCTATTAGTTTGATCTACAAGAGCTAGTTTCAGGATAGGCCACAAAGATACACAAAGAAACGCTCTCTAAAAAAAAAAAAAGCAAAAAACTATGTTGTTTCATTTTCAGTTCAAATAAATGAATATCGGTGTTACTTTGAAATTAAAGGCAGTTATTCTCAGCTGAAAATTGGATGATATTTTTGATAGGTTGACTATTTTGTTCATTTATCTAGAGTTTTCAATAGAGTAAACTTCCATTCCCACATTAGATATGTGATGAAATTAATGAATGTCTATTTAATGTCAAATTCATTCACATTAATGATTGATATAAGTAGCATGGAAAGATACAATTTGTCTTTTTTTAAAAAGTGTAAAGGTGTGTCATTGTTGTCATCTTGACACATCAGGGAAGAGGGAACCTCATTTGAAGAGTGGTTTCCTCAGATTAGCATTTGGGCATATCTTTAGAGCATTTATTTGATTGCTAATTGATGTAGGAAGGACCAGCTCATCTTAGAATAGGTGGATCTAAGCTGTATAAGAAAGATATCTGAGCCAGGAGTTGGTGGTGCATTGCTTTAATCCCAGCACTAAGTTGACAAAGGCAAACATATCTCTGTGACTTTGGGAAGAGCCTCATCTAAAAAGCAAGATCCAGGACAGGCTCTAAATCTACAAAGGGAAACACTTTCTTGAAAAACCAAATCATAATAAAGGAAGGAAAGAAGGAAGGAAGGAAGGAAGGAAGGAAGGAAGGAAGGAAGGAAGGAAGGAAGGAAGGAAGGAAGGAATGTGAACCTTGAAGCAAGTCAGTAAGCAGTGTTTTTCCATAATTCTGGTCCACTACTGCTTGAGTTTGTGCTTGGTCTCTTTTAATGATGTAAGCTTCCCTCATTCTGTAAGCCAAATAAGGCTTCTTTACTTTTATACATTACTTTCTGTCATGCTGTTTATTACATGATAAAATAAAGCAAATTAAGACAATTGGTTTACTATTTCTTGATATGACAGCTAACTGATATACTTAAATTTATGGCTTATATTTAAAACATAATGAAAATTTCTGTGTCTCATGAAATATTCCATAGGAAATTTGTAAGATTCATGAACAAAGAAAAGCTATTGAAACAACATAATAATGCTGTGTGAAGCTTCCATTTTGTATTTTGTGACAAGTATTAGATGATAATAAATCAATATTATTATTTCTTAGTTATAGATTTTTTCAGTAAGTCATATTTTGAAAGCATTTATAAGTAGTTCTGCTTATGCATATTTTTCATAACTGTCATTATTTAATTATTTCTACTAGAAGGAATGATGCAAAGAAGTTTTCTTCATGACCCTTCCATTGACATTGTTTGGTATGAGATATCCACTTAGTGAAAACAGAATTTTCTGTTCTGGGTACCATTTGGCATTAATTATTGAAAAAATATTAGAAAACAATCATTGGGCAGCTCTTTCATTTTTGTTGGCTTGTCTGAGATGACAGAAATCACTAATTTTACCTCATTTTTGCCTTAGAATATTAAAAAATTCCAACCTTGCTTAGATTGTAATCCTAATTAGATTGTATGCTCTTCCGGGTAAATAGAAAACTAGTAATGATAAGAAAATTTCAAATGTGTATAATGAAACAGACTGATGTTTATTAGGAATTATGAAAATAAGTAAGAATACCTTTGATTCTACAACCTTTGGTAATTTTGTCTTGTTTGTAGCCTACTATTGCTGGATGAATATTAAATATTTCATAGTAGTTTCCAAAAGGCTAAATATATGTAAACTTTCAGGACAAATGTAAAGGTAATGAAAATAGAAATGTCATGCTTCCAAGTATATTTAGACATGAATGTACTTAAGACATGGCCTTTGTACTTATAACTAGTTTAAGCCAGCCCAGCATATGGTAACCTTTTTTTCCATATGATTTTGAAATTGTTTTAATTCAAAAGACAGATCAAGGCCAGGAAATCTCAGCACAAACTACAGCTACCTTTATAAGTGACACAACTGTCATTGGGGTAGATTATGTATATTATGGGATACTGATCTTTCCAAATGTTAGTACCTAAATGTGGAAGATTTACTCTTACAATCACAGACTCACTAGACTACCAGAAATTGGAACTGTACTCATAATCTTGCCACAGTCAAGAATATATGATATAATTGAGCATCAATCACATGGGCTCTATTGTAGGTTAGCTTGCCAGAAAAAAAGACTGGAAATGTATTGTCAAATCAACTGGATCTAGAACCAATTGCAATGCAAGATAATAGTCACTCTTGTGATGGATTCTTTATTTGAAACAGGAAGAAGCAGCTTATATACATATATACTGGCAGCCTGAATAAAATGCCCCTAAAGAAGAAAAGTGCTTTTTGTCTGCTTGCCCTCACTTGATCATAAGTTGGATTAGAGGACTGATCAGCATTTCCAAAATGGCTACATACTGGGTGACTAAACATTTGTTAGCTGTATTGATTGACTCATGCCTCCATAGTTTCAAACAGCAAAATCAAAAACAAATAAACAAAAACAATAAACCCAAATGGTTTTATACACCAAAATCAAGCTTCATGGTGTAAGCTCCCTGTATTCCTTATACCACAAAGTGACACTAAACCAAAGAGGATGTGTGACATATGTTGTGAGGAATAGTCACTGTTAGGACTCAATTCTAAACTTTAGTCAAGTAATTCTTTAGATTTAAACAGAAACTGCAACTGTGTCTTCTGGGAGGGTAAAATCAAAGTCTTATTCACAACTTGAAGTAAGGTACCAGATGAGAAATACCCTTTGTGCTGTCTCATACATGATAGAATAAAAAAAACCACCCAGGCAGTTCCTTACCAGGTTTATTCACCTTTTATCTGTAAAGAGTAGAGATTCAGAATATTTACCCAAGATAAGCATGACTTCAGACAAGCCTTATCTATGTGATTTATGTGGAGAAATGTGAGGTCTCCAAGGTGTTCCGATGACGTCATTTGTTTAAGGACAGGTTATTACTTACTGTCATTTACTATGTGAAGGAGATGATAAGATAGGTATTTTCTTCACATTTGATGATACACCTCTGTTCACTTACATCAGCTGTTCCTTATTGATGTTTATCTTCATTCACTCTTTTCACATTGGTCAGTCTCACTTTCATTATATGTTGTGGAGCTGTGTCCAAAAATAAGGCGGTCAAGTGTGATGAGATTTCCTCTGATAACATGGGGTTAAACCATTAATTAGCTTCTGATTCTTCATCTGCTTTTTCACTGGCTATTTGAGGTATTTTTCAGCAACCTCAGAGTTCTTTTTTATAGTATCTAGTATTTGTAGTTTCAATAGTCACTCAATTAAATATTTGTTTCTTACATATTGACAAATATATTTATTGATTATAACCTATGATTTTGCCATTTTGTACATCAAGTTAGTCAAATACTGTCAAATTTATGTTTTAACAACAAACTTTCTAAATATAGAGATAACCTCACATTTACTAAAAATTAAATTTGAAAAGTAATCATGTCCTGTTCTTCCCACCTTCAACAAATTTTCCAGTATTGACTTTAACTTTTACCATATGATATTCATTAGAGACCATCAAAGCTCTTTTTCTTCTATTGAAAATAGATGTTTTTCTCATCTAACAATCCTGATGATTGTTTCTTATCTCCCTATTTAGTTCTCCTTTTAGCTCCTCCCCTCTTCTCCTCCCACACAGATATATGTCCTTCTTGTCTCTCTTCAGAAACCAAAACTGGCTTCTAAGGAGCAATAATAAAATAAAATAAATAGGACAAAATAAACCAAAGGAAAAGAGAGAAAGAGAAGCTAAAAGAAACAGATACAGACACAGAGACTCATTCCTTAATACACTTAGCAATGTCATAAAAACACTAGTTGTGTTCTTATGTGTGGTAACAAATGCCTTTAATCCCAGCACTTGAGAGGCAGATGCAAGCAGATATCCATAAATTTGAGGGTAGCTTGATCTACAAAGTGGGTTTCAAGACATTTGTGACTGTTCAGCAGAGAAACCATGTTTTTAAAACAAGACAAACAAGCAAACAAAACAACCAAATGGAAAGCCATCATATAAAGAAGGAGGGGAAGGAGGGGGAGGAGGGGAAGGAAGGGAAGGAGGAGAAGGAGGGGAAGGAGGAAGATGTAAAGAATTTGTAAAAGCTCTTTCCGTTCCCAGCGCAGCCATGGCTCGTGGTCCCAAGAAACATCTGAAGCGTGTAGCAGCTCCAAAACATTGGATGCTGGATAAACTAACCGGCGTGTTTGCGCCTCGTCCGTCCACTGGCCCTCACAAGCTGAGGGAATGTCTGCCTCTGATCATTTTCCTGAGGAACAGGCTTAAGTATGCCCTGACTGGCGATGAAGTGAAAAAGATCTGCATGCAGCGCTTCATTAAGATTGATGGCAAAGTCAGGACCGATATAACCTACCCTGCTGGGTTTATGGATGTCATCAGCATTGACAAGACTGGAGAGAACTTCCGTCTGATTTATGACACCAAGGGTCGCTTTGCCGTTCATCGTATTACACCTGAGGAGGCCAAGTACAAGTTGTGCAAAGTGAGAAAGATCTTTGTGGGCACAAAAGGAATCCCACATCTGGTGACCCACGATGCTCGCACTATTCGCTACCCTGATCCCCTCATCAAGGTGAATGACACCATTCAGATTGATTTGGATACGGGCAAAATAACTGACTTCATCAAGTTTGACACTGGTAACCTGTGTATGGTGACTGGGGGTGCTAACTTGGGAAGAATTGGTGTGATCACCAACAGAGAGAGACATCCCGGCTCTTTTGATGTGGTCCATGTGAAAGATGCCAATGGCAACAGCTTTGCCACCCGGCTTTCCAACATTTTTGTTATTGGCAAGGGCAACAAACCATGGATTTCTCTTCCCCGAGGAAAAGGAATCCGCCTCACAATTGCTGAAGAGAGAGACAAGAGGCTAGCGGCCAAACAGAGCAGTGGGTGAAACGGTCTCTAAGAGACATGCTGGAGACGTATTTCTACTCTTGCTAACAAGCCTTTCTAGGCAACGTGCTAGATTAAACAGCATGATGAAAACTAAAAAAAAAAAAAAAAAAAAAAAAAAAAAAAAAAAAAAAAAAAAAAAAAAAAAAGAATTTGTAAAAATCAATGCATTTGAGGAGAGTAATTTCCAATGAACAGCAAGACATGAGGATTATACATACATATATACATACATATATATATATACATACACACACACACACACATATATATATATATAATATATATACTGCAATGTGTGTGTATGTCCATGTGTGTGTGTAAAGGATTTGTAGGGCAAAAAAGGAAAAAATATACATAAAATAGAATGAAAATGAAATGCAATGAAAAACAAAATTAAAAAGCCCCCCCTAAAGGAAGTGCTTAGACACAGCATTAATGATACATGGAAACACCAAACTTTGTCAAACTGGGCAGTCACTTGTAGAAGAATCATAGATCCACATTCATCATGCTGCACAAACTCAACTCCAAATAGATCAAAGACCTCAAAAGAAAGCCAGATACACTGAACCTAAAAAAAATAGTAAAGTAAAGAATAGCCTCAAACTCATTGACACAGAACAGAAAGCTTTCCTGAACAAAACACTGTTAACAAGGGTGCTAATGCCAACAATTAATAAATGGTACCTCATAAAATTAAAAAAAATCTGCGTAGCAAAGGAAAATGTCATTTGGACAAAGCAGCAGCCAAAGAAGAGAAAAATAATTGTCAACAGCACATCCAAGAAAGAACAAATATTAAATACATAAAACTCAAAAAATATCAAATAATCCAATTAAAAACTGGCTACAGATCTAAGCAGAATCCTCAAAGGCAGAAACTCAAATGGCTGAGAAACACTTTAAAATGTTTAAAAATATTAAAAATGTTAAACATTCATAGCCATCAAGAAATTGCAAATCAAATCTACTTTGTGATTTCATCTTATACCTCCCTAAATGAAATTGAGGAAAAGACAAAAAAAGGAAGAAATCAACAAATGCCTTAGAAAAAACAAAGAAAGCCAAGAAAAAAAATCAACATGTAGGAGGATGGAGCTGCTTGTTGGTTCCTAGCCACTTAGCCTCAAAATAATCACACAAAAACTGTATTAAATAAAACACTGCTTGGCCCATTAGCTCTAACTTCTTATTGGCTAACTTACATCTTAATTTAACCCATTTCAAGTAATTTGTGCATCACCACAAGGTCATGGCCTACCAGCAAAGTTTCAGCACATCTGTATCCAGTGTATCCATGGCTTTTCTCTCTGACTCAGCCCTTCTTTCTCCCAGAATTCAGCCCAGCTTTCTCTGCCTACCTAAGTTCTGCCTTGCTATAAATCCAATAAATCCAAAGCAGTTTCTTTATTCATTAATGATAATCACAGCACACAGGGGAGACTTTCACATCATCAACAGGTGAAAGAAATAGTCCAAGACTTGAAAAGTGAACTTGCTCTTGAAAACTAGCTCTTACAACTTAAAATAGCCCATAATAATTATCTATGTTTAGCCATGTGGATCAGCACCTTTATCAGTGAGACCTTTTCATTTTACTTCTTCTGCATCTGACTGGTGACTGCATCTGGCCTTTCCTATCCCTAGAATTATCGTAGTCTGGTTTCCCCACCTATATTTCCTGTCTGGATACTGGGCTGTCAGCATTTCATTAAACCAATATGAGTGACAAATCTCTACAGTGTAGAAAAGAATTATTCCACAGCATTTCCCCATTTTTTTTCTTTTCAAAACAAGACCCTGAATCTCATCTGCTTTGTTTAGTTTTTTCCCTGACCATTCTCCATGACAACTTGTAACCAATATGCTAAACAAAGACAAACATCCATAATCTTTTTTTGGGGAATGTAGGTGTAGTTTCTGCTGTGGGAACTCCTTCAGTCAACAGTCTTTAAAAAACCAGCCCACTTGGGTGTGGTCTCTTATATTATAAATGCAGCCATAAACTTTCACATGCACTCTTTCTCTTCTGGTTGCTGGGTACCATTCTTATTTCCTGTTCCTGCAGATGACTGTGATTTGAGAGTCTACTCCTAAATAATTAACCCTTTATGATACTCAATTCTGAGCTAATGTTGGATTACTTTATAGTGTTCTTTTTTATCTGGCATCCATGTGAATCCCAACTCCATGCCTACTCGGTGGATTGGTCTAAAAGGCCCAAAAGGTCCATGTCCCAGAAGGTCTCTCACACCCACCCACCTGGCTTAATTTTACCCACTAAGTGTTTTTTTTTTCCAAAACCCACCACAGCACAGCTACCATGTGATGACTTGGCAATTTCCCAGGCTCATACACTCTTCACCCGCTGCCTCTTTCCTGACTGTTCATGGTGACTTGTGCAACTTGTGGCTTCTGTTGCTTGCTTATGAGTGCTGGGCTCCTTGCTCTGTGTACAGAATTGACTTCATTGCTCTTAACTTGTCAAGAAAAGTATATTTGTTAGTACTTAACCAGGCACCAATGCAAGGAACCAAAGCAGCACAGGACTGTTGTGCTGCTGGTTACTTCTCCCCACTACATGGTGCATAACACCTGCTGGCCAATAAAGATTATTACACCTAAAAATTAATTGAAGACAATATTACCATACAGGAATTTAATAACTTTTTTTGCTTATACTATGGATGGTATTCTGCAAGGCTTGTATGATTTTTCTGATACATCAATTTATTGGATATTGGGAGTTAGCTTTGTTTTTTCATTTTATGTCTTTAAGAAAATAGTTTGATAACAGCCAAGAATCAGGAACTTTTAAGAAATTATAGAGTTTTTTCAGAATAAAAATGAATTGCTGGCAGAAATATTACCATCAAAGATCAAAAGTTAGCAGAAAATTAATATCATTGAAAAATATAACATTAATTGACAGATAAAATTTAATCCAGGTCAAAGGGTACTGGGAAATTACCTGAAAGAATTCATACTGTTGAATTTGACAATTAAAATCTATTAAAAAATTATGATAGGTTAGCAGATAGAGTTTCTCTCCAGGAAGGCAATCTGTACATTATCCAAATAATGTCCAAGTATGAGATATTATCTTTAAAGGAAAAATTTCATACCTTGGAATCACATGTGCAGAATGAGGACCAGAGGCTAGGTGCATCAATGAGATTACTATAAATACATATAGGTCAAGAGATTCAGTCTTTATAAAAGTAGTAGTAAAAATATTTGAAATGATTTAGGAAATTATTGGATTAGCAGGGAGAGAAGGTACAAGGACAGGATTTAACATCACCAGTACATGTCAGAGTCAAAGATGACTTACCTAGGGTTTTAACTTCCTACCCTGTAACCACCTCTGAAAAAGCATCAAATTCTAAATGCTCAAAAGGTTCCAAAGAATGTAGATGGAAACCTATAGGTATGAATAATCTCAAAGAAATTAAGCAAGCAATGGTATCTTATGGCTTGCATTTAACATTTGTTAGGGAGAAGGTAAAGACATGGGCTTCCAGCAATAAGACTACCTCACATAATTGGCTTCAGTCTGTTTCAGCAGTTCTGGGAAATGGGCCACAACTACTGTGGTTATGCTATTAGTGAGAAGAGGCAAAAATTTTAGATCAACAGAGGAAAAAAATTGAGACTTTTTAAGGTCAAATTCTTGGCAAAAGCAAATATGCTTACCCACAGGATCAAGTCCTTACAATGAACACCTCTTGCCCCCATGCCACACAGCCACGTTAAATGCTTGCACAGGATTCAAGAACCAGAATAAATAATTGAATCATATTTGAGGATTAAACAAGGCCAAAGAGAAACCTTTTGTGACTTTTTGTAAAGATTAACTAAGACTGTGCAAATAGGAGTAACAGACCCAGAAGTTATATGAGTTATTGAATATCTGGATTTTTAAAATGCCAACTTAGAATGCAAAAAGATACTTGGGCCTTTAAAGGTTAGATCAGCACCAATAGATGAACAGATCCTTCAAACAATGAACATTGAGACATTTGACTATAATACTGAGGTTTGAGTAGGAGAAGCAATTTCCAAAGGTATGAGGAGACATCAAAATGGAATATTTTAATTGTGTTAGAATAGGACATCTGAGAAGTGATTATAGAAAAGGAATTCCCAGAAATAATGTCTCTTCTGGGAATGGCAAAAATAGAAAATCTCAACCTTCTGAATTATGTAGAAAATATGGCAAAGGCCTACATTGGACCAATGAATGTAGATTAACAAAAGACAGACAAGGCAACCCGATATCATTGGGAAGCTCCTGGGGGGGGGCTCTCACAGACCCTCTAGTCAATTGTGGTCCAGTCATTCTCAGTCACTGTGGAGGATATGTCTCACAAGCAAAACTCAAAAATCCATTGCCTTTTGTAAAAAAAAAATCATTCTGTTCTGGATGATGGAATAAACATGGAGGATGAATCAAAAATTCAAATAGGAAATAAGAAGTGTACGTTTTGGAAGACTTCTATAAATGATGTGTTTACCTCAGAATGGAAACTGGGAGATATGCTTCAGTGGGAAAGGAATTTAGCTCTTGCTTCCACAAGAGAAGAAAAGCTATGGATGCTATCAAAATTAATAAAATTTGATTTGATAGGGAAAATCTCTTGAGAAAGAGAAATGACAACTCATTCACAGAAGTAAAAACCATACAGCTGGTAAGGAAAACTCATAAGTATTGGGCTAGGTTTCTCTTCTCATCTTTACAGACAAATACTTATCTTCAAAAATCTGAGAGACCTTGGACATATGAAGTCTTAAGCTTTAAGCTACATAGATATTAAGAATTATAGGTCAGTATACAGGTTTGTCATAGCTAGACTAATAGGGTTCTTTAGATACATATACATAGTGATTGTATTTTGCATAGATAGGTAATCATCAACCACTTTAAAGAGCTGTAGAATATGGCATTTAAATAACTTAGGATTCTGTTGATACGAGACACAATTGTTCCTGGAAGCACCTATCTATTCCTGAAAGAATGTTGAGCATGAAAGACACTCCATTTGGAGCTTGTTTTCTTTTTGGCAAAACGTCTTTTGGCAAGGAACTGCCCATGCATTGACCAGTGACAAAATGAATGGTGTTCAGACATCATGAGGATATAAGAAAAAAGATTTTCAAACCTTGCCAAGAAAGTCGTATGATGGTTCTGAAATTTTTCCTGCCTTTGAGAATTATCTCAGTTACTCTAGGCCTTAGCCAAATTTCTTTGTTTCAGTGTTGCAAATGAGGCTTTTGGTGGTTGCCCACATAGCCAGATGTCTCTGCCACTTATAGTACATTTTGGAAGTTGATTGATTGCACTTCTTGTTTATTCAAATAATATTATTTCCCTTCATGAGTCTTTGATGGTATTTAAGACTAAATAGCTGTAGTTACTTTTCTCTCATTACTTGACCAAACTATTGCTAATATAAGACTTAGACTCCTTAGGATAGAATAATAATGGAAACATTTAGCATATGTTTCTAGCCTGATATTATGCTGGTTGTAATTCTAATATTTGTACTTGATATTTGTTCTTATTATATGTAGTTTTATATTAGGCTTAGAATTCTCTTATTTAGACAAAAAGGGGAGATGCTGTGAGAACTCATTCAGTCAATAGCCATTAAGATACCAGCCCCCTTGGCATAATCTCTTATATTATAAATGTAGCCATAAAGCTTGCATATGCTCTCTCTCCCCCCAGGTGCTAGATTCAGTTTCTATTTTCCATTCTTGCAGAGGTTTGTGATTGATGAAATTACCCCTAAATAAATATCCCTTTATTATATTCAATACTAAGCTGGTGTTAAATTATGTTAAAATGTCCATATTCACTTTTCTAGGCTACTTCCTGCTAACTAGAGGTGCTGGTACTCTTATGCAAACCCCCCAAAATTTATGATTATGGTCAAGTCCTTACTGGAGTATTCTGTGAGCTTTGATCATTTCAGTCAGCTGCCTTGAAGCTGTTCTGGATGTAGAATTCAGAGGAAACTGCAACAGAGTTGCTCTGAAACATTGGATCATCTAGGCCATCTGTTCCCACTAGAGATTTTTCAAGAGATCTTCCTTTATCAAACTTTATTTTTATTAACCAATAACAAATTCACAGACTTTCATTTCCTATGGAAACAAAAGCAAACCTCTTCTCCAAAGTAATCTATCTTTTTACTTTAACTTTGAAGTCAAGGTATTTTCAAAATATATATTTTATATTAATTCAATAGCATTTATAATCAAATGTCTTTTAGCAGCTGTTGCTACTTCATCAGCAATCAATTCAAAAACAACACAATAACATACAGTATCAAGATTCTCTGTGTATATTCCATTTTTATGTTGCTTTTTTTTACTCTATTTCTTTTATTTTAATTATAATTTTTTGAGACAGGGTTTCTCATGTATCTTTTGCTGTCCTGAATCTCACTCTGTAGACCAGGCTGGCCTCAAGCTCACAGAGATCTACCAGCTTCTGCCTCCCAAGTGCTTCAATTAAAGGTATGTTTTTTTTAAAAAAATTTTTCCCTATCCTTTTTATTTTCTATCTCAAGCCTATGCATCTTTTTAAACACACTAAGCTATTTAGAAATTTTTTTCTGTCTGAATCTGTCTTTGCGATCTCTCTCTCTCTCTCTCTCTCTCTCTCTCTCTCTCTCTTTCTCTCTCTCTCTTTCTCTCTCTCTCTCTCTTTCTGACTACACATATCTTTAATCTGTTAAACAGCATGCCTAAACTGAAAACTGCATTTTTTGGGAGTTGGCTCTGCTCCATTCCTTAGTTTTCTGAGTCTAGCTTCATGGTGGTGGTATTGGCAGGAGACATGTTCATTACCATAACTCTGGATAGTTTTGTAGACCCACTGTTGTTTGAAGACCACTTGTTTGTTCCTGGATGCCCAGAACTGAAATTATCAGACAGAAGCTGTATTAATTACAACACTGCTTGGCCTATTAGCTTATGTATATTTCTAGCTTACTATTATCTCTTAAATTAACCTATTTCAATTGTTTTATATTTTACTATGAAGCTAATGGCTTACTGGCAAGGTTCAAGCTCATGGCTTGTGTCTTCCCATGGCATCTCCATGACTCCACCTTCTTTTTCCCAGCATTCAGTTTAGCTTTTCCCACCTAGTTCTGTTCTGTCCAGTTATAGGCTCAAATAAGTTTCTATATTGTTTAGCCAATAAAAGTAACACATATACAGAAGGTATTCTCATACCAGTCCACTACCAAGAAGCCTGATGCTGACTGCTCATAAACACCATTTAAGTGTTTGGTGCAGAGCCTCTCAGAAGAGCTACAAGGTTTTTGCTGCTAAGGCTGAATCAGGGAGCTTCTGTTAATGGAGCTGCACCTCTGCTCAACACCAGTAAACAAAGCTTACTGGAGACAAAATGGTTAGTGTTCTCTGCTCACTGCCAGCAAACAAAGCATATTGGAGTCAAGACAGTTACCAAGAAGCTGAGCTTGACTCTGTTCGTCTTTGTCTAGAATCTTTTTTTAAAACTCTCTAAGGTTTTATGTGGAAATTCTTGCACCATGTTGGATACCATCTGCAGATGGAAGTTGTACTTTCTTTTCTTAGCTGCCCAGACCTGAATAATCACACAGAAACTAATTAGTTACAGCACCATTTGGTCAATGATTTAGGTGTATTTCTAGTAAGCTCTTATATCTTAAATTAACATATTTCTATTAATCTATGTATCACCATAAGACTGCGACTTACTGGTAATATTCTGGCTTCTTTCTCCTTTAGCAGCTACATTGCTTCTCCTTGACTCGGCCCACTCTCTATCTCTGCCTAAATTTCCAGCATGTCTATACACTGCAAAGCCATTGGCCAAAACAGCTTTATTCATCAACTAATAAAAACACCACTTATATAGAAGGACATGTCATGTCAGCCAGGAGGCAGATCCTTTTCCTCATTCTTAAGAGAATATTTTGTGTATAAGGATGTACATGTTTTTCTGCCATATGAACTTCCTATATACTGTATGTGTGTTTGTGTGTATATATGTTTGTGTTTAGACATGTGTTATAGAAAATTGTGAAGTTAAGCAGTTTCTGTAAACATGTTTTCCTTGTATTTCATAGTGGAGCTTGAAGTTCTGAGAGCAGACAGTTAGGACAGAAGGATGACTAGAAAGTGGCATTAAGCAAAACCAAGCTAAAACTTTTAAGAAAAATTTAGTCAGCTGGAACTCTGACAAATGACTGGTTATATTCTCATTATAATAGGGTGCCAAAACTAAGTACCTCTAGTGAAAACCCTTGAAGGCTTATTGATGGAGGAGTGTCTATGTGTTACTTTCATTATTAATAAAGAAAACTGCCTTGGCCCTTTAAGAGACAGAAAATTAGGTAGGCGGAATAGACAGAACAGAATTGTGGGAAAAAGGAAGCAGAGTTGGGGAGACACTTCAGGCAGTCGCCATAGTGAGTCACCATGATTCTCCTCTCTGAGATGGATGCAGGTTAAGATCTCTTCTGGTAAGCCACACCTCGTGGTGCTACACGGATTGGATTACTAAATATGGGTTAAAGGAAGATGTGAGAATTAACCAATAAGAGGCTACAGATAATGGGCCAGGCAGTGTTTAAAAGAATACAGTTTCAGTGTAATTATTTCGGGTGTAAAGCTAGCCAGCGGCCGGGTGGTGGGACACAGCCTTCTACAGATTGGCGCTCCAACGTGATGGACTAAATCCACTTAAAAACCAGAAAAAGCTTTAAATAAAGGAGAGAGAGAGTTTAACACAGCTTTTTTTCTGTTTGCCTGGACATGCTGTAGAGAGACGTCCCCTCTCCCCGTAAAGTTTGTCCTTGGGTTTAGGGACATTATTTAAGGGTTGATTATAATTAGTATATGGTTGAGGGTTTGGGGGTTGGGGGAGGAATTTTATAAGCTCAGGGATCTTTTTGAAAAAAAAAGAGGGATAATTGGATGATGAGATAATAGATTTGTAATTGTGAGTTACTGTTTTTAGACAAATAATTTGATATCAATTCTTGTATATTGATAAAAAGTTAAATTATATTGACTATTGTATGCATGCATGTTTCTACCTCTGTTTAAAACATTTATGTATTGATATATATTGTGTTGATATATATATTGTATGTATTTACCATATTGCATTGTATATTTGTACATTGTTTATATTTGGAGGTCATATTGTCCTCATTTATTGCACAGTTGTTTATTGTCTTAGTCTTTAAGTTAGATAGGTATTGAGAATTATATAGATCAGTAGTCATCTATGTCTGTCATTTATAATTAGACTAATCAGGTTCGTTAGATAAATAGAGATTATACTCAGAATAGATAGATAATCTTCAACCTCTTCAAAGAGCTGTAGAAAATGGCCTTTAATTTAACTCAGAGTTCCATGGTAGACAAATAATTTGGTAGTGAGACACAATTGCTCCTGGCAACACCAATCTATTCCCGAGAGAATGTTGAGCACCAAAGACACTCCACGTGGAGCCTTTCTTCTTGGCAGAACTGGCCTTTGGGCAAAGAAATGCCCATACCTCAAGCACTGACAGATACAGAGCATCCATAAATGGATAAAACAGGACTGTCATATCCTGCCAAGACAGGGTAAGATAATTCTGAAAAGTTTCTTGCCTTTGAAAATGGTATGTCAGTTATGTTAGGCCTTAGCCAAAGTTGGTTGCTTCAACGCTGCAAATGTGACTTTGGGTGATTGTCCAGGTAGCTAGTTGTCTCTGTGATTTGTTGCATGTTTTAGAAGTTGTTTGAATGCACTTCCTAATTACTCAGGTAACATTATTTTCCTTCTCAGATCTTCGATGGGGTTGAAGACTATATAAATGTAGTTACTTTCCTCTCATGACTTGGCCAAGTTATTTATTATACAAGACTTAAGCTAGTTGGAATAGGATATTTGTGCTTATTGTATATAATTTTATAGTAGGTTTAGAACTCTCTTACTTAAACAAAAGGGGGAGGTGTTGTGGGAGCTCCTTCTGCTCCTTCAGCCAATAGCCACTGAGATACCAGCCCATTGGGGCGTGGTCTCTCTTTTTAAAAATGCGGCCACTTCCCTCCGCTTGCTCTCTGGCTTCCAGCTCTGCTTCTGACGACTAGGCTCCCTTCCTGATTGCGCAGAGGGCTGTTGTCTGGGACGGTGATCTGTAAGTTTTTTCCCCTTTAAATAAATAACCATTCTATTAATCATAATTCCAAACTGGTGTGGGATTGTTTGTGATTTATGCCATCAGCTTATACTATTCAGGTTTATAAAAAATAAGATTGTGTTATATGAATCTGAGGCTGCTCTCAATGCTCTTACATTGATGTCATTGCTTTCCTCACCCTAGTACTGACTCTATTTCACATCTCAATGTGTTGTATCTTATTATATACCTTCATTGTGATCAGGAGTCACAGACCCAGAAGTAAGATCAAAGACATAAGAACACATTTGTAAGCTCAGCTGCCACCTCATATTAACAAAAGAGGCAAGCAGATTTGTGTCAAGAAATTTGAGCTAAAAACAGCTGCTGCTTAGTCTGCATACAAATCATCACCATCATCTAAAATTCTTTCTGTTACCATTCTAACTGGAAACATTAAGAAAACTGGATTCTGAGAAGTAAAGTTAATTCTATGTCCATGTTGACGCACTGCAAAGACAACAAGCAGAATTTTATATTCAAATTTAAGTACTATGTTACTTAAAAGTCAAGCAAACTTGACAAAATGTTTTATCTAAAATGAATATATATTATATATACATATTATATATAATATGTATGTATTCACTGTAGTTAAGGAAAGTTTTTTTCTTCACAAGTTATTAAGGAATTTAAAAAGCATAATAATAAGTGCTAATGCTCCACTCATAGGCAGAGACAGACTAAATGCATATAGCCATGGAAATACCCCAGTTTTGTATATAAAAAGAATAGTGTGCAAAAGAACCATTTTTATAAAGTAAACTGGAACCAACTTTTAGCAATTTAAACTTTAAAATTCTTCATCTCTATTCTTATATAAAAGTCAACCATTCTTAATTCACAAAATTTGAATACAGGAAGTAAAAAAAATAAAAATTTTAGGTGTCTTATTTAGGGTTTCTATTGCTGTGATTAAAAGAACACAACCAAAAGGCAAGTTGAGAGGAAAAGGTGTACCCCCCACAACAATGTTCATCATCAAAGAAAGTCAGGACAGTAACTCAAGCAGAGCAGGAGCCTGGAGGCAGGAGCTGCTGATTAAGAGGTCATGGAATAGTGTTGATTATTGGTTTGTTCAGCCTGTTTTCTTATAGGACTCAGAATGACCAGCTCAGGGATATCATAATGTACATAGACTAGGCCCTCTCCATTAATAACTAATTAAGAGAATGCCTTAAAACCTTATGTAGGCATTTTCTCAATAGAGTTATCTCATTTCAGATGACGTTAGCTTGTGTCAAGTTGATATAAAACTGTCCAGTACATTAGAATTGAGTATTTTTCTGAGCATAATATGAAAACATGATATATAAAATTGACTATATTAAGAACTTGACCATATTAATTGCAATTTTTACACAATTAAACTATCCTCTATACAAAGCTGAGAAACAAGTAACAATCTAGGAAGATAATGAAATAAACATGACAGATATAGTTAATCCACCCATTATGTTTATAAAAATGTGTTTGAGAATCAATGAGAAACAGATGATGAAGGATATATGTGATCTATATTTTTCTTAACACCTGTATGATTATCATCATTGTTGATGCTGTCATTTCTCCTTTCTAAGAAGTTTCTCCTCTTCAAATCTAACCTTTATTAATTTTGTTGGTATCCACAATTTTTCTTCTCCTGTGGAAACAAGAGCAAAACCCCTTCCCCAATGTAGCACATCTCCTGGCTTCCATTGAGAGGTCAGCACATCCTTGAAATAAACTGGTTGATTTAGTTCAGCAGACTTTTCCATTATCCAATGTCTTTCTGCTGCTGTTGTTCCTTTCTCATTAGCGTTAAGAAAATTCAAGGTTAATAAGGCATTATGTAATCTATTTCTGGGGGCATTTTCTACCCCTTTCTGTTTATTTAACATATCCTTTATAGTTTGATTTGATCTTTCTATGACTGCTTGACCTGTAGGATTATATGGTATACCTGTAACATGCTTAATATTATAATAAGCAAAAAACCGTTTCATTTTCCTAGAGACCTAAGCTGGACCATTATCTGTTTCTATTTGCGCAGGTATACCCATACTGGCCGTAACTTCTAATAAATGTGTAATTACTGAGTCATCTTTTTTTGATCTTAAAACAGTTGCCCACTGAAAGCCTGAATAAGTGTCAGTGGTGTCATATACATATTTTAATTTTCAAAATTCAGCAAAGCGAACGCATCCATCTGCCAGATTTCATTCCTTTGAGTACCCTTCGGGTTAGTCCCTGCAGGTAGTGGTGTTTGGTTATATAAAGAGCAAGTAGGGCATCTCTTTACAATCTCCTTAGCTTGTTGCCATGTAATAGAAAACTCTTTCTTTAAACCTTTGCTATTGATGTGATTTTTTAATGAGATTCTGAGGCCTGCAACATGCTTCCAATCAATAATTGATCATTACCTTGTGCTAGAGGACCTGGCAGACCCGTATGAGACCGGATGTTTGTTATGTACATTGGACAAAGCCTATTCCTGATTATGTCTTGTACCTGGATAAACAATGAAGTCAACTCTGTATCATCTGGTATAAATTTAGCGGTTTCAATATGCAAGATAACTCTTTCTGCATATTGTGAATCTGTAACTATATTAAGAGGTTCTTTAAAATCCCTTAGCACCATAAGAATGGCATATAATTCTGCCTTCTGAACAGAAATATAAGGGCTTTGTTCCATCTTACTCAATTCATCTGATTTGTAACCAGCCTTCCCTGATTTATTAGCATCAGTATAAAATGTACAGACTCCAGTTATTGGAGCATCATGTACAATTCGAGGAAGAATCCAGGAAGTTCTCTTTATAAGGTTAAGTCTACTGCTTTTTGGATAGTTGCTATTAATTTCTCCCAAAAAATTAGGACAAGCTCTTTGCCATGGTACATTGTCTTCCCATAACTTTTTTTATTTCATCAGTAGTGAAAGGCACTATAATTTATGCTGGGTCTATACCTGCTAATTGATGAAGTTTCAGTTTACCTTTTATAATTAATTCAGAGACCTTTTCTACATAAGTTTTCATTTTTTTACTTGGTTTGTGTGGTAAAAAGATCCATTCTAAAATAATACCTTCCCTCTGCATTAAAATTCCCATGGGAGAAATTCTGGAAGGCAATATGACTAGAATACAACTAAGATTTGGATCCACCCTATCTACATGTGCCTCCTGTAATATTTCCTCAACCATTGTCAGTTTCTTCTCTGCTTCAGCTGTTAACTCTCTGGGACTATTCAAATCTTTGTCACCATCTAAGGTTTTGTTTAAATGAATTATTAGATCAGGTGATATCCCAACAGCTGGTCATAGACTGGAAATGTCTCCTAACAATCTCTGAAAATCATTAAGAGTCTGTAACTGGTCTCTCCTAATTTGTGTCTTTTGTGTCCTAATTTTTTGTAAACCTATTCTGTAACCTAGGTAATTAACAGAATCTCCTCTTTGAATCTTTTCAGGAGCAATTTGTAATCCCCATGTAGGCAAAATTATCTTTACTTCCTCAAACATTCTTTCTCAAGTATCTATTTTTGAATCAGATAGCAAAATGTCATCCATATAATGGTATATTATAGATTTAGGGAATTGCTTACATATTATTCCAATGGCTGACTTACAAAGTATTGACACAAGCTGGGGCTATTGAGCATTCCATGTGGGAGGATAGTCCATTGGTATCTCCTAGTAGGCTGGAAGTTATTATATGTAGGCACTGTGAAGGCAAATTTTTCTCTATTCTTTTCTTGTAATGGTATGGTGAAGAAGCAATCCTTCAAGTCAATAACTGTAAGAGACCATCCTTTGGTTAACAGAGAAGGCAGAGGAAGTCCAGACTGTAGAAGGCCCATAGGTTGAATTATCTTACTGACAGCCCTTAGATCTGTCACCATTCTCCATTTGCCATATTTATTTTTTACAACAAACACAGGAGAATTCCAAGGGTTAGTTGACTCCTCAATATGTCGAGCATCTAATTGCTCCTGTACCAATTGTTCTAAAATCTGCAATTTATCTTCAGCTAAAGGCCATTGTTTAACCCATATTGGCTTCTCAGTTAGCCATTTTAAAGGTAGGGCTGTTGGTAACTCCAAAGATTTGTTAGTTGCTTTATGTTCTTGTACAGCCTGAATGGCTGGTGACCTTTGTGCATGGTATTTTATTACATCCATCCCAGAATTATGAGTTCCTGAGACTGCAGGAATGTTAATCTGGGTATTCCATTGTTGTAGCAGGTCACGACCCCATAAATTTATGCAGGTGAATTCTGGGAAGGAGGAAGCTGATTCCTTCCACTCCTGCCCAGACCACCAAAGCAGCAGGATGTGATCTGCCCCACTGAAAAAGGTACTGAGCCATATGGCTAACATAGATCAGTAAAATGGGTTAATCAAGATGTGAGAGTTAGCCAGTAAGAGGCTAGAGCTAATGGGTTAATCAATTTTATAACTTATAGAGATCTCTGTGTTATTTCTTTGGGGCTTGCTGGCTATGGGGTACCAGGTGGGACAGAAATCCCAACAAGCAGGCCCCCTCATGTTACAAGTGATATTTCAGAAAAGATTTTAAAGCCTCATTAATATTTAAAACTCTACCATTAATAAAATAAATGAATAAAAACACAGAATTAAATATTTCAGCAAACATATTTGCAACAGAAGTTAATGAGACTTGATTTCCATAATTTTATGAAAGTAAACTGAGCTAATCATCCATTAGTTGGGACAAAAGTAATGAAAATCATCTGAAGGATAGTTAATTAGTCTGTATCAGAATTTAAATAAACAAGTAAAAAACCTGAAAGATGGTTCAGTGGAAAAAATGCTTTCAAGCCTAACTGCCTGGGTTTAATCTTCAGAAGCCACGCAGTAGAAGTAGAAGGCATTCATTACCTCTATCTACATATATGGGCATAAATGCCTACCTATATTAAACAAAAAAATTAGTACATTAAAGTAAACAGTCTTTTGTCCAAGAAAGTTTATATCCAATTAATGATATATTCTTCAGGTTGTTCATGAAAATTTTATTTATGCTAGAAAAAGTTAAAAAACATTAGCATAATCAATAATTGAAATTTGCAAACATATGTACATACATTTAATACTATGTGAAAGTCATGTAAACTTTTATTTGCTGACAATATTCACAGTAAATTGTGGAATGAAATGACCTAAAATGGTCCTCTACAGACAAATATAGCTGTGCCCTTTTACATGTGCCCATAAATACCCTGAGGTAGTAATATATATATATATTATATATTCATATATATATTCTTATATATATATATATATTCTTATATATATATATATATTCTCATATATATATGAGAATAACTCTCTGGGAGAAAGACTGTCAAATGCTGTTGTTTTTTGGCTTCTTTCAATTTTGTTCATTTTGACTGTTTATTAAACAATGAATATTTGTGATGTTTATAATGAGTCAAATTGTTTTTCTTTCAAGTAAAAATGTAGTTGTTCAGAAGGACATTTTAATACTTTATCTGGCCTATTTTCAAATCTTAGACACAATTTAGGGACTGGAAATGTCTTTATTGGGCCATTTACACCACTTTCTGGCTTAGTGTACAGTCAGTTCCTAAGACTTTCAAAAATATAACCCATCATGAACACCAAACATACAAAGGCAAGACAGAGTCTCCAGCATCTGCCTTAGATGAGCATCTGAAATAGATTCTGGATTGCCTGTCACTCTTATGAAAAGTGAGATGGAAAGATTAGGGTTTAGCCTCAGACATCTGATACCAATTGAGCACAATCCATCTTCCAGCTCATTGTGGTTATTCCTCAGCTTGATTTTAGACTTAATCCCTTAAAAAAGTTTTCAGAATTTGGTAGCTCTCCAATTTCAAGACATAAGACTTTGTGAAAGCCAGATCTTGTCTGCCCTTGGTGCCTTTGCTTTTCCTGAAGGAACAGAACATTCCTTCACATGTGGGATTATGTGGTTATTTATCATCTATCACCTTAAGCTTTCAGCCACAAATTCACCTATTTTGTAAGCATCTTAGACCTTCCTTGCTGTTGTACACTGAAAGATTTTTAAAACAGTTTTCTAAATTTGAACATCCTAAAATGCAATAAACAAAGTTGTTGAAATAGTAAAAGTGATTTAGCTATTAATTCTAAAGATATAAATAAAAATTATTGAGGTAAATAATTTAGCTCCCTGAGAAGTACGTTATGAATACAACATTGAATATGAGCTATATGAAAAGTAATTTGTGGTCAGGCCAGGAAAAAATAAGATCAATTTTCAGATTGATCTTAAATAAGACTTTTATCTCTTTTACCCTCATAACACAACATAACTCTTATAATATTATCGACAAACTAAAAAAGTTAAGTATAGATCTCATCTCTAGTATTGGGTAGGTAACAGTCTACAAGATCACTACTAAAATTCTTCTAAGGAGCCCTTCACTGTCTGATTTTATTTTATGTCTCTGACTAGGTGAAGAAATTGAGAGACAGAACATCTTGTAAGAATATTTAATTTACTGGTACACATAATAACTCATAGAATTTCCCTGAAATACTTAAGAATAACTCATTGACACCATTGCAAAACAGTTCACTTACAGACTAGGTCAGAATGGTATGGGGAAAATCCCCCAAAAAATCCATTTATATTCCAAATGTCTTATCAATCAAGTGAGAGCAGACACAAATGTAGCTTTTATAAAAACACAAGATATTTCAACATACCCAGAAAGTTATTCATCCTTATTTTTTAACACTGGTATCTATATTTTCTTTTCAGTACAGGAATATATTTGAAAACACTATTTAAGATTTTTTAAAGACATGAAAAATGGATCCTTTGAGAAGTGAATAATATTACTTAATTTGTATTTAAAAAGAAAAGTAATATATTCTGGAGACATTTATTGTATCAATAGAGTTTAGGTAGATTCAAAGAAAGCAGCAAGATAAGAAGCCACTAACATTGACCAAAAAACCAAAAACATGATTCACATAACTTTATCATTTGAGATTAATATAATGAAATGATGTATTATTTGGTTGGAGTAGTTTAGGGACACTAAAGTAAAAAATTGATTAGCAATAAACTCATTAAACATTATGAGATTCCAGTGAATTATTTACTTATTGTTATATGTAAGTTGGATAGGGAAAAAAGTTTATATTATGATGCATATTAAGTTTCTATAATACATAGCATCATTTTCTCAAAACATTGGATTCAATGGGTATTGATAAAACTGGAAATCTGAATCATGATAAAGTGTCTTGATAAAGCTCATACAGACAATAAATAAATTAAATGATTACTAAAACTTGCTGACAGTTGGCCATCCTCATAACTGACAGAAAATTAATGAACAGAGGTGAAATCTGTAAGGAAGGAAAGTGAATATATGTGACAGAATTTATTAAGAGAAGTAGGAGATATTAAGAATATCTCTTGGGCTTTCATTGTCTATAAATGTGAGTATATGAAGATGGGGGCTAAAATGAAATCCCATACTAGTTCAGAATTGAGTGAAATAAAGGGTTACTTATTTAGGGCTAGACTCACATATCACAACCCTCTACTTGAACAGTGAACAGAAACCAAATCCCGAAGCTGAAAAAGAGGGTGACCATGATTTACATTGGCATATATAGTATAAGAGGCCATGCCGAAGTGAGTGAGTATACTAAAGGCTACTGGCTGTAAGAATTCCTACAGCAACTCACCATTTTGTTTAAATAAGAGAGTTCTAAGCCTAATACAAAATTATAAACAATAAGAAAAATATCAGGTATAAAAATAAGAATTACAACCAGCATAAAAAATATCAAGCAAGAAACATGTAATAAATGTTTCAATAATTTTCTTATCCTATGGGGTTTATGTCTTGTATAATAAATAACTTGGCTAAGTTATGAGAGGAAAGTAACTACAACTATCTAGTCTTCAACCCTGTTGAATACTCAAGAAGGGAAATAATATTACTTGAATAAGCAGGGAGTGTAATCAAGCAACTTCCAAAATGTGCAACGGATGACAGAGACAACTAGCTACCTGGGAAATCACCCAAAGTCTCATTGGCAACATTGGCGCAACCAAATTTGGCTAAGGCCTAGTGTAACTGACAGACCATTTTCAGAGGCAGGAAATTTTTCTAAACCGTCTTACCCTGTCTTGGCAAGTCTGACAGGCTTTTTCTTCTATCCTGCTTGTCCTGTCCAGACATCATGCATCTTGTCACTGGACAATGCATGGGCAATTCCTTGCCCAAATACCAGTTTTGCCAAAAAGAAAACAAAATCCTAGTGGAGTATCTTTGATGCTTAACATTCTCTCAGGTATAAATAGGTGCTGCCAGTAGAAATCATGTCTCACTTCAAGAAAACCTTAAGTTATTTAAATGCCATATTCTACAGCTCTTTGAAGTAGTTGAAGATTACCTATCTATGCAAAATACAGTCTCTATTGTTGTTTTTAAAGAACCTGATTAGTCCAACTATAAATATGACAAACATGTATGACAAACATGTATAATTCTTAATACCTATAAAAGTTAAAGACTAAGACTTCATATTAGAATATTAAATAATCTTTAAACAACTGTGCAACAAAAGAGGACAATGACCTCAATATGTAATCAATGTATAAGTATCTTGATTGGAGGTAGAAATGTATACTGCACTTAAGCAGAAGTAGAAGCATGCATTCATACAATATGACAAAATAATTTTGCCTAGGTATACAAATATTGTAGGTGAAAATAAAAACATGTTCAATATAATTTAAGTTTGTATCAATATACAAGAATCTATACCAATGTAAATTGCTTATAAATAATAGCTCACAAGTATTCACCATTACTCACTATATTAATGTGAATAAGCTCACACTAATCTATTATCCCATCTAATTTCCTTTTTTTCCAAAGAGATCCCCAAGCTTACAAAAATTTTCCCTAGGGGCTGGAGAGATGGCTCAGAGGTTAAGAGCATTGCCTGCCCTTCCAAAGGTCCTGAGTTCAATTCCCAGCAACCACATGGTGGCTCACAACCATCTGTAATGAGGTCTGGTGCCTTCTTCTGGCCTGCAGGCATATACACAGACAGAATATTGTATACATAAAAATTTTCCCTCAACTCCAATCCCTAAAACAGTTATAATCAACCCCTAAATAATTTCTCTAACTTTGAGGAAAAACTTTGTTGTGAGAGGGCATGTCATTTTCTAGAATTACTTCCTGCTGTCATAGGGGTGAAGTTCTTTCTATGGGGTTGTGAAAGTAAAATGATGGTTAAGTTCCAGGATTACTGTCTGTTATAATTGCAAATAGTGTCTGAGTATTTAGTATGTTTTTTCTGAGGTTCCCACTTGGAGTTTTGGCCAGAACATTGTAAAAGAGTGCAGCATTTTAGCTAACCAAGTTAGAAGCATCTTGAGCAGCTGGTACCCAAAACAGGTCTTATAGTAGTGCTATCTACATTTTGATGCCATGCCATCCATGTGGTGTTGTTGTTGCAAGGCCCCATCTTCTGCCCAGAAACTTCAATGATTACTGCGAGAAAATTCATTGTTCATTGTGGAAAATGTAAACATTATTTATACAGACATATATTCAATGAAAGGTATGATAGAGACAAAAATATGTATGAAGAAAAGCAAAGAATTTTCTATATTCTTTCTTCTTTTTGTACCATACCAGATGGCTCCTGATATGAGACCGAAACTCTGAATTTTTCTTTTAACAACAAACTTGGATTTAGAGAACGACAGAGCGAGTATCCAACTCCAAAGGCAACTTTGATTTTAAGTGAGTCATGACTACTATTCTAATTAATATTCAGAGATTCTTATCCTCTGATGACAAGTCCTCACAAGTGATAATTCTCTTTGTTTGATGATATTATCTGGATAATTATCTTTTCCTCTTTAGACATCTAGATGTCTATGGTCTCTTGACTTTCTGAAGATGATTTTTGTCCTACAAAGACAAGCACAGAACCTTGCTCCAACCCTTATGAGGTTTCCTTACCACCTGATTGGTTGTCACCTCTTTGGATAACCCATTATTTCTCTTTCTCAAGAAATTTCTCTTTTACAAACTGAATTTTTATTAATTTTGATGGTATCTACAACTTTTCTCCTGTTGAAACAAGAAAAAACCCTTCCCTAAAGTAGCACATCTCCTGGTTTCCATTGTGAGGTCAACAAATCCATGAAATACACTAGTGGATTTAATTCAGAAGACTTTTCTATTATCCAATGTCTGTCTGCTGCAGTTGTTCCTTTATCATTAGCATTAAGAAAATTCAAGGTCAATAAAGCATTTTGTAATCTATTTCTGTGGGTATTTTCCATCTCAGTATGTTTGTTTAACATATCCTTTACAGCTTACTTTGATCTTTATATAATGGCCTAACCTGTAGGATTGTGTGATATACCTGTAATATGCTTAATATTATAATAAGCAAAAAACTGTTTCATTTTCTTAGAGACATATGCTGGATAATTGTCTGTCTTTATTTGTGCAGCTATATACATGATAGCCATGACTTCTAATAAATGTATGATTTCTTAAACAGGCTTTTTTGAGCTCAAGGCAGTTAGTTGCCCATTGAAAACCTGAGTATCAATGGTATGGTGTACATATTTTAATTTTCCAATTCTGTAAAGTGGAACACATCAATTTGCTAGATTTTATTCCTTTGAATTCCTTTTGGGTTAGTCCCTGGATGTAGCAGTGTTTGGTTATAGAATGAGCAAGTAAGACATCTTGTTATAATCTCTTTAGCTTGTTGTCATGTAGTGAAAAACTCTTTCTTAAACCTTTGCTATTGAAATAATATTTCTTATGAAATTCTGATGCCTTCAACACATTTCCAATCAATAATTGATTAATTTTTGTATTAACTTGTGCTAGAGGACAAAGCAGACCTGTATGGGATAGGATGTGTGTTATGTATATGGGACAGAGCCTATTTGTGATTATATTTTAACCTAATGAATAATGAAGTCAATTCTGTATCATCTGGTATAAATTCAACAGTTTCAATATGTAAAACAACTCTTCTGCATATTGTAAATCAATCACTATATTGAGAGAATCTTTAAAATTTCTTAGTACCATTAGAATAACATATAATTAAGCCTTTTGGACAGAATCATAAGGGCTTTGTTTCACCTTAGTGAATCTTCTGACTTGTAAGCTTTCTTTCCTGATTTATTTGTACCAGTATAAAATGTACAGGCTCCAGTTATTGGTGTGTGCCATACAATGTGGGAAAGGATCCAAGTAGTTCGCTCTCTTCATATTTATTTATTTATTTATTTATTTATTTATTTATTTATTTATTTATTTATTTGGTTTTTGGAGACAGAGTTTCTCTATAGTTTTGGAGACTGTCCTGGAACTAGCTATTGTAGACCAGGCTGGCTTTGATCTAGCAAAGATCCACCTGCCTCTGCCTCCCAAGTGCTGGGATTAAAGACATATGCCACCACTTCCCGACAAGCAGTTCTCTTTAAAAATTTAATTCTGGACACTTCCTGCTCTTCTGGCAGGGGTTATTCTCCCCGGATACTGCCTCTTTCTTCCTGTCCCTTCCCAGCTTGCACCCAGAAACCTCCCCCCCATCCTCCCGTCTTTGGGGCCACAAAATCCCACAGCTCAGCCTGTTTGGGCACCTGGGACCTGGAATTGAGTGCACTTAGGCCGGTGGGAGGTCCCCTCCTTCATTAGCCTGCCTGAAGAAAGGTAGGCCCTTTGTCAGCGAGCTGCTAGGCCTGCAAGGAGACCTGACAGTCTGCCAGAGGATCCATCATTCATTAGGGTGAGTGAATTGAATTCATTGGGGTGAATTGAACTTCTAAAAGAAGACCCAAAGGGGATTATTCAGAGGAAGAAATGGGTAGGCGCCAATGCAAGAATTCCTCCAACAATTTGAAAAACAACATGAAAGCTCCAGAACCCAGCGAACTTATAACAGGAGGACTTCAACACACTAATCAAGAAGAAGTAGAAAAAATTGACTTTATGAAAGTAATAGAGTCCCTTAAACAGGAGGTGAAAAACTCCCTTAAGGAAATGGATGAGAAGAATAACAAAAAGTTTGAAGAACTGAGTAAATCCGTAAATGATATCCTAGGAAACCAAGAAAAAACAATCAAACAGATAATGGAAACAGTGCAAGACTTGAAAACTGAAATGGAGGCAAGGAAGAAAACAAAACCCGAGGGCCAGCTGGATATGGAAAATCTATGTAAACGAACAGAGACTACAGACACAAGCATAACCAACAGAATACAAGAGATAGAAGAAAGAATCTCAGATTCTGGAGATACCATAGAGAAAATAAATGCACTGATCAAAGAAAACAGCAAATCCAACAAATTCTCATCACAAAACATTCAGGAAATCTGGGACACAATAAAAAGACCAAACCTAAGAATAATAGGCATAGAAGAAGGAGAAGAATTACAGCTCAATGGTCCAGAAAATATATTTAATAAAATTATAGAAGAAAACTTCCCAAACCTAAAGAAAGATATTCCTATTAAGGTTCAAGAAGCATACAGAACACCAAATAGACTGGATCAAAAAAAAAATCCCCTCGCCATTTTATAATCAAAACACAAAACATACAGAATAAAGAAAGAATATTAAGAGCTGCAAAGGAAAAAGGTCAAGTAACATATAAAGGTAAACCTATCAGACTAACACCTGACTTCTCTATGGAAACCATGAAAGCAAGAAGGTCCTGGATAGATGTTTTGCAGAAACTAAGAGACCATGGATGCAAGCCCAGATTACTATACCCAGCCAAGCTTTCATTCACTATAAATGGAGAAAACAAAATATTCCAGGATAAAAACAAATTTAAACAATACATAGCCACAAATCCAGCCTTACAGAAAGTAATAGGAGGAAATTCACAAAAAAAGGAGTCCAGCGTTGCCCAAAATAACTCAGATATCTAGTGACCCTTCACCAGCACATCTCAAAGAAAGGAAACACACAATCTCTACTGCCAAATAAAAAATGACAACCGGAGTTAACATCCACTGGTCATTAATATCACTTAATATCAATAGACTCAATTCACCTATAAAAAGGCACAGGCTAAGAGATTGGATACGAAAACAGGATCCAACATTCTGCTGCGTACAAGAAACACACCTCAACCACAAGACAGACATCTACTCAGAGTAAAGGGTTGGGAAAAGGTTTATCAAGCAAATGGACCTAAGAAACAAGCTGGTGTGGCCATACTAATATCTAACAAAGTTGACTTCAAACTAAAATCAATCAGAAGAGATGGAAAGGGAAACTTTATACTCATTACAGGAAAAACCTATCAGAATGAAGTCTCAATCCTAAATATCTATGCCCTTAATACAAAAGCACCCACTTATATAAAAGAAACATTACTAGAACTCAAGGCAGCCATCAAACCAAACACACTGATAGTGGGAGACTTCAACACTCCTATTTCACCAATGGACAGGTCAATCAGACAGAAACCTAACAGAGAATTAAGAGACTTAATAGAGGTAATGAACCAAATAGACTTAACAGACATCTATAGAACATTCCACTCAAACAGGAAAGAATATACCTTCTTCTCTGCGGCTAATGGAACCTTTTCGAAAATTGACCACATACTCGGTAACAAAGCAAACTTCCACAGTTACAAAAACATATTAGTAACCACCTGCATCTTATCGGATCACCATGGATTAAAATTAGAATTCAACAACAATGCTACCCCCAGAAAGCCTACAAACTCATGGAAACTGAACAGTCAACCTCTGAACCACACCTGGGTCAAGGAAGAAATAAAGAAAGAAATTAAAGTCTTTCTTGAATTTAATGAAAATAAAGACACAACATACTCAAACTTATGGGACACTATGAAAGCAGTGCTAAGAGGAAAATTCATAAACTAATAGCCCACTTAAAAAAATGGAGAAAGCACACATTGGAGACTTAACAGCACACCTGAAAGCTTTAAAAAAGAAAGAAGCAGACCCACCTAGGAGGAGTAGAAGACTGGAAATTATCAAACTGAGGGCAGAAATCAACAAAATAGAAACACAGAAAACAATCCAAAGAATCAATGAAACAAAAAGCTGGTTCTTGGAGAAAATCAACAAGATTGACAAACCCCTAGCCAAACTAATCAAACGGCAGAGAGAAAACACACAAATTAATAAGATCAGAAAAGAAAAAGGGGACATAACCACAGACACAGAGGAAATTCAGAGAATCATTAGATCTTACTACAAAAGCCTGTATGCCACAAAATTGGAAAATATAAAAGAAATGGACATTTTTTTAGATAAGTACCATATACCAAAGTTAAACCAGGACCAGGTAAATGCTCTAAATCGTCCTGTTAGTCGCGAAGAATTAGAAACTGTTATCAGAAACCTCTCTACCAAAAAAAGCCCAGGACCTGATGGGTTCAATGCAGAATTCTACCAGAACTTCCAAGAAGACCTAATAACTATACTCCTTAAGATATTTCATAATATAGAAACAGAGCAGTCATTGCCAAATTCCTTTTGTGAAGCTACAATTACCCTGATACCTAAACCATACAAAGACTCAACCAAGAAAGAGAATTACAGGCCAATCTCACTCATGAACATCGATGCAAAAATTCTCAATAAAATACTGGCAAACAGAATCCAAGAACACATTAGAAAAATTATCCACTATGATCAAGTAGGCTTCATCCCAGAGATGCAGGGCTGGTTCAACATATAAAAATCTATCAATGTAATCCATCATATAAATAAACTGAAGGATAAAAACCATATGATCATCTCATTAGATGCAGAAAAAGCATTTGACAAAATTCAGCACCCCTTTATGATAAAGGGCTTGGAGAGATTAGGGATACAGGGGTCATTCCTAAATATAATAAAGGCTATTTACAACAAGCCAACAGCTAACATCAAATTAAATGGAGAGAAACTCAAGGCCATCCCACTAACTTCAGCAACGCGACAAGGCTGTCCACTCTCTCCTTATCTCTTCAATATAGTGCTTGAAGTTCTAGCAATAGCAATAAGACAAAACAAGGGGATCAAGGGGATTCGAATTGGAAAGGAAGAAGTTAAACTTTCATTATTTACAGATGATATGATAGTGTACATAAGCAACCCGAAAAACTCCACCAAAGAACTCCTACAGCTGATAAACTCCTTTAGTATCATGGCAGGATACAAGATCAACTCCAAAAAAATCAGTCGCCCTCTTATATACAAAGGATAAGGAAGCAGAGAAAGAAATCAGAGAAGCATCACCTTTCACGATAGCCACAAATAGCATAAAATATCTTGGGGTAACTCTAACCAAGGAAGTGAAAGAACTATTTGACAAGAACTTTAAGTCTTTGAAGAAAGAAATTGAAGAGGATACCAGAAAATGGCAGGATCTCCCTTGCTCCTGGATTGGGAGTATCAACATAGTAAAAATGGCAATACTACCAAAGGCAATCTATAGATTTAATGCAATCCCCTTAAAGATCCCATCAAAATTCTTCACAGATTTGAGAGGACAATAATCAACTTTATATGGAAAAACAAGAAACCCAGGATAGCCAAAAAAATCTTATACAATAAAGGAACTTCTGGAGGCATTACCATCCCTGACTTCAAACTCTATTACAGAGCTACAATATTGAAAACAGCTTGGTATTGGCATGAAAATAGAAAAGTCGACCAATGGAATCGAATTGAAGACCCAGATCTTAACCCATAAACCTATGAACACCTGATTTTTGATAAAGGAGCTAAAATAACACAATGGAAGAAAGAAAGCATCTTCAACAAATGGTGCTGGCATAACTGGATATCAACCTGTAGAAGAATGAAAGTAGATCCGTGTCTATCACCATGCACAAAACTCAAGTCCAAATGGATTAAAGACCTCAATATCAATCTGAAAACACTGAACCCGTCAGAGTAGAAAGTGGGAAGTACTCTACAACATTTGGGCACAGGAGACTGCTTCCTACGTATAGCCCCAGCAGCACAGACATTAAGGGCAACATTGAATAAATGGGACCTCCTGAAGCTGAGCAGCTTCTATAAAGCAAAGGACACTGTCACTAAGACAAAAAGGCAGCCTACTGACTGGGAAAAGATCTTCACCAACCCCGCAACAGACAAAGGTCTGATCTCCAAAATATATAAGGAACTCAAGAGACTAGACTTTAAAATGCTAATGAACCCAATTAAAAAATGGGGCACTGAACTGAACAGAGAATTCTCAATAGAAGAAGTTCGAATGGCCAAAAGACACTTAAGGGCATGCTCAACCTCCTTAGCAATCAGGGAAATGCAAATCAAAACAACGTTGAGATACCATCTTACACCTGTCAGAATGGCTAAAATCAAAAACACCAATGATAGCCTTTACTGGAGAAGATGTGGAGTAAGGGGTACACTCATCCATTGCTGGTGGGAATGCAAACTTGTGCAACCGCTTTGGAAAGCAGTGTGGAGGTTTCTCAGGAAATTTGGTATCAACCTACCCCAGGACCCAGCAATCCCACTCTTGGGAATTTACCCAAGAGATGCCCAATCATATTACAAAAGCATTTGTTCAACTATGTTTATAGCAGCATTATTTGTAATAGCCAGAACCTGGAAACAACCTAGATGCCCTTCATTGGAAGAATGGATGAAGAAAGTGTGGAATATATACATATTAGAGTACTACTCGGCGGTAAAAAACAATGACATCTTGAATTTTGCATGCAAATGGAGGGAAATAGAAAACACCATCCTGAGTGAGGTAACCCGGGCCCAAAAAGATGAACATGGGATGTACTCACTCATAATTGGTTTCTAGCCATAAGTAAAGGACATCGAGCCTATAATTCGTAAAAAAATCCTAGAGAAGCTATATAAGAAGGTGAACCCAAAGAAAAACATATAGTTATCCTCCTGGATACTGGAAGTAGACAAGATTGCCGGACAAAAAATGGAACATGGGGGTGGGGTGGGATGGGAGATGGGGGGATGAGGAGAGAAAAGTGTGAAGGGGAGGATGGGAAGAGCTTGGGGGAATAGGAAGGTTGGGATATAGGAAGGGTGGATATGGGAACAAGGAATTATGTATCTTACTTAAGGGAGCCATTCTAGGGTTGGCAGAAACTTGACTCTAGAGGGGTTCCCAGGTGTCCAGGAAGACGCCCCCAGCTAGGTCTTGGGCAGCTGAGGAGAGGGTCCCAGAAATGTCCAGATCCTATTGCCATACTCATGAATATCTTGCATATCACCATAGAACCTTCACCTGGCATTGGATGGAGAAAATGACAGAGTCCCACACAGGAGCACCGGACTGACCTCCCAAGGTCCTGATGAGGAGCAAAAGGAGGGAGATCATGAGCAAGGAAGTCAGGACCGTGAGGAGTGCGTTTACCCATTGAGACGGTGGGACAGATCTAATGGGAGACCACCAAGTCCAGTTGGAATGGGACTGATGGAACAGGGGACCAAACCGGACTCTCTGAATGTGGCTGACGGTGGAGGAGGACTGAGAAACCAAGGACAATGGCAATGAGCAGGAACTCTACAGCATGGATGGGCTCACTGTGAACCTTGTCAGTTTGGTTGCTCACCTTCCTGGACTTAGGGGGAGCTGGGAGGACCTTGGACTTAACATAGTGAAGGGAACCCTGATGGCTCTTTTTCTTGGTGAGGGGTGGAGTGGGGGTATGGATGGAAGGGAGGGGAGGGAAGGGAGAAGAGGAGGGGAGGAGATAGAATTCTTTAATAAAAAAATGGGAAAAAAAAGAAAAAAAATTTAATTCTGTCACTATTAATCTCTCTTAAAAAATAGCACAAGCTCTTTGCCAAGTTTCATTGTCTTCCCATAATTTTTAAATTTCATCAGTAGTAAAAGCGACTATTATCACTGCTATGTCTATACCTGCTAGTTGATGAAGTCTCAGTTTTCATTTTATAATTAATTCAGAGATAGTTCCACATAAATTTTAAATTTTTTATTTGGTTTATGTGGTAAAATGATTCATTTTATGATAATATCATCCTCTTGCATTAAAATTCCTCTGGAAGGAAATATGACTAGAATACAATTAAGATTTGGATTTACCCTATCCACACGTGCCTACTGTAGTTTTTCTTCAATGACAATCATATCCTTCTCTGCTTCAACTGTTAATTCTCTGGGACTGTTTAAGTCTTTGTCACCATTTAAGGTTTTGTTTAAATGAACTATTAGATCAGGTGTTATCCCAACAGCTGGTCATAAACAGGAAATTGCTCCTAACTATCTTTAAAAGTCATTAAGAGTCCACGATTGTGCCTTTTGTGTTCTAATTTTCTGAAAAATTTTTTTATATTTTATAACCTAGGTAATTGACAGAATCTCCTGTCTGTATTTTTTCAGGAGCAATTTGTAATCCACATTTGGTAAAACATTTTTTTACTTCTTCAAACATTCTTTTTAAAGTATCTATGTTTGAATCAGATAGCAAAATGTCATCCATGTGTTGTAGGTGAAGCAGTGGGCTGCATCCTGCTGCCCTACTGGCTTACACCCGGGCTGGCAGGCTGCTTGTCATCCCGGTCACCTAGCTATCTTATGCCTGAAATAATCACATGGAGATTTGTATTAATTAAGCTGCTGCCTGGCCCATTAGCTCTACCCTCCTATTGGCTAACTCTCACATGTTGATTCAACCCATTTCTAATAATCTGCATGTCACCAAGAGGCTGCGGCTTACCGGGAAAGATTCAGCATGTCTGACCTAGCAGCTTCATGGCAGGCAGCTCTCTGCCTGCCTTCTTCCTCCCAGAATTCTGTTCTGTCTACTCCACCCACCTAAAGGCTGCCCTATCAATAGGTTAAGGCAGCTTCTTTATTCAACCAATGAAAGCAACAACCTATATTTCCTAATTATACACTACATTTTTAAATGAACTACAAAATGACCATACCTTAATCAAGATTAGAAATATATATATACATATAACAAAATTGACCTCAAACTTGTATCAGTAAAATTTATACCAATGTAAATTATTCATATCTATATCATATCCCTCTTTAAATGTAAAAGAACATTTATAAGCAATATTTGGGAATGTGGGCACAGTTTTTTTCCTCCAAACTGCTTTCTGCTGTATGGGGGCACTGTTAATCAGGTCTTTTATGGTGTATCCTGTGTGCTAGGTTCATCTCAGTTGGCAGTTGAATGAAGTAATTTTCTGAAAGTGTTCACAGTGATCTTTCAGGAGGGCATGGTCTATCATACCATATTGGTCGAAATGCAAGCCAAAGGGTCTCATCCTCTGTGAAAAAAAAAGAACCTTTTTTTTCAAAGCACCATATCCTTAGACCCAAATTTGTAAGTCATGATACCTTTAGAACATATAGGCTGGCTCAGCTTAGCAGACCACACAATGAAATATCTTTCTGTAATTAGCTCCTTCACAGTCAAAAAATTCAAAGAAAACACAATATACAGAATCCAGGCTCTCTGTGAATTTTCCGTTTTTATGTGGCTTATTTTTCTTTATTTCTTTTAATCTATAACTATCTGTACTTTGTCTCTTTAAAGACTTTACCTTTTTTAAGGCATTAACTTTATTCTGTATATTCTTTTTTTCTCTCTCCCGAGCCTATGTACACCCATCCAATACTTGACCCATTTAGCGGTCTTTTGTGTCTGAATCTGTCCTATTGTAAGTCTGTAATTCTTTATTATTCAGGAGCACTTCTTAAAATGCTAAGCACTTCTTAAAAACCTAAGTTGCACCATGTAGGGGTAATATGGTACTGCCTGTTTCCTGCCCAGTCTAAACCTTAACTGTGCTGTTATTATAATTATGATAGTTACTGCTTGAGATCAGCACAGTTCAGCTTGGCAGAAGATAGCCACTCCTGCCTCAGAGCCATTCATGCCCCTGAGCCACGCACAATTCCAGGCACACAATAGTCCCCATTGTGATCAAGCAAGCTGTATCACTTTACTCACAAAACCCCCATCCAAATTCTCTGTCTCCTGCAAAAGACAGAGGTTGCAGTAGGAGCATAGCCCAGAAAGCTGGCATTTTAAAAGTGTGTGGCTTTTTTCCCTCGCCTCCAGGTAGGAGCCACACTCAGCAGTTGAACTCTGAGAATGAGCCTTTTATCTGAGTTACAGCCTAATCTGCTAGGCAGACCAGTGCACAGCCTGGAAACATCTCTGTGTATGGTGGTTGGAATCTGCCATGCTCTCCTGTCTTCCCATCCTGATTCTGCCATCTGCCCAGGCAGGAAGAGGTGAGCCATGGGCATGGTCTCAGCTACTTTTCTACCGATCCCGAGTGAGCACACAAACACCCAGGTCCACAAATGCACCATAGCCAGAGTTTGCACCAGCGGCAGGGCCCAGGAAGCTGCGTTTTAAAACCAGGTGGCCTTTTTTTTTTTTACAGCTGCTGAGTCTCTCTGCAGCACACCCTAGAAAATAGCAAAAAGCTGTATTAAACTCTTTCCCTCCCCCCCCTCTCTCTGTGTGTGTGTGTGTAGAATTCCTTTTCAAGCCCTCTCAGGTTTCATGTGGAGTTTGTTACCACGTTGGGCACCACTCTGTTGCAGATGGAGTGATGGGCTGCGTCCTGCTACCCAGCTGGCTTACGCCCGGGCTGGCAGGCTGCTTGTCATCCAAGCTACCCAGCTAGCTTTTGCCCAAAATAATCACGGAGATCTGTATTAATTAACTTGCTGCCTGGCCCATTAGCTCTACCCTCCTATAGGTTAACTCTCACATCTTGATTCAACCCATTTCTAATAATCTGTATGTCACCATGAGGCTGTGGCTTGCCAGGAAAGATTCAGCATGTCTGACCTGGCACTTCATGGCGGGCAGTTCTCTGCCTGCCTTCTTCCACAATTCTGTTCTGTCTACTCCACCCATCTAAGGGCTGCCCTATCAAAAGGTCAAGACAGCTTATTTATTCAACCAATGAAAGCAACACATAGAAAGAAGAACCTCCTACACCATCCATATAATGTTAAATCAGAGATTTAGAAATTTTTATGTATTATTCCAATGGCTGACTTATTCACATAGGGTGGGGATATTGAGCATTCCCTGTGTAAGAATGTTCCATTGATGACTTTTAGTAGGTTGAGAATTATTATAAGCAGTCAGTATGAATGCAAATTTTTCTCTATACTTTTCTTGTAAAGGTATAGTGAAGAAACAATCTTTTAAATCAATAATTATAAGAGGCCATCCTTTTGGTAACATAGAAGGCAGAGAAATCCCGGATTGTAGAGGTCCTATAGGTTGAAATAACTTGTTGACAGCTCTTAGATCTGTCACCATTCTCCATTTACCAGATTCCTTTTAACAACAAATTCAGGAGAATTCCAAGGAATAGTTGATTCTTCAAAATGGTGAGCATCTAGATGCTCTTATACTAGATGTTCTAAAGCCTGCAGTTTGTCTTCTGTTAACAGCCACTGTTTAACCCATATTGGTTTCTCAGTTAACTATTTTTAAGGTAGTGCTGTTGGTACCTCTAAAGTTTTCTAGATGCTTTGTGTTCTTGTACAGCCTAAATGTCTCATGACCTTTGTGTATAGTACTTTATAATATACTTCTCAGAATTATGAGTTTCTGGGACAGCAGAAGTGTTAATCTGGCTATTATATTGCTGCAGCATGTTACAACCCCATAAATTTACTGCAATAATCGTCACATATGGATTCAGCCTTCCTCACTGTCCTTCTGGGCCTATGAATTTAAGCTATCTCATGCTTTGTTTTACTTGAGATAGGGTTTAAATTCCTAGTAATTGAACCTCTGCTTCTTGAAGAGTCAAATTTGAATGTCAAGATTCTGGAGTAATGATACGTCTGCACCCATGTTTATCAAACCCATAAGCTATGCCATTTATACACACTCTTAACTTTGGTCCTTGATATGGAGTACAGTCTAGGCAGAGAATTTTCAACAGAAGAATCTCAAATAGCCAAAAAAACCTTTAAGGAATTACTCAACATCCTTAACCATCAGGAAAATGCAAACAAAAATGATTCTGAAATACCAGCTTATACCTGTCAGAATGGCTAAGATTAAAAATACTGAGGATGGTTTATATTGGAGAGGATGTGGATCAAGGGGAATACTCCTCCCCAGTTGGTGGGATCATGAACTTGTATAGCCACTTTGGAAATCAATATGGCAGTTTTTCAGAAACTTGGGAATCAATGTACCCCAAGATCCACTATACTACTCTTTGGCATATACACAAAAGATGATCAGTCATGCCACAAAAGCACTTGCCCAACAATGTTCATAGCGGTATCTGTAATTTGGAACCTGGAAACAATCTTGATGTCACTCAACTGAAGAATAGATAAAGAAAATGTGCTACATTTACACAATCGATTATTGCTCAGCTGCAAAAATCAATGACATGATAAATTTACAGACAATTGGATGGAACTAGAAAAAAATCCTCAGCAAAGAAACCCAGACTCAAAGTGACAAACTTTGTAAGTACTCACTCATAAGTGGATGCTAGTGGTAGAGCAAGGGATAACCAGACTACAATTCACATGGTTAACACAGACATGAATTATGAGTTAATATAAGTTATAAGAGTTAGTAAGAAGCCTGAGCTAATAGACCAAACAGTTTATAAATAATGTAGACCTCTGTGTGTCTCTTTGGGACCGAACAGGTGGGAAAACCTCTGTCAACAGGGAATATGGATATGATAAGATAAGGGTATACTATTTAATCTACTCTGAAAATAAAAAAGGGAGATATAATCTTCTTTTAAAAAGAAAAAAGAGGAATATAGATATGAAAGACAAAAGGACAGATTATTGAATCCAATTTTTAAAAACAGCTGTTAGTTTTTAATGTTTTACATTGGATTGGACTTTTGTATATTATATACAAATTTTGTATGTTGATACAAATTTGAGATTAATTTTGTTAGAACATACTGTACATATATTTCTACTCTTGTTCAGTGTTTTGTATCTGTATAACCCATTTAATAATGTGATGTAAATTCCTAATCCTTGAAAATTATTATTACCAAATATTTAGGATAATAAGGAAATATAGATTAGTAATTACCTAGTATAATCAAATATGTAGTCACATTAGGTATGTTTTCAAAGTTAAACAAAGATATATTTTAGATAGACAGATCACCTTCAGACTCTTTGAATTTCTACAGAATAAGGCACTTAAGTGATGTAGGTGTGTCTTCTATCTATCTGTTGATTTCATTCGTTAATAAAGAAACTGCCTTGGCCCATTTAATAGGCCAGCCCTTAGGTGGGTGGAGTAGACAGAACAGGAAGAAGGAAGTGAGGTAGATGGCTCAGGCAGATGCCTCAGGCAATCGCCCTGCCTCGCCTCTCTGAGACAGTCGCCATGAAGTCAGCCACCAGGTCAGACATGCTAAATCTTTCCCGGTAAGACACCACTTTGTGGTGCTACACAGATTATTAGATATGGGTTAAAGCAAGATATGTGAGAATTAGTTAATAAGAGGCTGAAACTAATGGGCCAGGCAGTGTTTTAAATGAATACAGTTTCCGCATAATTATTTCGGGTTTTAAGCTAGCCGCGTGGGAGCCAGGCAGGACAAAAAGCAGACCTGGCCCACAGCCTCATCACTACACTAAGATGTTTTTAAATTTTTTACACATTTTTATTAATATTTATTGAGCACTACATTTTTCTCTGCTCCCCTCCCTGCCTCTCATCTCACCCTTCATTCCTCCCCCAATGCCTCCATGCTCCCAAATTACTCAGGAGAGCTTGTCTTTTTCTACTTTCTACTTCCCATGTAGATTATATCTATGTAAGTCTTTCTTAATGTCCTCACTGTTGTCTAAGTTCTCTGGGATTGTGGTTTGTAGGCTGGCTTTCCTTGCTTTATGTTTAAAAACCATGTATGAGTGAGTACATATAATTGTCTTTCTGTGTCTGGGTTACCTTAGTCAAAATAATGTTTTCTATTTCCATCCATTTTCCAGCAAAATTCAAGCTGTCATTATTTTTTTTTCTGCTGTGTGGTACTCCATTGTGTAAATGTACCATATTTTCCTTATTCATTCTTTGGCTGAGGGACATTTAGGTTGTTTCCAGGTTCTGGTTATGACAAACAAAGCTGCTATGAACATAGTTGAGAACATGTCCTTGTGGCACGATTTACCATCTTTTGGATATACACCCAAAAGTGGTATTACTGGGTCTTGAGTAAGGTTGTTTCCTAATTTTCTGAGAAATCACTACACTGACATCCAAAGGGGTTGTACCAGCTTGCATTTCCACCAGCAATGCAGAAGTGTTCCCTTTTCCCACATTTCTCCAGCATAAGCTGTCATCGGTGTTTTTGATTTTGGCCATTCTTATAGGTGTAAGATAGATTCTCAGAGTTGTTTTGATTTGCATTTCTCTGATGACTAAGGATGGTAAACATTTTCTTAAGTGTCTTTCAGCCATTTCAGATTCCTCTGTTGAGAGTTCCATGTTTACGTCTGTACTCCTATTTTTTTTTACTGGATTATATGATCTTTTGGTGTCCAATTTCTTGAGTTCTTTGTATATTTTGGAAATCAGACCTCTGTCTGATGTGGGGTTAGTAAAGATCTTTTTCCTTTCTGTAGACTGTCATTTTGTCTTGTTGACAATATCCTTTGCTTTAGAGAAGCTTTTCAGTTTCAGGAGGTCCCATTTATTGTTTCTCTCAGTGTCTGTGCTCTGGGGTTTTATTTAGGAAGTGGTCCCTTGTGCCAATGCATTAAAGCATACTTCCCACTTTCTCTTCTATAAGGTTCAGTGTGGCTGGCTTTATGTTGAGGGAGATCTTTGATACATTTGGACTTGAGTTTTGTGCATGGTAATAGATATGTGTCTATTTTCATTCTTCTACATTTTTATATCCAGTTATGCCAGCACCACTTGATAAATATGCTTTCTTTTGTCCATTTGATATATTTTGGTTCTTTGTCAAAGATCAGGTGTTCAAAGCTGTGTAGATTGATATCTGGGTCTTCTATTCAGTTCCATTGGTCCTCCTGTCTGTTCTTATGCCAATACCAGGCTGCTTTCAGTACTGTAGCTCTATAATAGAGTTTGAAGTCAGGGATTGTGATGCCTCCAGAAGTTCTTTTATTCAGGATTGTTTTGGCTATCCTGGGTTTTTCCTTTTCCATATGATGTTGAGTGCTGTTCTTTCAAGTCTTTGAAGAATTTTGCTGGGATTTTGATGGGCATTGAGCTGAATCTGTAGATTGTTTTTGGTAAGATTGCAATTTTTACTATCTTAATTCTGCCTACCCAACAGCATGGGATATCTTTCCTCTTTTTTTGTGTCTTCCTCAATTTCTTTTTTCAAATATTTAAAGTTCTTGTCAGTAAAGTCTTCCACTTGTTTGGTTAGAGTTACTCTGAGATACTTTATGCTATTTGTGGTTATTGTGAAGGGTGTTTTTTCTCTTATTTCTTCCCAGCCCTTTTATCATCTGTGTGCAGGAGGGCTACTGATGTTTTGAGTTAATCTTGTATCCTTTTACATTTCTGAAAATATTTATGGGCTGTAGAAGTTAATTGGTAGAATTTTGGGATCACTTATATAAACTATCATATCATCAGCAAACAGTGAGAGTTTGACTTATTCTTTTCCAATTTGTATCCCTTTGCTCATTTGTGTCTTATTGCTCCAGCTAGGACCTCAAGAACTATTTTGAATAGATAAGGATAGAGTGGACAACCTTGTCTTGTTTTTTATTTCAGTGGAATAGCTGGGAGTTTCTCTCCATTAAGTTTGATGTTGGCTGTTGGCTTGTTGTATATTGCTTTAATTATGTTTAGGTATGTTCCTTGTATCCCTGCTCTCTCCAAGACCTTTATCATGAAGGGATGTTGTGTTTTCTCCAAAGCTTTTTTGGCATCTAATGAGATGTTCATGTGATTTTCAATTTTTTAGCTTGTTTATATGATGGTGGATTAAATTGACAGATTTTCTTATGTTGAATCATCCTTGCATCTGTGTGATGAAGTCGACTTGACCATGGTGGATGATGGTTCTGATGTGTTCTTGGATTCAATTTGCTAGTATTTTTACTTTTTCCCTTTTTTATTTTTTCATTTGTCTCTTAAATTTTGCTGCAATTTTGGGGATAAAGGAGTAGAAAGTGGATGCAATGAGACACAGAAATGGATAGAATCAAGATGTATGATATGGCGTCTGTACCTTACCATAACTTTGAACATTGGAGCCTTGACCCTGGCTGCCCTAGAGAGGAGAGTGCCTGGGTTCATAGCTGCAGGGCTAAGGTCTCTGGACACTAGTCCACAGAGGCATATTCCTATGACCAACCACAACCCTGCTAGGCCCCAGGGACCTGGGAACAGTCTTCCCACATCTGCAGCCATATCCCACTGAGTGATCACCAGAGCCTTGGCCATGGCTGCTCCTGAAAAGGCCCTAGCACAATGAGGAACATACTGTTCCCCAAACCCAAACACCAAACACTAGATACCCAAGTACAGCCTCCCCACATCTTCAACCATGCCTGACTGCACCTAAGACCATTGGAGTTTGGGCCCTGACTGCACCTGGAGAGGAGACCCCAAAGTCACAACAGAAACTACCAGAGGCCCTGCCTTGCTTGCTCCAGAAGGAAGAGTGACAACTTAAGCAACAGACACCACCTGTGCCAACTGGAAGAAGAGAGACCTACTGAAACACAGGCCCCACCTGTACCCCTTGGAGGAAGAGATGGGTAGGCAGCAATGTGAGAATATATTCAACAGCTTAAAGAGAAGCATGACAACACCTGAACTTGTGGTCCTAGAAAAGGAAAATCTGAATATCCTAACCCAGAAGAAGCAGAAAAATCAATAAATATAAGTTTCTGAAGATGATAGAGACCATTAAAAAGGAAATAAAAAATTCTCTTAAAGAAATGGAAAAAAAGACAAAAATTTGGAAGAAATAAAAAAATCTATTAAAAAAAAGCCAAGAAAACCAAGAAATAACAAACAGGTCAAGCAAGCAGTTCAATGAGTTCAATACTTGTAAATTAAAATAGGGACAGTAAAGAAAACACAAACTGAGGGAATTCTAAAATGGAAAAATCTGTATAAACAAACACGAATTACAGATGCAAGCATAACCAGCAGAATAGAAGAGATGGAAGACAAAATTTTGAGAGTTTAACATACTGTAGAGAAAATAGATTCATTGGTCAAAGAAAATGTTAAATCCAAAAAATTCTTATCACAAAACATCCAGGAAATCTGGGACACCATGAAAATGAAAGGGGTAGAAGAAGGAAAAGAACTCCAACTGAAATGCACAGAAAACATTTTCAACAAAATATTAGAAGAAAACTTTCCCAACCTAAAAAAAAGGATATGCCTATGAATGTAAAAGAAGATTACAGAACACTCAGTAGACTGGGCCAAACAAAGTCCCCTTGCAACATAATAATCAAAATATTAAACATACAAAATAAAGGACAAATATTAAGAGCTTCAAGGAAAAATGTCAAATAAGATATAAAGTCAGACCTATCAGAATTATACCTAATTTCTCAACTGAAATCCTGAAAGCCAGAAGGTCTTGGACAGATGTGCTTCAGACACTAAGATACCACACATGCAAATCCAGACTACTATACCAAAGGTTTCAATCACAATTGATGGAGAAAACAAGATATTCCATGACAAAACCAGATTTAAACAATACCTATCCACAAATCCAGCCTTACAGAAAGTACTAGAAGGAAAACCTTAATCCAAGGAAGATAACAACACCCATAACACAGACATCTGATAAAACCCCCGCCCCACCAGCATAACCCAAAGAAGGCAAACACACAAATACTACTACCAAAAAATAACCGGAGTTAAAAACCACTGGTCTATCACTTTTGTGCTATTAATTTCTTCCAAAAAATTAGCACAAGCTCCTTGCCACTGGCTATAATACTTTCTACAGCAGAAACCTCTAAAATTTGCCATACTCTCAGCAATAAAGCAAACCTCAAAAGATACAAAGGAATTGAAACAACTCACTGTATCTTATCCAGTCACTATGGCTTAAAGTTGGAGTTCAACAAAAACACTAATTGCAGAAAGTCTACAAACTCTTGGAAATTGAACAGTGCTCAATTGAATCACCCCTGGGTAAAGAAAGAAATAAAGAAGGAATTTAAAGACTTCCTAGAATTCAACAAAAATGAATCCACAACATACCCAAACCTATGGGACACTATGAAATCAGTGCTAAGAGGGAAGTTCATTGCACAAAGTGCCTACACAAAAAAGTGGAGGAATCTCACACTCATGACTTGACAGTACACCTGAATACTATAGAACAAAATGAAGCACTCTCACCCAGAATGAGTAGATAACAGGAAGCAATAAAATTGAGAGCTGACATCACACTAAAAGCAAAGAAAACAATACAAAGAATCAATGGAGCACATAGCTGGTTCTTGAATAAAATTTACAAGATAAGAAACCCTTATTGAAACTAACCAGAAGGTAGAGAAGAATTTCCAAATTAACAAAATCAGAAATTAAAAGGGGGATGTAACAACAGACACTGAAGAACTCCAGAGAGTCATTAGGTCACACTACAAAATTCTGTATTCCACATAATTGGAAAATGTATAAGAAATGGACAATTTCCTTGACAGATGCCAAATGCCCAAATTAAGTCTAGACCAGATGAATGATTTAAATAGACATATAACTTGTAAGGAAATAAAAGCAGTCATCAAAATCTTCCAAACCAATAAAAGCTCAGGGCTGGATGGTTTCAGCACAGACTTCTACCAGAGCTTCAAATAAGAGCTAATATCAATACTCCTCAAATTGTTTCACACAATAGAATCAGAAGAAACATTGTCAAACTCTTTTTTATAAGGCTGCATTTACCATGATATCGAAACCACACAAAAACTCAACCAAGAAAGAGGATTACAGACCAATCTCCCTCATAAACCTTGATGCAAAAGTACTCAATAACATAGTAGCAAACCAAATCCATAAACACATCAAAAAAATCATCCACCATGATCAGGTTGGATGGTTCAACATATGAAAATCTGACAATGTAATACACCATAGAAATAAGCTGAAAAAATACATGTGATCACATTTCACAAAATACAACGCCCCCTCTTGATTTAGGTCTTGGAGAGTTCAAGGATACAAGAATGTATCTAAAGATAATAAAATCTATATACAACAAGCTGATAGTCATTATCAAATTAAATCGTGAGAAACTCAAAGCAATTCTACTAAAATCAGGAACAAGACAAAGCTGTCCACACACACCATGTCTATTCAACATAGTATTTTGAATTCTAGATAGTGCAATAAGACAACAAAAGGAAATCAAAGGGATACAAATTGGAAAGAAAGAAGTCAAACTTTTGCTATTTGCAGATCATATGATAGCATATATTAGTGATCCCAAAAATTCAATGAGGTGATTCTTATAGCTTCTAAACATCTTTAGTTATATGGCAGGATATAAGATCAACTAAAAAAATCACTAGTCCTCATATACAAATGATAATGGGGCTGAGAAAGAAATCCGAGAAACATCACCATTCACAGTATTCACAAATAATATAAAATATCTTGGGGTAATACTAATGAAAGAAGTGAAAGACCTATACAAAAGAAACTTTGTCTTTGAAGAAAGTAATTGGTGAAGATATTAGAAAATATATAGATCTTCCATGCCCTTGGCCATAATAAAATGGTCATCCTACCTAATGCAATATACATAATCAGTGCAATCCCTATCAAAATTCCAACATAATTCTTCGGAGACCATGAAAGAACAATACTCAACTTCATATGTTAAAAAAAAAAATTAGGATCACCAAAACAATCGTATACAATAAAGGAACTTCTAGAAGCACCACCATCCCTGAAATCAAGATTTATTATATATCTACAGTCATGAGAACAGCTTGGTATTGGCATATAAACAGACAGGTGAACCAAAGGAATTGAATTGAAGATCCAGAAATTTAACCACACACCTATGAACACCTCATTTTTGACAAAGGAGCTAACATTATACAATGAAAAAAAAGCATCTCCAACAAATGGTGTTGGCATAACTGGATGTAAATATTTTAAAGAATATAAATAGATCCACATCTATCCCTGTGCACAAAACTGAAGTCCAAATGGATCAAAGACAATATAAATCTAACCATACTGACCCTCATATGGTGTAGGACATATTCTGTCAATTATGTTTTAAATAAATGCTGATTGGACAATAGCCAGGCAGAAAGTATAGATGGGAAAACCAGACAGGAAGTAGAGGTGGGGCAATGAGGAATATTCTGGGAAGAAAGAAGCTCTTCTCGCAGTTCTGTCCAGAAACTGAAGAAGCAGGATGTAACCTACCCTGCTGAGAAAGGTGCCGAGCCATGTGGCTAACATATATAAGAATAATGGGTTAATGAAAGTTATAAGAGCTAATATGAAGCCTGAGCTAATGGGCCAATCAGTTTATAACTTATGTAGACCTTTGTGTGATTTCTTTGGGACCTAACGACTGTGGGAACCAGGCAGGACAGAAACCCCAACAAGCAGGCCCTCATGTTACACTCATAGAAGAGAAAGTGGGGAGTAATCTTGAACACATTGGCTTCCTAAATATAGTGCTAGTAGAAGAGGCATTGAGAACAACAATAAATAAATGGGACCTTCTGAAAATGAGGAATTTCTGTAAAGCAAAGGATAAAATCAATAAGAAAAAAAGGCAGCTTATTGAATGGGAAAATATCTTCACCAATCTCACATTAGACAAAGAGGTGATCTCCAAAATATATAAAGAACTCAAAAAACTAAACATCAAAACACAAAATAATCTAATTAAAAGTGGAGTACAGGTTAGTTTTCTTTGCTTTATGTTTAAAAACCACCTATGAGTGAGTACATGTGATAATTGTCTTTCTGTGTCTGGATTACCTCGCTCAAAATAATGTTTTCTAGGTCCACCCATTTTCCTGTAAAATTTAAGATGATGTTCTTTTTTTCTGCTGTGTAGTACTCAAACCACAATCCCAGAGAATTTAGACAACAACAAGAAGACTAAGAGAGACTTACATAGATCTAATATACATGGAAAGTAGAAAAAGACAAGATCTCCTGAGTAAATTGGGATTATGGGGACCTTGAGGGAGGGTTGAAGGGGGAAGAGGAGAGGCAGGGAGCAGAGCAGAGAAAAGTGTAGAGCTCAATATAAATCAATAAAAATGGAGTACAGAGCTAAACAGAAATTCTCATCAGAAGAATCTCAAATGGCTAAAAGGCATTTAAGAAAATGTTTAACATACCTAGCTATCAGGGAAATGCAAGTCAAATTTACTCTGCGATACCATCTTATACCAGCCAGAAAGGTTTAGATCAAAGACACCAATGATAGCTTATTTTGGAGAGGATGAGAAGTAAGGGGATCATGCTTCACTTTCTGGTGGGATTGCAAACTTGTACAGCCACTTTGAAAATCAATATGGTGGTCTCTCAGAAAACCAGGAATCCATCTACATCAAGACCCAGCTAATTGGGCATATATCCAAAGGATGCCCAATCATACTAAATAGGACATTTGCTCAACTATGTTCATAGCAGCATTATTCATAATAACCAGAACCTGGAAACAACCTAGGTGCCTCTCAACTGAAGAATGGTTAATGTTGTAAGTTTACAAAATGGAGTATTACTCAGTGGTAAAAAAAATGACATTTTGAAATTTGCATGGAAATGGACGGAACTAGAAAAAACATCCCGTGAGAAGTAACCCAGACTTAGAAAGTTGAGCATGGTATGTACTCACTCATAAGTGGATATAAATATAAAGCTAAGAATAACAAGCTTATAGTCCATGACCCCAGAGAAACTAGGTAACAAGGAGAACACTAAAAGAAGCATATATAAATTCCCATGGGAAGGTGAAATAGATATCAAGAAACAAGGATGTTCTTACACCTTTCAGAATGACTAAGGTCCACATTACAAGCGACACTTCATGTTTGTGAGAATTTGAAGAAAGGGAAACATTCCTCTATTACAGGTGAAACTGCAAACTTGTACAGCCACTATAAAAGTCAGTATGGAATCTCCTCAGATAGAGAGATGGCAATCTATCTACCTCTAGATAGAGCTATACCACTATTGGTCATTTACAAAAAGGATGCTTCATCTTACCAAAGGGACACTTCCTTAAGCATATTTATTATTGCTCCATTCATAATAGCTAGGAATTAGAAGCAACCTAGGTGTCCTCCTAGAACAATAGATAAAGAAAATGTACATTTACACAACTAAGTCATACTCAGCTATTTACAAATGAATTATCTTATTTGAAGGTGAATGGATATAACTAGAATAATCATCCTTAGTGAGTTAACCAAGACCCAGAAAGATAAATATGGCATTCATTTGCTTGTATTTGGGTGTTTGTCATTAAATAAATGATGAGAAAGATAAAATATGTAGACCTAGAGAAGATAGACATAGAGGAAGGGACTAGAGGTAAAACACAGCTCTCCCTGTGAGGGGAAATAAAACATATTTTATGGGTGGAATGAATTGGGGGAGGAAGGAGATAGAAAAGAGAATGGAATGATCAGGTGAGAAGAGAAGGGACATATGATTAAGGGAGGGAATTAGGGGAGTGAACGATAGACTTGAAGGGTATTTGAGAGGCTGTATGGAAACCTAATGGAGTGGAAAAAATAAATGACTCCTAATGATATTCTGTTATTGTTTCTTCTTCCATCATTGAAGAGTCTTCCTCATTCAGCAGATGAGACTACAAAGACCCACAGCTGGACATTACACAGAGACCTTGAAACACACAGCTCTAAAGCAGATGTCTCCATTTCAAATCCTTTCACTCAGAGTTCAGGAAAACATGAGAAAGAGGATGCAGGATTATGGGAAACATAGGGGATGGAGAACAACAGGAGAGCAAGGCCCTCTAAAACAACTGAACAAAATTTCTAAGAACTTACAGAGACAGAAGCACCAAGCACAGGGCCTACATAGATCTTCACTAGGTCTTCTGCATGCATATTAGAACTTGCAGTGTAGTACTTTTATCGGGTTCCTTAATGTGTGACAGAGTCTCTGATGCTTTTGCTTTCTCTTGGGGCTTTTCTACTTTTCTTGGTTGTGTTGTTCAACTTCCATATGACGGGTTTCTTTTCATCTTACTATTTTTAACTTTGTCATGTTTGCTTATTATCTCTTCAAAGCCTATTATTTTCTAACGTGTGACAGAAAGGGAGTGGATGCAGATGGAGAGGAGTTGGTGAAGAACTGGTAGGAGTAAATGTAGGAAAAACTGTATTTAGATTATATTGTGTGAGAAAAGAGTTATGTTTAGAAACAGGAAAAATAAATATTCAACAACTTGTAATTTACAAAATTGCATATGATCATAGTTGTATACGTGACTTCTTATTTATATGGAATACATTAAAGATGAAAAGCAATGTTCTTTTGTTGCTAACGTTTCACTTTTTCTTAATGATCTTCAGAAATTATCATGTTTCTATATTCTTTAACTATGTTTTTTGTTTTTATTAGGATTAGAGCTTTTAATCATTGTATTTTGACAAGTTAATACTATCATTTTAAATATATTTTTCCTATCTGCTGCTTTGTGTTACCCTATATCTGTTTATACATTGTCTTAGATACTATTTTTTTCCTGTGAAGAGACATCATGACCAAGGCATCTTAATGAAAGCAATTAATTGGGGGCTTGCTTAATGTTTCTGAGAGTTCATGATATTTTGGAAGGCAGACAGAGAGGCAGGCAGGTAGGCATCACATTGGAGCACTAGTTAAGATCTTACATTCTGATACATTGGCAGAAGGCAGAGAAAGAGAAAAATTAGTGGATTTCAAACCCTGTTTTCAGTGACATACCTCCTCCAACAAAATCACACTTCCCATTCCTTCCTAAAAAAGTTCACTCACTGGGATCCAAACATTAAAATACACAAATGAGTCCACTCTCATTCAAGCTAACACATACATTGATGTAAATATTTTTATCAATTAATATTTTGTATTCTTCAGTATACATTCATATTATTTTCAAATTAGAAAGATTATCTACAGCTTTTATGCAAAATTGTTTTATTTCCACTTTCTGTGCTTTGTCTGATGACAATGTTTATTAATAGTCCTGATTCTCAGTATCCTGTTGTTAAAAATAATATTGATTGTTGGTAGGAAGTATTTCTATCCATTCCCCCACATTATGGTAATATGATATAAGTTTGAGATATTTAATGAAAATAGTATTAAATATCATAAAGTTTTAATGTTTATAAAGATTTGCTTTTTCTTTGTCTATTTGTAGAATAGGATGAATTTTCATATTCATAACTATCCTGCTACTAGATAGACAATTATAGCAGTACTTATAATGAAGGGATTTTATTTTATTTGTGATTCTTTGCTAATATTTTAGGAGTTTTACATCCATATTAAACTATACATTTTCTTGGTGGGATTACATATCATACTGATAAATGAAATTGATATACATTTCTTTTTATCATTTTTGTCCAGATTCTAGAATTAAGGTTATTCCAATGAATATAAGTACTTATGTAAGGTTATAATTACATTTTTAAAAAAACTGCGATATTTGCTCTTTCTTCTGTGCTCTGAAATTGTATAAATACGATGAGAATAATTGTTCTTTGTAGATTTTAATGAATTTAACATAAAACTGTCTGAGAATAACGTTATGTTCTCAAGCTCATTCTTTCAAAACTGTGCCTTCATTCTATTACTTGATTATAGCAATTATTGTCATTTTAATGAAATTTATATTTTCTTGAAATTTTAGGCTTTTAATTCAAAACAGAAATTTAGTAATTTAAGTGTTTTTAACTAATCTCATTTAGCAAGCTCATAGAAGAAAACAAACAAAAGCATCAGACTTGTAAGAGAAAGGAGTCAGTCCACAAAAGCGGGATTTAGGGACACTGGAGATGCCAACTACTTGTGGATCCCAACTGGAAGTAAGAAAATACAAAAGACTAAGTAATGTGTTGGAGGAGTGGCCACTTGTTTCCTGGCCACGTTTCTAGCTTAGACCCAAAGTAATCACAACGAAACTATATTAATTAAATCACTGCTTGGCCCATTAGCTCTAGCTTTTTATTGGCTAACTCTTACATATTAATTTAACTCATTTCTATTAATCTGTGTATCACCACGAGGTTGTGGCCTATCAGCAAAGTTTCAGTGCGGCTATCTCCAGTGGCACTTCCATGGTTTCTTTGACTCCTCCCTTCTTTCTCCCAGCATTTAGCCTCGCTTTCCCTGCCTGCCTAAGTTCTGCCTTGCTATAGGTCCAAAGCAGTTACTTTATTCATTAATGGTAATCACAGCACACAGACAGGACTTTATACTGTATGAATGAAAGTACTGCACTAAAGCTGTAGCTTTCTTTCACTACCCTCACCCTTTACTTCTTGCTTCTTGTAAGGTTAGCCTATCCACACTAATAAGTTCTTCTCTGAAATATTTTTATGCTTTTGTATTTGGACTGTTCATTTAGGAAAACTTAATTTTATATTTCACTTCTCATTGTTGTCCACGTTGAATTGCAAATTAAAATTCTTGTTATTAATTTTTTCTGGATATATGTAGCTTTCCTTTCCAAAATTACCTCCTTAGATGACAGGAACCATGTTGCTTATTTTTATGTTTTATGATGTTTAATATTGTCCATTAGAAGAAACAAATGAGTTCAACGTGTGTGTGTATTATGTTGAGGCCAGATGTATTTTCTGTCATTCTAAAATAGTGATTTTTCTCTCTCACACATATTTTTTAAATTGCCTGTAATTCAATTAGAATTTCCTTCCTCAAAGATATGATTTTTAAACATTAACAAACACAAGATTTTAGTTTTTATATCATGACAATATTTCTCATTAGACAATGGGTATATTCAAAACTTACCCAACCATAATATTTTATGAGACAATCTTCATGATTTTGGTGACATTACTGAAAAAGCCTGCCTAGTTACTTTAGTGACTTATTTTCTAATCATATAGCAAAATACATTTCCTGAAGAAATAGGCCCTGTTGACCACTTGGGAAGATTACACTGCTTTGTCAGATAAAGGCACATGGTTTGCCTCTAATTTACTGAGTATTGCCTTTCTTTACATGAAACCAAATAATCTGATGAACTGTTTTTCATAATATTTTTATTGATTATTTTGGAATTTCACATCATGAACCCCGAGCTCAGTCACTTTCCAGTCTTCCCAGGTCTGCTCCCATCCTTGTGACCTCCTTCCCCTAAAAAAGAAGAAAATGAAAATAGAAAACAAATCCAATTTGTAAAAACAAGTCCAATATGAGTTTTCCATGTAATCACTGGAAAATGGTCATACTCCTGGTAGACAGCCTCTTAGAGAAAACTGAGACCTTCCCCACCTAAACCCCCCAGAAATTGTCAGTGTGGAGAGCTACACTTCACTATCCTTATTACAATTTTAAGAGTTCTCTTTAATGACTTTCTGCATGTTACATTCAGAGGAACTGAAGGTAGGGTTGTCACAAAAACCTCTGGTTCTCTTTCTCAACTGTGATTCTGTAGTCATCAATGCTATGGCAAATGTAGTTTCCTTGCACTTTACAGTCTCGGGAATTTGGATCCCGGACTTATACATGGTTTCTGGGACAGCACAAATCACAGACATCGACATGTTCTCAAATGTCTGCACTGTGCCATGGATTTCACCATGTTCTTGGGTGGTTGTGCAAAGCATGGATACACACAGTTTTCTGCTGCTTTACAGGCCATGGACGCCATCATCACTCTTGATGGCACAGGCCAGGGACATCACCATGGCCTCAGGGAGCAGCACAAGCCATCCACATCAATATGGACCCTGGCAGAAGCACAACCAACTGGCATCAACTTGACTTCAGTCTACAGCACAGGACATGGATAACTGCATAACCTTAGGTGGTAACACTGGCCAGAGACATCAACAGAGATTCTGGCTGTAGCGGGACCATGGACCCAGACAAAGTCGTTGGTGGTAGCATGGACACAAACATCACTATGTGAGGCATGATTAATAAAAATTTAGGATCAGAAATTGGGGTTCAAACTGAAGATCCAAGAAGCAAAACAGCCAGCCACTGGCTCTTATCTCAACCTCAGTCTGAAATTGCGATCCTGCTTCCAGAATTCTCAGAATGTCATAAAGCTGTCTTCTCCTGTTTTATATTCCTCTCTAGGGCTGAGTTTAAAAGCATGCACCACTGGAATTAAAAACATGAACCACCCGATTTCTATGGTAACTAGTGTAGCTACTGGGATTAAAGGTGTGTGTTACCATAATCTGGTCTGTAAGTTTGATCAGTGGGACTGTTTTACTCTCAGATCTTCAGGCAGTCTTTTTTTTTAAATCAAAATAGATTTGAAATGCTACTACAACCATGACCTCAGGTGAAGCTCATGGCCAATCATGCCATTATGGCCACCAGTAGTAGCATAGCCCATGGACATAAACATGGCTTCAGGAGGTAGCACAGACCATGAACATTAGAATGATCTTGGTAACATGGGTCACAGACATCAACATAGACCTCAGCTGCAGTAGGATGAAAAACATGCACTTGAACCTCAGGCTCCAACAGAGTCTGGGTCAGCAGATCATGAATACCAAACTGGTCTCCAGGGACAGCACAGACCATAGAAGTCTTTTTGAGGAGGTCCAATACAGAAAATGAACTTTATCTTGGACATGCTGTAGCTGCTCAGAACCAGGGCAATCATGCAGCTGAGGACTGAGTCAAAGGGCAAGCTCCAAGCCACTGCATACTACCCACCCTATGACCCATCTTGGCACTGACTTGTTACCCTTTCCAGCAGACTTCCCTCACATCTATCATTGCTGCATCTCTAGTTCTGCCTGTTTCCATTGATCACTCACTTCTCTGCTCCTCTATCTTTTCCACCTCTCCATTGAATATTCATTCGTTGTTGTGCCATTGGAAACTGCCATGTGTCACATAATTTTTTTGCCCAGACAATTTTACATACAAATATTCATTGCAATTAGTCTGGTTCAAAGTTTCCTGTTTCTGAACTATCATAAATACTGAAAAATTGCCAAGACTCCTCTCAGATATTCTGCTGTTGCCCAAAGTTGCAATGATGTTACAGCTAGGCAGAGCATCCACGGGCAGGTAATATGTGAATTCCTGGCTGCTGCTTTCATACCAATCCTCAAGATCTGCCACCCCGAGGTTTGCCAGGCTCAACTTTTTGCTTGTAGCCTGCAGGCAACCCTGCTGCCTGCTAAACTCCATCTCCCAGCAGGGCAAGCAGCGCAAGCAGCAGCTGCAGTGGTTTCATGCTGGGTGCCCACTGGCAAGCCTAGGACCTGCCCTATTCAGTTATGACATGTTTCTGTTGGGAACTCCAGGCAGGGGCTACCCTCCTGCTTGACTCACCAGGCATAACTGTTGAGCGTTTAGGCTGCAGGGAAAATTCATTGCCCAATATCCTCCATCTCCCATCAGGGCAAGCATCACAGACTGTAACTGAGGCAGATCCATGTGGGTGGCTGGCTGACTGGCCAAAGGCCAACCCAATAAAACAAAGATATGTCTCTGCTTGAGCTCATCCCTGTCCCCAGAGCTGGCCACCAGGCATGATCCCTGTGCCTACAGGCCTCGAGCAGCTGTTGCCCAGTGCTTTATGTCTCCCAACAGGGTAAAGAAGCAGAGGCCACAGCCGAGGGAATTTCATGCCAGGAGCAGACAAGCAGTCCTGGAGCCGGCCCTACTCATCAACAATCTGTTTCTGCCAGAGCTCCTGGGAGCCACACATCTTCCTGTCATCAGTGCTGGTACCTACAATGCTCAGCAGAAACAACTTTTGTGTCTGCAGCCTGCTTGCTTAGACACAGGAGCAAAGGGTATAGATTTCGCCACACATGGCTCTGTTCCACAACCTCTCCTTCAAGTTTCATGAATCCACGATTTAAATGTATCTTCTCATAAGACTTGACTTTTTATTTTCTTAGTTGTTCTGAAGTAATTGCAGGCCCTGCAGACACTTTTTTCGATACCAAATCAGCCCTAGGAACCTCCATTGTTTTCTCTCAGATGAAATTTTATTTAATCAATTTTATTTCATCACTAGGGTTTACTTTTATTTATTTACTTTATTTTTTATTGAAAATAGATTCTTCTTCAATACAATACAATTCAGACACAGTTTTCACTCCGTCCACTCCCCCAAGCTCTCCACCCACCACTCATCAGCCCTGTTTCTATGCTCCCTTCCCTTCCTTTTCAGAAAAGAACAGGCTTCCAAAAGAGGACAGTCAAACAGAACAAAGCAAAATACAAGAAGACAAGGTGAAACCCTTCATATTGAGTCTGGACAAGGCAACCTAATGGGAAGGAAAGAGTCCTAAAAGCAAGCAAAAGAGTCAAAGACACACCTGCTCCCACTATTAGGAGTACTACTGAAAACATCAAGCTAACAACCATAACATATACATGGATGACCTGGTGCAGACCCATGCAGGTCCCTTGCTTGCTGCTTCAGTCTCTGTGAGCCTATGTGAGCCGTTGTTACTTGGTTCAGCGTTCCATGTTCTCCTGGTGTCCTCCAAATCCTCTGACTCCTACAGTCTTTCCTCATCCTTTTCCATGGGGTACCTCATTCCCCAAGGGGAGGCACCTGATACAGACCTCCAATGTAGACTCTCTCTCCACTTATCTGGATCTCTGCGCCTGCTCTCATCTGCTGCCAGAGGAAGCCTATCTGATGATGACTGGATAAAGTATCACTCTGTGAGTATAGAAGAGTATCGTTAGGAATCATTTCATTGATTTTTTTAAAAAACAAATTGTGTTTGGTGCTACCCTAGGTTTCAGGGCTATCCAGTCTCTGGTTTCTAGTCATGAAAGCACTAATGGACATGAATTCTGTCCTTTGGAGTGGGCCTGAATTTAAAGCAGATGTTGATTGGCCACTCCCACAAGTTCTGTGCCACCATCGCCCTAGTACATCTTACAAATAGGACAGATGGTGGGTTGAGGTTTTGTGGCTGGGTTTGTGTCCAGGTTTCTCTTTTCATATCCTGCAGAGGTGCCTTCTCTTGACAAACAGACTAGAACGTAGGTGTGAAGATTCCTAAAAATGCCAACTCAACAGTCAATGTGTTTGTGATTTCAAGTGATGATCTCTAAGGGTTGCTACCTGACACCATATGTGTAGGCACTGAAGGACAGATGATGTATTTTAGAAAACAAGGTATTGCTAGGTGGCTCAAGGTGCCCTCCAGGGGAGGCCAATGAGAAAAAGAAAACCCCAGAAAGGGGAAATTGGCATCTTAGTTAGCAAAACTCAGTGAGAAGTGATTCTAAAGTTACTGGAGGAGTTCATAATTTACTGAGCTCATTTGATATAAATTACTCATTTACCCCTGACTTATACAGGAGGAAGCAATAACTCATACATAGCTTTTTACATAACTTATTTTTAAGGGACAATAGTATATAGTTTGCTAATTTAGTTGTTTTGTAAAATTCTGTAAAAATAAAGTCCTTTAATAAAAATTGAGTCTTAATGTGGAAAAAAGTAAATGACTGCTAAATAATTATACTTTGTTTAATTAGTCATCTCCAGAAAGTACTAATCTAATTTTAGCTGGGAGGTTAAAATTTATCTTTTTAAAGAAACTGCTAAGTACTAAATGGTAATTTATTAAGTCAGTTTGCTAACTGCACAAAGCTAATTTTTGCTAGTGAATACTAAAATTTTTAGAATGTGTTGTTTTCACCATCTCAAATGTATGTTTAGTCTTTCAACTGTAGTTTTGAAGTTCAGCACCATCTAGTGTTTCTGTAACTCACTGGGAGCACTCAAGTACAGGGGCCACTGTTCCTTGGGTAAATATGTTAAAGGAGAAAGGCAGCATTTTCCCAAGATTTTCCAAAAAGCTCAGAAAACCAAACTCCATATTTTACTTAAAAAAATTTCAAGCAGGGCATCTTCAACTGTCTTCATACAGAAAATGACAGAGACCTTAATGTTCAACAGTGAAATGTTTGGAATTCACAGCAGATTCTTAAAATCCTAGAATGTTTCACATGATGACAGATTTAAAATTAAGGGTGAGGACTGACACTGGGATCGTTGAGAGTACACCATTTTTTTTCCCAATTTTCTCTTACTCCTACCAAGTACAAGCCTGGAACAATACTTTGTTATTCTAAAAGTCAAATAGAAAAAGATTAAATAATGTGCACCTAGAGATAACTTTATGTTTAGGAGAACTATTGATTAATTCAATTATTAGCATTAGTTCTGTTCCATTCTTTTACAGCGGGTACTGGGATATTTTCAAGATTTATTTAATTTTTTATTTTTATTCATTTTACTTAGTTTCCTGTCTTTTCCCTCATCACACTCCCTCCCACTTCTCCCAGACCCCACCACCATCCACTCCCTAGAATTAATAAATAATTCTAATTTTTATTTATTAATTTATTTACTAATTCTGAATTATTTAATTAATAAATAATTCCAATGGGGAGTAAACAAAGCCTGGCATGTCAAGTTGAGGCAGGACAAAGTCCCTACCCACTGCATCAAGGCTGACCAAGGCATCCTACCATAGACGCTGGCCTCCAAAAATCTAATGCACCAAGGATAGATCCTGGTCACACTGTCCTGGGCCTCACAAACAGACCAAGCCAAACAATTGTCAGCCACATGCAAAGGGACTAGTTCAGTCCTATGCAGTCTCCCCAGCTGTAGGTCCAAGTTCATAAGCTCCCTCAAGCTTGAGACAGCTAGCCATCTCTCTGGGTTTCCAGTTCTGGGTCATTATCTTAACCCGCTTTGCGCATATAATCCATTCTCTGTCTCTTTGACTAGACTCCAGGAGCTGGGCCCACTGCTCAGCTGTGCCTCTTGCATCTGCTTCCACCAGTTACTGGATGTAGGTTCTTGATGACAAACAGGGTAGTCACCAATCTGATTGCAGGAGAAGGTCAGTTCAGGCACCCTCTTCAAAATTGCTAGGAGTCAGACATTCCTCCAGCCCCGAATCTTTCTGGTCATTCTGCAGGGGTTTCTCCCCACGCCTTCTGCCGTTCTCTTCCTATCCCATCCCAGCGTCCGTCCATAAAGCACCGCTCCACTCCTTAGGGGCCACAAAACAGCCCTGCTTGGCCCCTATCTGGGCTGGGAGTCAGTGGTGAGGGGGGAGTTCCTTTATCTCACTCAGCTTGCCACTGGCAAGCTGGGCCTTTGTCTGAGATACCTGCCCAGCAAGGAGCCATTAGCCTGAAACAGAAGACCCAGCAGAGGGAAAAGGGTGAGAGGCTGCCCTCCAGGCAGGTCTGAGGATTCTGGCAAGGGAGTTCTACCTCCTTCAGATTGTGCTGCAAGGTTCGCTGTGTGATACTCCACCGCACCCTGCCCCCACCTTTGCACTTTTGTCCCTGCGGTGTCCCTCACCTATCAGGAATCCCTGATTCAGTGCTGTGGAGTTTCATCTGGATGGGTGAGTGTGTGCTATCCTGGGGCAACCTGCCCTGAAAGAGAGCACATCCCCCCTCCCCCAGTGCCTGGTGCACACATCCCTTCCTCTGCCAAGCCTTCCCTAGTGTATTTAAGTGTCCTGCTCCTGTACCAAGGCCACCCACCCAGAGGTGAGAGAGGCTGCCCTCCAGGCAGGTCTGAGGATTCCGGCAAGGGAGTGCTGACTCCTTCAGATTGTGCTGCAAGGAATAGCTCCTGCTCCAGCACTGAGGAGAGCCACCCAGATTCAGTCACAGCAAAGATTGGACCAAGAAACCAAGTCTCTCCTAGCTCCATTTGAAGAAAGAGATGGGCAAGCGCCAATGCAAGAACTCCTCCAACAACCCGTAAGGCAACATGACATCACCAGAATCCAGGCATCCCGAAATAACAAGAATTGTACACCCTACTCCAGAGGAAATAGAAGAAATCGACCTTAAACAGTACTTTATGAAAATAATAGAGGACCTTAAACAGGAGGTAAAAACCTGCCATAAAGAAATGGAGATGACAAACAAAAAGGTAGACGAAATAAATAAATCTCTCAAAGATACTCAAGAAAAACAAGAAAAAGCAATCAAACAGGTAAGGGAAACAGTACAAGATCTGAAAAATGAAATGGAGGTAATGAAGAAAACACAATCCGAGGGAAGACTGGAAATGGAAATTCTGAGTAAACGAACAGAAATTACAGAGACAAGTATTACCAACAGAATACAAGAGATGGAAGAAAGAATCTCAGACTCTGAAGAAACTATAGAGGAAATAAACTCACAGATTAAAGAACAAAACAAATCCAACAAATTCTTAACACAAAACATCCAGGAAATTTGGGACACCATGAAAAGGCCAAACCTAAGAATAATTGGTGTAGAAGAAGGAGAAGAATTACAACTCAAAGGCCCAGAAAATATAATCAACAAAATTATAGAAGAAAATTTCTCCAATCTAAAGAAGGATATTCCTATAAAGGTACAAGAAGCCTACAGAACACCAAATAGACTGGATCAAAAGAAAGCATCCCCGTGCCATATAATAATCAAAACACAAAACATACAGAATAAAGAAAGGATATTAAGAGCTGCAAAGGAAAAAGGTCAAGTAACATATAAAGGGAAACCTATAGAATTACACCTGACTTCTCACTGGAAACCATGAAAGCCAGAAAGTCTTGGAGAGATGTGCTACAGACACTAAGGGAACATGGATGCAAGCCCAGACTACTAAGCCCAGCAAAGCTTGCATTCACCATCCAATGGAGAAAACAAGACATTCCAGGACAAAAACAAATTTAAACAATACGTAGCCACAAATGCAGCCTTACAGAAAGTAATAGAAGGAAAATCACAAACCAAGGAGTCCAACAATGCCCACAATAACTCAGACATCTAGCGACCCTTCACCAGCACAACTAGAAGAACGGAAACACACAAACCCTACTACAAAAAAAAAATGACCGGAGTTAACAACCACTGGTCATTAATATCACTTAATATCAATAGACTCAATTCACCTATAAAAGGCACAGGCTAAGAGATTGGATACAAAAACAGGATCCAACATTCTGCTGTTTAAAAGAAACATACCTCAACCACAAAGACAGACATCTACTCAGAATAAAGGGTTGGGAATAGGTTTATCAATCAAATGGACCTAAGAAACAAGCGGTTGTAGCCATATTAATTTCTAACAAAGTTGACTTCAAACTAAAATCAATCAGAAGAGATGGAAAGGGAAACTTTATACTCATTACAGGAAAAATCTATCAGAATGAAGTCTCAATCCTGAATATCTATGCCCCTAATATAAAAACACCCACTAACGTAAAAGAAACATTACTAGAACTCAAGGCAGCCATCAAACCACACACATTAATAGTAGGAGACTTCAACACTCCTCTCTCACCAATGGACAGGTCAATCAGACAGAAACCTAACAGAGAATTAAAAGACTTAATGGAGGTAATGAACCAAATGGACTTAACAGACATCTATAGAACATTCCACCCAAATAGGATAGAATATACCTTCTTCTCTGCGGCTCATGGAACCTTTTTGAAAATTGACCATATACTTGGTAACAAAGCAAACTTCCACAGTTACAAAAAATATTAGTAACCACCTGTGTCTTGTCAGATCACCATGGATTAAAATTAGAATTTAACAACAATGCTACCCCCAGAAAGCCTACAAACTCATGGAATCTGAACAGTCAACTACTGAACCACAACTGGGTCAAAGAAGAAATAAAGAAAGAAATTAAAGTCTTTCTTGAATTTAATGAAAACAAAGACACAACATACTCAAACCTATGGGACACAATGAAGGCAGTGCTAAGAGGAAAGTTCATAGCACTAAGTGCACACTTAAAGAAAACAGAGAAAGTACTCATTGGAAACTTAACAGCACACCTGAAAGCTCTAGAAAAAAAAGAAGCAGATTCACCTAGGAGGAGTAGAAGACTGGAAATAATCAAACTGAGGGCAGAAATCAACAAAATAGAAACACAGAAAACAATCCAAAGAATCACTGAAACAAAAAGCTGGTTCTTGGAGAAAATCAACAGGATTGACAAACCCTTAGCCAAACTAATCAAATGGCAGAGAGAGAACATGCAAATTAATAAGATCAGAAATGAAAAGGGGGATATAACCACAGACACAGAGGAAATTCAGAGAATCATTAGATCTTACTACAAAAGCCTGTATGCCACAAAATTGGAAAATGTAAAAGAAATGGACATTTTTTTTAGATAAGTACCATATACCAAAGTTAAACGAGGACCAGGTGAACATTCTAAATAGGCCTCTTAGTCGCGAAGAATTAGAAACTGTTATCAAAAACCTTTCTACCAAAAAAAAAAACACAGGACCAGATGGTTTCAATGGAGAATTCTACCAGAACTTCCAAGAAGACCTAATACTCCTTAAGGTATTTCATAATATAGAAACAGAAGAGTCATTGCCAAATTCCTTTTATGAAGCTACAGTTACGCTGATACCTAAACTGCACAAAGACTCAACCAAGAAAGAGAATTACAGGCCAATCTCACTCATGAACATTGACGCAAAAATTCTCGATAAAATACTGGCAAACCGAATCCAAGAACACATTAGAAAAATTATCCACTACGATCAAGTAGGCTTCATCCCAGAGATGCAGGGCTGGTTCAACATACGAAAATCTATCAATGTAATCCATCATATAAATAAACTGAAGGAAAAAACACCATATGATCAACTCATTAGATGTAGAAAAAGCATTTGACAAAATTCAACACCCCTTTATGATAAAGGTTTTGGAGAGAATAGGGATACAAGGGTCATTCCTAAATATAATAAAGGCTATTTACAACAAGCCAACAGCTAACATCAAACTAAATGGGGAGAAACTCAAGGCCATCCCACTAAATTCAGGAACACGACCAGGCTGTCCACTTTCTCATTATCTCTTCAATATAGTTCTTGAAGCCCTAGCAATAGCAATAAGACAACATAAGGGAATCAAGGGGATTCGATTTGGAAAGGAAGAAGTTAAACTTTCGTTATTTGCAGATGATATGATAGTGTACATAAGCGACCCCAAAAACTCCACCAAAGAACTCCTACAGCTGACAAACTCCTTCAGTAATGTGGCAGGATACAAGATCAACTCCAAAAAAATCAGTTGCCCTCCTATACACAAAGGATAAGGAAGCAGAGAGGGAAACCAGAGAAGTATCACCTTTCACGATCGCCACAAATAGCATAAAATATCTTGGGGTAACTCTAACCAAGGAAGTGAAGGATCTATTTGACAAGAACTTTAATTCTCTGAAGAAAGAAATTGTAGAGGATACCAGAAAATGGAAGGATCTCCCTTGCTCATGAATTGGGGGGAATCAACATAGTAAAAATGGCAATTCTACCAAAGGCAATCTATAGATTCAATGCAATCCCCATCAAGGTCCCAACAAAATTCTTCACAGATCTTGAGAGGACAATAATCAGCTTTATATGGAAAAACAAGACACCTTGGATAGCCAAAACAAACTTATACAATAAAGGAACTTCTGGAGGCATTACCATCCTTGACTTCAAACTCTATTACAGAGCTACAGTATTGAAAAAAGCTTGGTATTGGCATAAAAACAGAGAAGTCGACCAATGGAATTGAATAGAAGACCCGGATCTTAACCCACAAATCTATGAACACCTGATTTTTGATAAAGGAGCCAAAAGTGCACAATGGAAGAAAGAGGGCATCTTCAACAAAAGGTGCTGGCATAACTGGATGTCAACCTGTAGAAGAATGAAAGTAGATCCATATCTATCACCATGCACAAAACTCAAGTCCAAATGGATTAAAGACCTCAATATTAATCTGAACACACTGAGCCTGATAGCGGAGAAAGTGGGAAGTACTCTACAACATATGAGTACAGGAGACCGTTTCCTACGTATAACCCCAGCAGCACAGACATTAAGGGCAACATTGAATAAATGGGACCTCCTGAAGCTAAGCAGCTTCTGTAAAGCAAAGGACACTCTAACTAAGACACAAAGGCAGCCTACTGACTGGGAAAAGATCTTCACCAACCCTGCAACTGACAAAGGTCTGATCTCTAAAATATATAAGGAACTCAAGAGACTAGACTTTAAAATGCTAATTAACCCATTTAAAAAATGGGGCTCTGAACTGAACAGAGAATTCTCAACATAAGAAGTTCAAATGGCCAAAAGACACTTAAGGTCATGCGCAACCTCCTTAGCTATCAGGGAAATGCAAATCAAAACAATTTTGAGATACCATCTTACACCTGTCAGAATGGCTAAAATCAAAAACACCAATGATAGCCTTTGCTAGAGAGGTTGTGGGGTAAGGGGTACACTCATCCATTGCTGGTGGGAATACACACTTGTGCAACCACTTTGGAAAGCAGTGTGGTGGTTTCTCAGGAAATTCGGGATCAACCTACCTCAGGACCCAGCGATTCCACTCTTGGGAATTTACCCAAGAGATGCCCAATCATACTACAAAAGCATTTGCTCAACTATGTTCATAGCAGCATTATTTGTAATAGCCAGAACCTGGAAACAACCTAGATGCCCTTCATTGGAAGAATGGATGAAGAAACTGTGGAATATATACATGCTAGAATACTACTCAGCAGTAAAAAACAATGACATCTTGAATTTTGCATGCAAATGAATGGAAATAGAAAACACTATTCTGAGTGAGGTAACCCAGACCCAAAAAGATGAACATGGGATGTACTCACTCATAATCGGTTTCTAGCCATAATTAAAGGAAATTGAGCCTATAATTTGCGATCCTTGAGAAGATAATAAGAAGGTGAACTCCCAAAAGAAGATATAGTAATCATAAAAAAATAATCTTTTTATGATAATGAGACATGTCTGCTCCTGGCAGCACCCAATCTACCTCAGAGAATATAATGGGCATCAAAGAAACTTCACATGGAGTTTACTTTCTTTGTGGCAAAAGTAAGTCACTGGGCAAGAAAATGCCCCTGCCTTGAATGCTCCCCTAATTAGACAAGAAGGACACAAAAGAAAGTTGTTGCCAAGCCTTGTCAAGACAATGAGGGACAGCCTTTCAGAATATCCTATTTCATAGAAAAGTCTGCCAGATATGTTAGGCCTGGAGACTGAAGATGGATGTCCCAATATTGCAGAGGAACTAAGGGATGACTCCCCTACTTATTTCAGCATCTTCCCCTAGTACCCCAACTCTGACCAGAAGAATGGAGAAAAGTTGACTATGTCTTTGGGGTACAACAGCAGCATACCAGGACTCCATGACAGACAAGAAGAGCAGTGACCACAATCTCATATAAACAGGGAACGTCTGGGAGTGTTCTCAGTTCCTGTTACATGTCAGTGCATTATAGTAGAAGGTGGCTGACAATAATGTATAATCTGGTCAGGGAAAGATAGATCTGAAAAGCATTCCAAACTAGCCAAAACACTACACCCTCAGCTTAGCTCTGGCAGAAACAAAGTTGGTTGTACCACCCAGACCATGTTCCACTCTCTTCTAGAAGCCAACACTCAGCTAAGACCTGAAAGAGCTCTGGAGTGAAAGCCTAGAAGACAGAGAGCCTTAGGCCAGATCCCTTGCCCATCATTGTTCACTGTGCATACATAAGAAGCTATGTGACAATAATGTCCTGCATGCTATGTTCCGAAAAATGTATAAATATTTTAGTTTGAAAATTTCCTTTTAAAGCAATAGAGACTAAGAAAATGGCATGTTTATGACTGAGAGGTTTATTTTCCCCCATTGTAGATTGTAGGTTATGTGTGACAGTATAGTTACATAAACAAAGTCAAGGACTTATGTTATTAAAACATTTAGAGTGACAAGTTAATTACATTGGACTATCTTCTGGAATCATAATATTTCTATATATATGTATATATACATATATATAATGCCATATGTATATATATATATATATGTATTATAAAACTAAGTAAAAGAACAAACATGCAGTAATTAAACAAAATGCCTGGGCAGCATAGGTATTTAGTTAAGGACAGTGTCCAATACGTATACCATATGAACTCTCATTTACCTACATAAGTACATATCTATGCATACAACTCTACACACCTACTACATTCAGATACAAGATTCAAAAGCTAGACCTTTTGTTATTTGTTTTGCTCTTTGATACACAATCTCATTTTGTAGGCTTGGTTGGCCTAGAACTTAGTATGTAGACTGGACTTGCCTAGAACTCACAGAGATCTACTTGTTTTTGCCATCTGAGTGCTGGGACCAAAGACGCTGGAAAACCATACCTGACCACAGAAACTCTTTGATGTTTACAAATTTTAAATTCAGTAATTCTGAGCATCTGTTGTGGGTGGCATTTTGTTGGTATTTTTAGTGCATGGATTTAATAAACAAAAACAAAACAAATAAGATTTCTGCTTCTCTTATTTTATTCTTCAATTTTAAAATTGCACTTGTTTTACCTTCTTGTTTTGCCACTGTGAGTGTGCGTGTGTGTGTGTGTGTGTGTTTTGCAAAGTAATTATAGTAACAAAGGTTGACTTAGCCTCTGAGGTGAAATAGTTCTCTTACATACTGCTGTGCTTTAATTGCATATAACTCAACAAGAATGGTGTTTTGTTGCATGAATGAAATGGTCTGAGCCTTGCGGCACTCTGACTCCAACAGAGGAAATTGAATAGCACAGTCAATTGAACACGGGATATGAGATGAGCAAAGCCAACTGGATGTTAATTAATCAGTCAAAATACAAACACATAAGACCAAGTGGGGACAAATAAGTAAATGTGTCAGCTGTTGATTACTTGAAAATGAATTTCTTGGCTATTTAATTGATTTTGTATTTGTTTGTGTTTGTGATTGTTTTGTTTTTGTTTGGGGCTTTAAATTCATTTAAAAATAGATTAGCTTTGAAAAAGTTAGAACTCAGAGCCCTACATTATTAGAGAATTGTTTTAGACCATACATACCCAGGACTTTTTGAAATCAACTTTGGTGACACACACAATTATAGGAATGCCTATTTTTGAGAGATGTTCATGGAAACTGGAGAGGTGGCTCAGCAATTTAGAGCACTGGCTTCTCTCCCAGAGGACTAGTTTGATTTTCAGCACCCATTTGGAAGCTTACAACCATCTGTAACTCCAGTTTCATGGGATCCAATTCAGTCTTCTGGACCCCATGCACCGATGTGGTAAAGAGACATGTATGCATGCAAAACTTTCATAGACATTGTTTTAAGTTATTTTCTCTGCCCTCTGGGTGATGTAGCTCTGCCAAAAGGAAGCAAGCAACATGGAGCATCTATGGAAACTAGATGAACAGTTAGTTAGTGAGAAGAGAAACAGGACACTTATGGGTAAGATCCAATATCGTGTGCTTTGGAGAAAGAATTAGATAGGAAAAGCAAGCTAAGATGGCCAGCAACATTTTGGCAGTGGCAGAATGCCTTAGTTTTCTGAAACTTGGCAGTGTCTCATGTGTAAGTGTGCAGTTCAGAATGCAGGTTTTATGCAGCATGGGTTATGATTTCCTTTACATAGGAATGGTAGTGTTGCAGAGAAGTCTTTTACAAGCTTTAGGTATTGATAGTTTGTGTGAGGATTCTTCTTCCCTTGGCAAGTGAGACCCCAGATGCCAGAACATAAAAAATAGGGAAAATGGAGCTAGAAAGACATGGCTCAGCAAATAAGAACACTTACTGATCTTGGAGAGGACCAGAATTTGATTCCCAGCATCGACATAACAGTTCATAACTGTTTGTCCTTCTAGTATCAGGTATCTCACACCCTCTTATAGACTCCTAAGGCACCAGGCTCCCACAGGGTACACAGACACACATTCAAGCAAAACACCCATATGCATAAAATAAAATAATGGCTTTTGATGTCCTCTTTTTTTAAAAAAAACAAAGGATAGAGGAAAGGCATGGCTTTCCTGCCTTTGTGTTTAAGAGCTATCAGAACACTCAAGTACTGAAGTCCCAGGGCTGGGATCACTCATAGGCACGTGGGCTATGTAAGGGCCATCTTTTCTTGTATGATCCATTAGTCATTCACAAATGGCCACTTGGCTTCCTGATTCTGGCAACACATTCTTTTTAACTGCATGTTTCTTTGTATCTCAGTCACTAATCATATTTCTTCCCTAGAAAGTAGACTTAAAAGTTAAATAATAAGCAAATGGTTCCTGAGACACCAGTAGTTCTACTGAAGTTCTCTTGAAAATGCTTCAGGTATAGAGGAGTGCCCAGGAAGGCTGTCCACTGAGGGTATCAGAGGAAGTATTAAGAGATCAAGCATTGTTCAGAAAAGATGAACATCCAATTGTGATACAGATGGAATACATTCTAGAAATTATGGCTTTCACACTCTAAAGATCTGAAAAAGTCATGCCTCTGGTACTGACCTGGCGAAAGTGATTTCCACAGTTTTATACTTCATATGTAATTTGGAGCTAAGCCACAGTGGAATGTACAATATCGCAATTGTATTTAACTTTCACTTAGTTAATGCAGTCTCTGTAATAGCATTAGAGAAATGTAGCAATGTTTTAGTTTGTGCCAATTTTTCAGTTAAAAAAATTTGATTTTCAGCAGATTAAATTTAATAATAAAATGTTCTCTTTGTCAGAGGATGAAAGGAAAGCCCTCAGGCAATGGTATTTTTTTAATCACTGGGGTTTTTGAAATGCATTTGGTTATAATAAACATAACCACACATGGTAAAATATGACAAGTATTTTTTTGTTTTTTGCAGTTCACATTTTCATCTGTATATAGGTTTGAAATTTAGCCAACAATTGTTATTGTCAAGAAATCAAGTAGTAAAAAACATTAAAACATTTGTGTTTCAGCATAAAATAACATCGTGTTGCATCTAAATTTTGGAAAAAGAAAAAGAAACATCTCTCTATCTCCAAAGGGAACCAATGCTGGAGCTTTTGAAAAGCTGTATTCCTTGTCCCACGACTGTGTTGTAGCTATTTTGAGTGCCACCACTGTGTGGCACTGCTTACATTAAATAGGAGCGAGTGAGCAAATGAGCAAGCAAGAGACAGAGAAACAAAGACAGAGACGGAGAGACAGAGTGTGTGGGTCTGAAGCATTCTGTGTTTAGAATACTTGTTGTCCAAAATGTAGCATATATTTTAGTTTAGAAACATATCAAGTTCTGGGATCATTTAATGAAACTGAACTCTCTGTAGATCTAATTCATGCCATTATTATTTCAAGCCTGAAATTACATACGTTTCTTCTTCAAGAAATGATCACCCTTGTTGTAAAAGAGCTCAAATTAATTATATTGCTAATAAGTTTTTGTTTCTACACCAATATCATCTCGTATAGTAACATGATAAACAGAGATGTTTCATGTAATTGTCTCATTCCAGTTGAGCTTCCTATGTCTTGTAACATTTGTGACAGCATGCTTACAGAAACTGATTGTTCTATCTGGCTGACAATGTGGAAAGAAGTTATGCTTTCAGAGGTGGAAGCAGAAATTGATGCTCCTCAAAGTAGTGAAATTGTTACCTCCATTCTTCTGAAGCCATGTGGATTTTTAACTAGTTTTTTTTTTTTTTTTTTTTTTTTTTTTTTTTTTTTTTTTTTTGCCAGACCTCTTTTACTTCCCAAGTTTAGGTTCCCTATTAGGGCCTCTCTTCTTAGCTTTCACTTGCCACACTAGTAAATCAGACTGTTTCTTTGGCTTTTCAGCTCAGCCCGCTCGTCCTAAATTGTTAGACTTCTTGTGGTTCTGTGTTCAATTTCTTAAGAGAAAAAAATCTGAGTCATCAATGGATTGATAGTGTTTGGTGAGGATCCAGTTGTTGTCCAGGGGCTGTGGTGGCTAGAGGAGCAGGAAGAAGATTTTCCTGAGAGTACTAATCAATTCAGTACAGTTCAGCCATCAAAGTGAAAAGAAGTAACACCATCAAAGTGAAATGAAGAAAAAAATTAGTAATAGAATACTGTTGATAATACAGTTCAGCCCCTTGTACTTAAGTAAGATCAATTCTATTATGTATAGTAATACATGCTCTATTAAGATACTAGTGCCACATCCATGCACAGCCTCCCAGAACTTGGACCTGACTAGAAAAGCAAGGGGCAGACAGACATGCCAAAAGCTGGGATCAGATGGCCATGACTCTTGGCTGGAGAAACTTCAACACCCTACGAGCTCAGTATGTCCATTATGTAGAGTGAAACAGAGAATTGGGGTTATGGCATACAGCTGAAAAAGGATCCAGGATTATTGCATACAGATAAATAAGAAGGCAAGGTTTACGGCATATGGATGAATCAAGGAGACAGGTTTAACTAATCTCAATAGGAATCTCTAAGGTAGTCTTCTGGTCCTAAGTAACTGGGGAGAGAAACCTTTGCTGGAGTTTTTTGTACACCCTCTTAGGATGCACTCAGTTCCCCATGTCTCTGAGCCTTCAGGATAGGGGTCATTCTGTCGTGGGTCTCAAGTTTCATAGTCCTTAGCATGGGATGGCTGTAATGGCATGGACAACACACATTTATTCAGAACCTCACTCATTCAAAGCTTTTTATAGTCCCCACACTCCAGCATCACTTGATGTTAAGAAGTGTATTAAGGAGTCGTGACCCAGCCACAGAAGAAGCAAAATGTGACTGCCTCGCCAAGTAAGGAACTGAGCCACGTGGCTAACATAGACAAGAATAATGGGCTAAAATAAGTTATAAGAATTAGTTAATAAGAAGAGCCTGAGATACTGGCTCAGTCAGTTTATAATTGAAAAAAAAAAAGAAATGTATTATGGAAACTCTCCAGTCTTTACTTCATGGGATTTGACTGTATTTTAATACAAACAGGTAGGAAAGTAAGTGGTTTCCATAGACAATGTATTCTTTAGCACCAGAGGGTCAGTGGTCACCTTTAGAAAGTATAGGTGATATAAGGACTGAGTTACTTGTCTGTTTAATAGAATCCTGAGGCTTAGAACTGCCTTCCTTTAAAGATTAAATTCAAGAAATACAAGCAATTTGAATGATCTGATAAGATTCCCTCCTAAGAATTTCTCCATGAAAAATGATGGTGGTGACTGAGCTACTGCTGTAAGGGTGGTAAGCTTGCTTCTGCCTTCTCCATGGCCTCTGTCATCTTGCTTCTGGATATAGCCTTCATGGCTCAGGAATGGATGAGAACTGCTTTCTAGAATTAGTATGGCCCAGACACAGGTTCTTTATCACTTTCTTCTGTCATTGTCATTAGTAGTAGAAAGGAAAGTATTATTAAAAATGGAAGCCCAATGTAAGCAGCATATCTGTGGCACTTTCTAGAATATTTTTATTTCCAATAGATAACAGAAATTGACCATCTGCAAAGTGAATACTGAAAATGAAATCCATGGTTTTAGTTATATCTTATCACTAGCAAACTATGCTCTTTCAACTCCCTGGGCCTGTATCTTCTTTCCTATAAAATGATGAAGTTCATTTTTCTTTAATTACCTATGTTTCTATATTTAGTGGTATTCAAATGGTACACTCTTAACATATCGGTACTCATCCCAAAGCATTATTTTTATTCTGAGATTAGATCAGGATGTAGAGGGGAATGTAGGTCTGTCATCTCTCACTCTGAGAACAGATAGAATCCACCTTCAATAACAAGAACTTTTTGTTGAGTGTTTTATTTAAAAAGATGATCTGCATGATTTTTTTTGCTATTCAGAGGAATTAAACCGCATCCTCCACCATGACCCTCTAGCACACGGCATCATTTCTAACAAATTCTGTATCTTCTTTTAATTTATTTTTATTGAGCTCTACATTTTTCTCTGCTCCCCTCTCTACCTCTTCCCTCCTCCTTCAACCCTCTCCCAAGGTCCCCCTGCTCCCAATTTACTCAGGAGATCTTGTCTTTTTCTACTTTCTATTTCCCATGTAGATTAGATATATGTAAGTCTATCTTAGTGTCCTCATTGTTGTTTAAGTTCTCTGGGATTGTGGTTTGTAGGCTGGTTTTCAATTCTGTATCTTGAATCAATTATAGAAAGCTAGGGTGTTGGCTGCTAATGTCAGAGTCAAATTCTGTTATATTTTTTACCTTGAACAAATTACTTAATCTTTATAAACCACATTTTTTAATATGTGAAATTTAAATGGAGTCTTCCTAAGGATGTGATTTATAAAAATGAATAAAATCAGTTAGAACAGTGCTTGACCAAGAGTAAATGCACAGTAATTTGAGTATCCTTATAAACTAAACATGCTAGCAAAGCAAGGGTTAGGAGCTACTGGTATGGTATGAGCATATTTTCAAATAATCATGTGATTATAGACAAACTCTGTTTTGAAAATGCTTTTGTTTGTTTTCCCTTGGTGGTATGATCTGCAAATTTGTCCTTTTTCATTAGAATATCATTAGACTAGCAAGCAGCTCCCCTTCATAAGTTTAAAAAGGAAAGGTGCCTAGCCCCGAATGACTGCCTACACAAATAGACTGGAAGATTCCCATACGTTGGACTCTCCTCTATCTATGTTGGAGAAAAACGACAGGAAAAAAATGTAAACTGCCATTATTTGATGCAGGGTAGTCTGGAGCATGCAATTCAGTCATGTAAATAAAAAAAGCAGGAGAGGGCTTCCCAAAGAAAGGTAAAGGAGAAACAAAGAAGTCATAAATGTTTTCTACAGATATCTTTGATGATGATTGCAAAGGCTAGGAACTATGAAATAGCTGTTTGCTGGGATCTGCTCTACTATCAGCATTGGTAAAAGCTCAGATGGACCTTTCCAGATACCCAGTTGCTGCATAACTCATCATGACACCAAGAAGAAGATGCTCAGGAAGATAGAAAGAAGGAAATAGGCTGAGACACGTTAACTCTTTTGTAGGAAAGTATATACAGAAAAAGAAAGTCTAACTGCTTACTAATATTATAATTTGTTCAATATTTTATTCATCTCTCTAATAAAACTGGTTATACTTTTGTTCCTGTTGTCTCACAATTATTCTCAGAGAATTGTTTCTTTTCTTTTCTTTTCTTTTTTTTTTCTTAAATTCTCTCTGTAAGAGCTTGAATTAGATTTTGGAGGAGAACTATCTGAATGTGAAGAATCTCTAAAGACCAGTAGATGGTTTCCTACTGATGTACAAAGAGAAAAGGGGGCACCTTAATTGGATTTACCTACATGATTTAATTATCAGAAAAGTAGACTACTCTGAGTTGCAAGATAAATGCATGAAGTAGGGACAGGTGTAGAAGAGGCAGAGTCAACTATAAAACCTCATGCTATCTACTATTCTTGCAAAGCTATAATGTTGATACTACACTGGACAGTTCTCACAGCTCCTAACAAAATTCCTTAGCTTGGGATAATGTAAATGAGGCCTAGAGAAGGTTACAATGGCTCAATTTCATCCCATCTAGGAAATGGTCTAGACCTCACTCAGGATCTATCCCTACTCTTTCATATTTTGATTCATTTCAGAGACGGCTTTCATGGGGATATATTCACTTCTTTCTCTCCTTTTTTTATGGTATAGCTTGGGAAAAGTATTTTAGTTGAACATAATAATAATAATAGTTGCTGTTGACTTACTTCTTAAATCATTTCTTTTAGAATGAAGATTCCTAGTTAGTAATGTTCTTCATGAGTATGTGTGAGGTAGCCATTTGCCTTAGGAGTAATTTCCTACAGGAAAATATAGGATATAATAAGACAACCATGGCCAAAGCAATTGGCGGTTTGTAGGAAAGAAAAAATGCATTGATCCCAGGAGGCAGAGCATGCATGATGGAAAGTGCATACTTAAACTATAATGGGATAGAAAGTGGGTTTGCCCACCTAAGAATGGACAAATGAAGTGTGTGAATAGATCCAGTTGCACTTTTATGAGAGAAGAGCTGGCTTATCGAGCTACCCCTCAGAGAGGAGTGTCTTGATGCTTTGTGATTTCAAGTTTGCTCAGGCTTCTAAAATAGGATTACTGAGAAGTCTGTCAGCAATGGGAATAATGAAGTGTCCAGAATAAGCAGTAAGGCAGCTTATGTTACATTGCATGTAGCATCATGGATAAGAGGTGATTTATCCCTTTCATCAGACCAAGTTCTTTTCTGGCAAAGAAACTTGCTTTAAGTATGACCATAATGGCTAGGACATAAATAAATCCTCACCAGATAAAAAGCATTCTTAACCAAGGTTAATTTAAAATTAGACTATACACTTCTGATTTCAAAGATAAAATGTTTCACAAATCTTAAACTTATACATAGTCTGTAAATAACATTATGACTTTCACACATTTGAGTATTAACTTATTTAAGTCCCAGTTGATGGAAATGTGGTCAGATTCTGCAAATGTGGAAAATGAAAGAGAAAGAGGTTATAAACCACCTGAAGTCACGAGTGTTTAAGAAAATATAGGAAGGCTGATTATTCCTCAGGGATTTATAGAGAGTAACCATATAGGGGAGATGAGAAACAGATCCAAGGAAGGAAAAAACTGTAAGGGTTCTGTGTTTAAGTATTCTCTGTCTTTTGAGAAGTATTAGCATGCTTTTAATTTTCAAAATAACTTTTTGGCATTTGTATTAAACATATTCTTTAATTTGGCTTCTGTTGCCCATCATAAATTTCCCAAGATATTTTACTTATTATTTTTTAGTTTTAGAAAGACTAAAAGAAACCACATGCTATATTTGCCTATCAAATAAACCAAAAGATCTATTTTGTAAATATGCATGTGTGTGAGCCTGTGTGAGTATAAGCACCTTACAAACCAGAAGAGGGTGTCAGAGGCCCTGGAACTAAAATTACAGGTGGTTGTGAGATGCCACGTCAGTGCTTAGAACTGAACACAGGTCCTAAAAGAGCAAGAAGCATTCTTAACAGCTGAAACAACTTTATAGCACCAATTTTCTGAAAGATTATGTTTAATGGACTTTCTAATTTCACTGTGCATATTTTAAAAATAAAATTAGGAGAAAGACTTCTGCTGAGATGGCTCTCACCCTGGCTTATCTGGTATGTAAACTCATGTAGAAACAATCCTTTGATACTCTTGCAGCACCTCTCTTTAATTGTTGGGGTACTTAACGTCTCTAGTGAATGATATTCTTCTAAAGCACAAACAGCAGCACTGCCCATTAGTTAGAACACAAAATGCAAATGTGTGGAACCTTTGAAGTTGTATTAATTCATCTGAGTTAATAGGGTCTTATTTGTGGTTTTATAGCTTTTTGTTCTTCCTATGACAAATAAAGAGGGACAAGCTGCAGTTACCACAAACAGAATGAAAGGATCCATTTTCTAACTCAAGGATCAGTTCTAAGGCAAGACTGCCTGTTAACCTGTGTTTTAATTCTCTAAATAGATTTACTGATTTATTTTCTTATTTCTCAATATGGTGACAGAATGAATGCAATTTTCAATTGCCAGCTTTCAAATTCAATTGTCTTCTTTAGATCTAAATCTCTATTGCCAACTTCAACTAAATTTTTAAAGATCAAGAACTTAAAAAAGGACTTAAAAAAACTCCTTTCTCAAAAATCATGACTGGAAAAGAATGACTCAAACCTGAAAAAAATTCTTTCAGAATTCTCCTAAAATAGATACAGATGTATGGAATTGTTTGTAACAAAATGGCTCCCAAAGGGCACTACAATGGCACTATAGCAGAGATGAAGCCTTGCTACGTAGGAAGTATGTCATTTGGAAGGCAAGTTTTGATGTCTCCTATACTCAAGCTATGCCTGGTGTAATACACAGTGGCTTCTACTGCCTATAGACCAAGACATAGAACTCTCAGCTCCTTCTCTAGTACCATGTCTGTCTATACATCACAATGTCCTGCCATGATGGTAATGGCCTAAAACTATAAACTAGCCCAAATTTAATGTTTTCCTTTATAAGAGTAGCTATGGTCATTATGTCTCTTCATAGCAATAGGAACCCTAACTAAGACAGTGTTGTAGACAGCAAAAATCACAACTTAAAAGGACAATGTGTATAACACTCAGTGTTTAAGAACCTTAATGGAAACAGAAGGGAAGATGTAAGGCCATTTTCTCAATGATTTATAATCTCATTGTGATGTCTGCCATATTATTTCCTGTTATGTGACTTTATACTCATGGCATAATTTCACTAAGACTTAGGTAAGATCAAACAGTAACAGTGACTTTCACTTAGGGTTTGTAGAGCTAGGGATATTTATGTGTATAGTGCATACATGTGTGCATCTCTGTGTTTGGCAGTGTTCTTATCCATGTGGAAGCCAGAGGTTGATGCTGAGATGTTTTCCTTTATCACTGCTGCACCATTTTATTAATTGTATTTGTTCTTTGACACCTTCATACATGTATAAAATGCATTCTAACTACTCTTACCTCCCACCTTCTCAAAACTCCTCTTCCCTACAAATCATGTTCCCACACCCATATCTTTTTGTTTTGTGATCCACTGAGTTTACCCAGGACTGTCTATGTAATCATTGGCTTGAAGATATCCCTTGGAGCTTGGTGGGCTCACCGGTGGGTACACAACTGAAGATAATGACTCTTCCTTTTCCCAGAATCTTTTAATAACCAATAGTTCATCAAATAATGTTAGGGTTCCATGAGTTCCCCTCATCTCCACCCATAACTGACTATTAGATGACTTAGTGCAAATAATGCCCATTGCCATGAATTCAAGATGGCAATGATTGTGTTATTGCCTTTCTCCCTGTTTTCCATCTCACATTCTTTCCAACTCCTCTTCTGTTGTTCCATGAGCCCAGAGGGTGTAATATGGATATTTTGATTAAGGTTAAATATCATTAACAGCAGCGAGTCTCCTCATTCACTGATGCTTACTGCAAAGGATTCCTCTCATTAAGGCTTACAGTATCATTTACTATGGATATTAACATTGGTATTTATAAGGCAGTTATGATGTTATGTCATTTTTACTGAGCAACAGCAGTAAGTGTGGCTGAAGGCCTATGACTTTCCTAACCATATGTTTTTTTGTGTTTGTTTTTTTTTTTTACCATGTTTATAGTTTCACACATGGGTCCCCTTCTATGAAGTGTGCCCTTAATAATCATACTATTACTGAACAAGTGAGCACATCTTATCTGAAACATTGATATTGAAATTCTCATCAAAGGCCTCACCCAACTGTGAATTCACCTTATATTTTGAGACAGGATCACTTCCTGAATCTAGAGCCCACCATTTTAGATAGAGTGACTGTTCCAACAAATTCTTGGGACCTTCCTGTCTTGACTGCCCCAATACCCAGTGTGAGTTCAGGAAATGCTAACTCATTAAAGTTTGAGATGTATGAGTTCAATTTGTAATAAAAGATTAGATATTTATAACTGCTTCTTATGAAGTTAAAAGCTAAATTTTCCTTTTTACTTTTCTAAGCTTTGTAGAATAAACTGAATATGTGTCTTTCAAATTTTATCTGAGAGTGTACTTTTGTGAAGATCTGCTAGGACTCTATTATATGACAAAATATAACAATTCAGACTACTTTCTCACCAAATAGTTTCTCTTTGCTAGTAAAATAAAAAAATAACTAAATCTTTCTTAGTGTTTGGCCTAGTAAAGATAAGCAAAACTGAAAAAAAATAGAGCAATGACATTTTTGTCAGAGTTAGATGGAAAACTTTTCATCTTCAGCCAATTTTTTTGACATCATGATATATGATTATTTGTATATATAATGGAAACATTTGATGATGGAAAATGCTGCCCTTGGAAGTCAAGAACTGATGGCACTAATTGCCTAGCCTCCTTGTGGTAGCCTTGGGTTCTCCAAGAAGTAGCATTAAAAAATAGTCAGAGCCGGGCGGTGGTGGCGCACGCCTTTAATCCCAGCACTGGGGAGGCAGAGGCAGGCGGATCTCTGAGTTCGAGGTCAGCCTGGTCTACAAGAGCTAGTTCCAGGACAGGCTCTAGAAACTACAGGGAAACCCTGTCTCGAAAAACAACAACAAAAAAAAAAAATAAAAAATAGTCAGATTTCAACTACTGTCTAGTATGTGCCATGCTTTCTTTTCTCTTTTCTTCTCTTCCTTTTACATCCAATAATTGACAATTGCATATTCTTTAAATGTACACACTTATCCTTACAAAGATTATTGTTAACTGGTTCTGCCCTGGCATGACATTATGGAGTCCTTCACAATGTTGTCAATATCCTATCTATACGATTTCATACCCATCAAATTTAATTACATTTCCCAAGTCTAATAAGTACCTGTTGTCTTCTACCTCTATAGTATAATATCCAGTGAGAGAGCATATTATTCTCATGATTTCATTCCTAACAGGAAAACTTAAAGAATATCCAGCAAGAGAGCATATTTTTCTCATAATTTCATTTTTCTAAAGAGAAAAATTAAAATATGTTGCATTATTTTTGTATTCATAAAGCAGTATCTTTGATGTAAGTGGATTCAGTACTTCACAAATGCTTTTAGTAATGATCAGCAGAGTTCCAGGTTGCTTGGCAATGTACACAAAGACCCATCTGGCTGTCTTTCTAGAGATGTTCCCCCTAAAAACAGACCAGAATAAACCTCTGAACAAGGGGCAGTAATGTAAGAATACCACTGAATTTTACTTTTTAAGCAAAAGCAAAATAAACAGAAAAGCAAGCTGCTAATGTATTATTTCCCCTCAAAGGGGAAACCCTAATAATGGAGCTTCAAATTATAGTGCGAAGATTTCTAGTTATAAACTAGACTTATAGATGCAAAGAAGATAAAATTTCATCTGTGTTTGCAAATGTAATCTTTTTCATGTGGAAATGCAACCATTTCTGCTTCCCAAGAAGGACAGAGTCCTCAGGTTCATTAACAGCTCAATCTTTTCTTCCTTAGCATACTGGAGACAAACTTCTCAATGAACACTGTGCTACAGGACATCGGAGAGAACTGTGAAGGATTAATGGTAGAGAATGTCAAAAAAGGATAAGAAACATTGGAGCACCGGACTGAGCTCCCAAGGTCCTGATGAGGAGCAGAAGGAGGGAGAACATGAGAAAGAAAGTCAGGACCGTGAGGGAACCTCTAGCTGGCGACAGATGGGGAAGGTGACTGAGCCCCACATTGGAGCACTGGACTGAGCTCCCAAGGTCCTGATGAGGAGCAGAAGGAGCGAGAACATGAGGGAGAAAGTCAGGAACGTGAGGGGTGCGTTCACTCATGGAGACGGTGGGACAGAACTAAAGGGAGATCACCAACTCCAGTTGGAATGGGACTGATGGATCATGCGACCAAACCCCCCTCTCTCTGAATGTGGCCAACAGCGGGGGCTGACTGAGAAGCAAAGGACATTGGCGCTGGGCTCTGATTCTTCTGCATGGACGGGCTCTGTGGGAGCCTTCTCAGCTTGGTCGATCACCTTCCTGGACCTGGGGGGAGTTGGGAAGACCTTGGACTTAGCATAGAGTGGGGAACCCTGATGGCTCCTTGGACTTGAGAGGGAGGGAGGGGAGGTATGGGTGGAGGGAAGGGGAGGGAAGGGGGAGAAGGAGGGGCGGGAAGGGGGAGGAGGAGCAGAGGGAGGGGGAGGAGGAGGGAAGGAGATGGAAATTTTTAAATATAAAAAAAAATAAACCATGAGAAAGAAAAAAAAAATGCCATCATTCATGTCCACTGACTGGATAATCTACTAGGGTTCAATTGTTTATGAAAAGAAGCCTTTTTTTCCAGCAAACAAAAACTGTTCTTATCACCCAGTTCCTCCCCATGGGAATACCCTTTCTCTCAGACTATTATGTGCCACCGTAGGCCATGTTTTCTTGTGCTGTAGCATTTTTCTTGGAATGGTCTCTGCACTGTCTTATTCAACTCTATTATGCAACATCTCCTCTTTCCCCACTTGAATCTCTTAGAGTCCATGTATCTCATATCTCTTATTATATTTGTTGATTTCTTTATGAGTTTTTATGTCCTTTATTTTTCTATTCTCATTTTCTTGTTCTTATTTCTTATGTTATTGTTCTTATGTTCTTCTAAAAGACAGAATTTCGACATTTAATTCATTTTATCTTACTAACTGCCTAGTAATCAGTCAAGAAATGCTTAAAGAAAATCTTACCAAGAACTAGATGAATGGAATTTCATGAAACTAAAACTTTTCTGCACAGCAGATTTGAAAGTTTGGAGTATTTTTGACAATCATTTAATATATAAATAAGCACAATTGATAATAGAACAAATGCTTATTATTATTATTATTAAAATTATAATTATTATTCTGTATGTGTGCCATGAAGAAGTCTCATAAAAATTTTATGGAGTTGGGTCTTTCCTTCTACCTTTACGTAAGTTCAAGATATTAAACTCAAGTCTCCAGGCTTAAAAGGTTTTCTAGCATCATATTTCAATCAATCAAAATAATGAAGAGGCAACCTACAGAATAAGAAAAATATTTGTAAACTATACATCTAACATGGAACCCAATAAATATGCATAATTTTGTCAGAATAAATTTGTTAAAAATAACAACCTTTTATTCTCAGGAGAGGATTGATAATTAAGTATTAACTTTTCTTTACCAGAATAATATAAAAGCAAACAAACAAAATGTAAAAAAATACCCAGTTGAGTCTTTCTTCCATATTAGTTGCCCAGCCAATTCATGTCTATCATGCTTACTAGTCCCCCAGCAAAGCACCTTATAGAAACTCCAAGAGCCATTCTATGCATAAAAAGTAAAGGTTTAATTTAAGAATGACTATAACACATTCTAGAAAATGTTGAACCGTCAATATTATAAAAGGTAACATAGACAACTACATAAGAGCTAATGTAACAGAAAAAGCTTGTATTTGATTTCCATTTGAAACAAGGAGGTCAGGTCACTGAGCATATTCTGGACTGTTATGATTCGTTTAATCTGGGACAGCTTGACCTCAAGATCTACCTTAATAATTATATTTTCTCTAGTAACACAGTCTCTATAATGGGGACTTATTATATTTAGAAATGTTACTAAAGACTGTCTGTATAAAATGAGTAATTCAGACCACAGAAGATGTTTTCCTGAATTAAAATAGAGTTTGTACGGCAGTTTCCCTTTGTGACCATGCCTTTTGATTTGGAGAGCATAGTGACACAGAAAGTAATCTCTTTTTCATAGAACTCATTTAGAATATATTTTACTCGTATCTAATGTTTCCATTGCTATCATTGCTTCAGCCTCCTTCCCTTGGAGAAAGAAAAAGAAAGTGATTTATTTAATATTTATCTCTTGACATACAATAGTTGTTTTAGAGACACGTTATTTTTTGTCTTTTCAAGACAGCCACACAATTTCTATGTGTAGCCTTGGTTATCCTGAAACTCATTCTGACCTTCAATTCATAGAGATCTGCCAACCTCTGCTCCTAAGTACTGGAATTAAAGGCATGAGCCTCTACCACCCAGGTCAGACACAAATTTATTTCTGGCACCATTTTCTGAGGAAAAGGCAATATAGCTATATTACTTAGAAAAAATGGATGCTGTGGAACTGATTTTTTATGTTTGTTATGTTATTGTTTTAGTATTCCATACTTAGCATAACTACTCTGATTTGTAAATAGACTTCAAATTTACAAAGATGATGTTTTACTGATAAGGAGGATAACAGATATTGAGTACCTGTGATAGTACAAAGATTTTTAAAAGCAGTATGTGGTAAATGATGAAAATATCCCTGAGCAGACTAGACTGAAACTCCGAAAGAGAAAGAGAGACCCACATGGCAATTCCATTTGACTGAGGTTTCAGCCTTTCCTGAAATTTCATTGGCTACTACCACTATCATCAACTTCACAATTCAACTTTTATACCTTGTCCAGATTGTCTGTTTTGCACAATGTATTCTGTATGTTCTCAGCATCAGCTATGGGGAAATAAAAGTTATTTTCCTCCATCTTCTGAACTAGCTATGGGCTTGATTATCTGAGAGCATTGTTCCCTTAATGATGATTCTTTTCCCATCCTTCCTAAACATTAAGGTATAAAAACTAAGAGCACAAAAGTGGAGCAGGATTACTATGGCACAAGGTTATCAGCTGACAGAATCTATAAACAGAACATACACAGTTCTCCACAAGGTCCGTTGGGTGTTGGGGTCTGGTGCTAGCCTGGACCCTCAATTATTTCTCTCTGACCGGACCCCAACATAAAATATCTCTCTCTGGACTGGCATGAAGACATGGAAATAAAAACACAACTCATGTGGCTTTATCGGGAGGAAGATTCTCAGTGGTCCCTCATGAAGTCCTGAGTTTACATCCTGAAGAATTCCTCTCATTTATTTTCCAAACAGTCTTTATACCAAAACCTAACTGAAGGGGGAAAATAAATTAGCATTCTGTTTCCTAGGTAACCAGGTGAATGGCTTTCAGTCATGTCCACAACTACCTGTCTGCTGTGTATGCTAACTGCCACACAGGTTTGAATTAGCATCTCTATCAGGCATCCTCCAAATTACAAAGAAAGGAGCAACAACATCCTGACCCTTTTTTAGGGCAGTGACAGCCTGTCTGCAGGGCTACCTCAGGTGAGGCCTATGGCTTCAGAGCCTGGCTGCCACACCATATAGAAATATGGGCCTACTGTAATGATCATTAAAAATTGCTGTGGGATTCCAACAGGCAGGGGGCAGTGGGTCCCAAAAGCAGCCAGTCCCAGGCAGGGCCAGGGTATGAGACCTTGTAGCAGATCTCCAAAGGTGGCTGGTCCCCGGCGGCATCCCTGGCTGGTGAGCCATGTGGTAGCAGCAGGCAGTTGAAAGACAGATAGGCACACCATGCAGAGTGAAGTTGGACATTTATTAGGTGGGTTATGGAGGGGTTGGAAAAAGGGGAGAAGTGGGAAGAGAGAGAGATGGGGAGGGAGGGAGGGAGAGAGAGAGAGAGAGAGAGAGAGAGAGAGAGAGAGAGAGAGAGAGAGAGAGAGAGAGAGAGAGAGGGAACATTAGGGAGAGGCAGAAGCTGGTTTTTCCAGAGGAAGATGGAGAAGAAAGACCAAGGCTGCAATCAGTGAAGGAGAGTGCATGGCTTGTCTCTTAAAGAGACAGATCATTATACCTACATTTGGGTGTATTTCTTTTGTATTCCTTGCTTCTGCCTTTCCTAGCACTATTAAGCAGGAACCAATCTTTTCCAGTTACATTTTAAAAGCTCTACTGTACCATATGTGTATTTTAAATAGCTATGTTTATAAACTGGGACATGCAGAGGAATTAGAGAAGAGGACACTCTGTTTTTTTCATAGCTACCTCTCCTGATGCTCCTCTGCACCTTTAACACTTACACATTTCACAATGTCTTTTTAGAGTTTAAAGACATACGTTGTAAAAAAAAATTAAGGAAGGAACTTTTTAAGTCTCTGGTGTGTCTGTGGGATATTTTTGGAAAGAGAAACAAATAAAGAAAGAACACAATAGAAAAAATATGAATGGAACACCAGAAACAGCATTATACATGTTCTTATCTCAGAGGGTATGCTCAATTAATCTTTTGTTATCAAAAGTCAGTTTCCATTTGTGTGAGTGAAACAAGTAGTTCTGCACGGAAACCACCTGGGCCTAGGCCTTTTTCATTGGATGACTTTTTATGACTACTCTATTTTCTTAGGAGTTATAGGTCTATTTAAATTGTTTATGTGATCTTGATTTAATTTTGGTATGTGGTACCTATCCAGAAAATTATTCATTTCCTTTAAATTTTCCAATTTTGTTGAGTAAAGGTTTTTGAAGTATGATCTGATGTTGACAGAGGTTTTTGTTCTGTCTGGCCCTGCAGCCATTCATTGTTTAGGGGGCTAACTACAAGTTATTTTTGATAGTGGTCAGAAAAAAAATGCTAAGCAAAAAAAATAGATTCAATATGCTTGCTTTGAAAAGAAAAAAGGGAATATAGATATGATAGGATAAAGGGTAGATTATTGAATATATTCCATTACATAAAAAGGGAGGATATAGATATGATAAAATTAAAAGGTAGATTATTGAATATACTTTTAAAAAGCAACTACTAGATTTAAATATTTTACATTGAATTGGACTTTTGTATATTGAGACTAATTTTGTTAGAACATACTGTGCATACATTTCTATTCTTGTTCAGAATATTGAACCTATATAACTCATTATACAATATAATGCAAATTTCTAGTCCTTGAAACTTATTGTTACTAACTGTTTAGGATAATAAGGAAATGCAAGCTAGTAATTAGTCACCTAGTATAATCAAACTTGTAGTCACATTAAGTATGTTTTCAAGGTCAAGCAAAGATATATTTTAGATAGACAGGACATCTTCAAATATTTCAGAGATCTACAATGAGAAGTATCTAGTGCTGGCAGGACAAGGTTACTTCAGAGAAGATAATGGGCAGTGAAAAAAATTTACATAGAGTTTACTTTATTTGTGGCAAAAATAAGCTGCTGGGCAAGAAAATGTCCTTGCCCCAGCTACAGACAGTATGCTGTCCTAATTGGACAAGCAGGACACAAAAGAAAATGACTGCCAAATATTGTCAATACAAGGAGGGACAGCCCTTCAGACTATCCTTCTTCATAGAAACGTATGTTGGATATGCTAGGCCTGTAGGCCAAAGATGGATGCTCCAATGTTGCAGAATAACTTTAGCTGAGTGTCCAGGCAGTCAGCTGTTTCTGTTATTCTCTTATATTTTGGAAGTTGCTTGCTCACACTTCCGGGTTATTCAGTTAATATTATTTTCTTCTTGGGTCTCTGAGGGAGTGAAGACTAGATAGTTACAGTTATAGTTTTTTTGCTTACTAGACACAGAAAGCAAGTAAATTAGGTACAAAACTTTGGACTCATCAAGATAGGATAGATATGTTGTATTTTCTCTGAATTTGCCAAATGCAAATGGACTAGACATTCTTGATATACTTATATATATTTCCTGTATACATTATATATAGTTATTATACTTGCTGTATATAGCTTTTCTTAAATTAAGTTATAGACTTCTTTTACTTTAGAGAAAATGGGAAATATAGTGATATTTTATTTATATTTTAATAAATAAAGTTTGTCTGAATATCATTATTCAAAGTTAAGCCACTAGAGGTCAGACAATGGTGGTACACACCTTTAATCCCAGGATTTGGAAAACAGAGGCAGATGGATTTCTAAGAGTTTAAGCCTACCCTGGGCTACACAAGATCAATGCAGAAACAAATCCAGGTAGTAGTGCTTCATACCTTTAATCCCAGTACTAGGTAGTCACACATCTTTATTACTAGTACTAGATGGAATATAAAATGGGAAGAGTAGGAGACTTAGGCTGCTTAGCCTGCAGTTGCCCAGCCTTGGTGGAGGTAAGAGTACTCTAGTGGCTTTGCTGCTTTACTTTTCTGGATTTCAGTCAAACCCCAATATCTATCTCTGAGTTTTTATTAGTCGTGCTACATTTGGCATGAATATAGCATGTCAATTCTTATTTGTGCCACTAATGACTTTGTGGTACAAAGTCAATTCCCCTGGGCTCTGGTGGGTGGGAGTGGGGCACGGGATGTGCCTCCAGAGTCTATAGTCTAGAGAGTAGAACCCTCCAGCAAGCAAGCCAGATACTCTTGTCTCAATGTGGGGGTGGGGCCAAGGCTCTAATGGTTGCTGATGCTGTGGGGGTGGTTGGTGGTATGTGGAGGCTGCTCCCAGTTGTTCTGGGCTCCAGTGTGTGGGGATATGACATGGGATGTGCCTCCAGGGTCTATGGTTTCTCGCAGTGGGGTCAGGGTCAAGGATCTGGTGGTTGCAGATGCTGTGGTGGAGGGGGAGGGTAGTTGGGGGTGTGGAAAGGCTGCTCCCAGGTTTTCTGTGTTATACTATTTTTGATTCACTCTTTTTCTTTACAGAGTCAACTCTAAAGGTTTCCATTTAACCTTTCCAACCATAATAACCCTCACTCCACTGGTCAGGGAACCAATGTGAGAATCTTTCTGATTTCTCAGTATATCTGTTCCAATTATCTTTCTGAGACTGGGGAAATTAACTCACAATGAGTTCAGACACTCTCTTACTTACTGTGAGTCAGATTCAGCTAAAACTCCATTAATCATCTGCTCCAAGTCTGGATATTGAGTCACAGGCCAATATTCCCTTTTGCCACCATGATCCAAAGTAGCCTTTAATTCATCATTTGAGAAAATTTTTGCTTATACATATCAAACAAAAATTCAGTAGCCTTCTTATCTATTTCATTCCTAGAAATACCATGTACAAAAAATCCATACAAGTTCATATGAGTCATGTCACCATACAAATTCTCTTTACCTGTGATATTTTTTGAAAGAGACAGCTGAGTTATGCTAGTATGAACATTACTTTGTCTAGGCTAACTGTTACAAAAACTGCAATCACTTTGCCTTTGGTGATTCACTGCTGCCGTGTGCTTCCTGCTTAAACCAACTGCTTTTAATTCATCCAACTGAGCAAGAGCATCTCCAACCTTAACTTCTGACACAAGGAAAATGACAACAACAAAACTCTGCAAAAGTGTTGGTGTCCCTCTAACCATTTTGTGTCTAATAGGATTAGTAAAAGGCTGGTGTTTGGGGCCTTCCTATTATAGATAGGTTTTATAGTGTACGTGCTCTAGAATTGAAATTTCTCAGAACCTTAGAATTCCTTCATGAGCAATAAGACAAGGGATAACAGGTATCTCCAACTAATTTTCAGTAGGCCACAATTTGATAAATGCTTCACACAGCACTCAAACAAACCCTTGATACCTCCTTTTGTTAAAACTTGTAATCTTCCATATTGAAACTAGAATCTCCACTCAGAGGGCCCGTATCAGTAAACTTAGCCTGATTCAGTTATATATTCCTTCCACTATTACCCTACACTCTTAAAATCCATTTCCATACATATTTGTCAGACTTCTTCTTGAATGAATTATCAGACTCATTAAGCTCTTAGCTCTTAGTTATGTGCTATACTTCCTTAGGGACTATACTTTCTAGCTCCCCTCAAGAAGCCTGAATTGCCACAAGTCTGCTAATAGACATATTGGTGGGTCCTGAGTGACCCACCAGTTTTATCTTGGATGGAAATTCCTTCAAAGGTCACTTCTGGTTTACCAGAAAATGGAGGACAAATTTCCTCAGTCAAAGGGGCAATATTTCAGGCTGTGGGTAGTGATTATATCTTCTGAGGGTAGAAAGACTACTTCCACAGGTGAGATAATCCCTTGAGAATATCAAAGGGTTGATCAAGTAATCCAAAAGGAAATAAATCACAAGGTAGTAGATATAATCCTATTCCTGTTGATAATTAAATAAGATACACATTGTTCAAATACTGTAACTGAAAGAAAAACTAGAATTTTGAGATTGTATATGTATGTGTCTGTGTATGCTCATTCATGTGTTTGTATGCAGACACAAGAGTATCAACCTTCAAGTGTTGGTTCTTGACCCTCCAATTTTTTTGAACAGGGTCTCTGTCATTATGTGGAAGATTTTTCTGTCTCTGTCATCTCTTTTTGGAGGCTTATTGGGATTATAGATGATCTTGCTACTCTATCAAACTTAGCTTGGAATCTGTGGATCTGAACTTACCTTATACATTAAGGAATTCTACTCGGTGAGTTATCTTCCCAAACTTAGTCTGGAATATTTATAAAGCTAGACACAATTTTATTCTACTTACTAAGTGACTTTAGCAAAATATGTGGGTACAACACAAAAACAACGGTATCTTTAACATCTATTTAGAGTATAAAGTAAATTAAACCTGAGCTATCATGAGGCAGACAGAAATACATAGGATTCAAGCAAGATGAATTTATAAACTGTATCTTTGGTCATCTCTCAAGCATCATAGTCGAGTCTTCCAGTGTGACCTGCCATAGATATTCCCTGACCTATGGGAGATCAGAGACTTTTATTTACTTCATCACAATATTACTGGCAAACAAATCCTCCTGTCCTTTAAATCCCATTTGATAATTTCTATATCACCCTTACTTGAGGCCATGCCTTTTTCTTCATAACACATGCTACAAGATTTATAGTTTTATCCAATTTCTAACTGTACCTACAATTGAAAGTGTAAGACAAAAGACATTACTTACTAAGTCTTAGTGGACTTATTTGGCTTACTGGGGCCGTGAATTTTATCTGGGTCTTGCTTTAAGTTGAGTGTGAGGCATAAAGGAGAACTGCATATTAAGGAATGCTCTAATTTGTATTATACAGATTGAGAAAAACAGTTATTTCCAAAAATAGCCTTCAAGTGCTATTACTTGCAAGATCTTCAAACCCCAGAAATAATGAAGGCAAAACGTCCAGGTAAAAAGTGCTATATATAATTTGTATATGACTTTCTTCTCTCAGAGAACATGACTAAAACCATAACAAAAAAAGCTTGTTATAAAACCTCAACTAAAAGCCTAAAAGGCTGAAAGTGATGAAAAATGTACTGGAAGATCAAGGGCCTATAGACAGCCAAAGTCAAACCCAGCAGTGAATGAACTGAGCATCAGTCTATTATATCAAACTCAAGCATGTAAGGGTTGGGTGCAGTTAATATGAGGAAGGTTCACTAATAGTGATTTTAGAAAAGTTGCTAGGGCAACAAAGCAGACCAAGGGGTGAATGACTAGCTCCCCAGCTGGACAGAACAGTCTCTAGTCCTTAGGCACCAGGTCAATAACCTGGGCCCTTCCCCCACCTGCCACAGCTTCACTTGCCAGCCAGCAGGTAAGCCTCCTGTAGGTATGTTGCTCCACACCCCCATCAATTGGACCCTGCAAGCTACAAGTCCCACTCTGCCCCCAAATCCACCCATTCCACATGACCTCAGTAGATCTCTGAGGCACAGATTGTGACTGCACAGAGTAGAACAAGAGGTGAGTGACCAGCTCTCCAGCTAGACGGCCCAATCTCTAGGTCCTAGGCCTTCAGGAAAACTCGGGGTCCCTGCCCCACCAGCCTCAGCTTCACTAGTCAGCAAGGAGTCAAACCAGCAGGGAGGCTGCTCACTCCCCCATCAATTAGACCCTGTAACCTATAAGTACCACTCTTTCCCCAAACACACCCATCCACCATGATATCACTGGATCTCTGAGTCACAGACTGTGACTCCTCATGCAGACCAAGAGGTGAATGACCAGCTTTGCATCTGGACAGCCCAGTCCTAGGCCCCAGGGAGAATCTCCAAGCCCCTTTGCCACATGAGTCAGCTTCACTAGCCAGTCAGCAGTCAAGTCACAAGCAGGCAGGCTGCTCTAACAACCCCATCAATCAGACCTTGTAATCTATAAAGTCCCCAAGCTAACCCATCCTCAGAGACCTCAGTAGTTCCCTGAGACACAGACAACAACTACACAGAGTGGACCAAAAGCAGCCCCCCTAAGACACAGAGAGCAACTGCAATGATCTGTCCAAGAGAAAATCCCTAAGACACAGACACAAACTACAATGATTGAAGCAAGAGGAATAAAACTGCCTGCATCAATTGGAGGAAGAGAAGAATAGGCTCCGATGCAAGAATACATTCAGCAAGCAATATGATAGCAACAGAACCCAGTGTCATACAACAGAAAGACCTGAACATCTTCACCCAGAAGAAGCAGAAGAACATGATTGTAAATATAACTTTATGAAGAGGAAAGAGACACTTAAAGAGGAAATAAAAAATTTCCTTAATGAAATGGAGGAAAATACAAACAAAAAATTAGGAGAAATTACTAAATCTCCTTAAGAAAAAAAAATCAAAGAGTTGAAGCAAAGAATTCAAAGAGATCAAGTCTTGAAAACTGAAATATAGGCAATAAAGACAACACAGGCCAATGGATCTCTAAAAAGGAAAAAATTGGCTCAATAATCAGGAACTACATATGCAAGAATAACCAACAGAATACAAGAGATGGGAAAAAGAATCTCAGGTGTTGAAGATACTGTAGAGGAAATAGATTCATTGGTCAAAGAAAACATTAAATCCAACAAATTTTTTAACACAAAACATTCAGGAAATCTGGGACTCCATGAATAGACCAAACAAAAGCAAAGTAGAGATAGAAAAGGGAGAAAATCTTCAGCTCATAGGTACAAAATATGTTCAACAAAATCAAAGAAGATAACTTTTCAAACCAAAAAAGGATATACCTATGAGGTACAAGGAGCTTACGTAACACCAAAGAGATTGAACCAAAAAAAAAGATCCTTTGCCAAAAAATGATCAAAACACTATAGATACAGAATAAAGAAAAATATTAAGAGCTGCAAATAAAAAAAAGCTAAGTAACATATAAAGGCAGACCTATTAGAATTACATCCAATTTCTCAATGGAAACTATGAAAGCAAGAAAGTCCTGGACAGATATACATCAGAACCTAAGAGACCATGAATGTAAGCCTAGACTACTATGTCCAGCAAAGCTTTCAATCAACATAGATGATATATTCTATCATCTATGGTAGACAATATATCCCATGTCAAAACCAGATTTAAACAGTACCTATCCATAAATGCAGCCTTACAGAAAGTACTAGAAAGAAAACTCCAACCCAACAAAATTAGCTGCACCCACAAAAACACAGGCAACAGATAATTTCACACCAACAAACCCCAAAGAAGAGAAACACACAAACACTACCACCGCAAAAGAAAACACAGGAATTAACAATCACTGGTCATTGATATCCCTTAATATCAATGCACTCAATTCACCTATAAAAAGACATAAGCTTCTCTAGGATCAGGAACTATAGGCTCAATGTGCTTTGTTTATGGCTAGAATACACTTATGATTGAGTACATACCATATTCCTCTTTTTGGGTCTGGGTTATCTCATTTAGTAAAGTGTTTTTTATTTCCATCCATTTGCATGCAAAATTCAAGATGACATTGTTTTGTTTTTATTGATTTGTTAAATCAATAAAAAGATATTAAAAAACAACACACTTTCTGATTATTTACTATAGATTTGCTACTCCACAGAAGAGTTCCCTTGGTTTGCAATAACCTAAATTCAGAGTCATACCATTCTAAGAGAGAGTATATAAGCATCATTTTTTCTTTTTTCTCCTTCCATCCCTCTCCATTCCTTCTCTTCCTTCTTTCCCTTTTCCTTTTATTTTATTCCTTTCCTCCTTCCTTTCTCCCTTTTTACTTTGACTTATATTTAATTTATATCAATCAATATGTTGAATTATAGTTTCTATTGTGCTGTTAGTTGGGATATTGTAGTCTGACTGCTATGATCTAAGAGAAGGAGACAAAAACACAATCTTTAGGAATTTGAAGTTTTTATTGCACCACACAGATCCCATGGGAGGCACACACTCTTGTGACTATAAGTCTAAAAAGGCAACCCCATGTCCATAAAGCAGGGAGTTTATGAAGGCAAGAACCAAAAATTGGGCAGTTTTTCACTGATGTGGGTGCAGTAGCCCTTGGCAACAAAGATGGCATATGACCCCTTTACAAAAATGGGTTATAGGTATATTATTATGGTGCCTTAGGGTTTGTATTCCTGTAAAGAGGCACCATGACCACTGCACTCTTTTAAAGGACAAATGTTTAATTGGGGTGGCTTACATTTTCAGAGGTTTAGTCCATTATTGAATGCAGGAAGACATGGTGGCTCTTAATAGGTAGGCAACAGAAAGTGGTCTGAGACATTGGATGTGACTTGAGCATGTAAGAGATCTCAAAGCCTGCCTTCACAGTGACACACTTCCTCCAACAATACCATCCCTACTCCAATAAAGCCATACTTCCTAATAGAACCACCCCCTTTTGGGGGTCATTTTATTTTAAACTACCACACATGTTATCACTGATTATTGATGGTAGTAGGAAGTCTTATGGTTACAGAAACAGAACAATAACAGGTGAGTTATAGTTCCCATAAAAACTATAGAAAGAATAAGCCAGATTTTATTTACTGGGAAAAAACAATCACCTAAAGGAGTTCTAAAAAATGGGTCTATCCAGTCTCATTCCTCCTGGATATAGCACACTTTTTGTGAACAATTAAGCTTGCTTTTGAATTGTCATGCTGACTGTGAGCATTTGTCTTTACTATTTCTTGGTCCCCTTTCACTCTGTATAAAATATAACGTTTAGGACTAGGATTGAATGACATCTGGAACCAGCACATATTCATGTGCATTGTATCTGCTTGGAATCAAAATGCATTTTTCAATAAAAGTACTTACTGGTATTTCCTGACTTTTTCTAGTCTGAACTACAATTCTAATAGTGAAGGAGAAAGCATGGCATGATTGATTTAGAGAGGCTGATGTTAGTGTTGTGCATCAGTACATTCTAGGTCCCTTCCATGAAATGATTTTCCTGCCAACTGCCATCAATTTATGGTAAGTAAGAAGCATTGTTCATAGATGCCCTCTGACATTCTTCCAAGGATCAATTATTCATGGTAATGAGGACCAGATGAATATAGCTCCACAGTCCTCAGAGGAGCATCAGGTTAAATCCTGATAGCCTTAGAATAACACAAACCCTGAATCAATGTAGCCATGTGGGGTGGAGGAAGGGAAGATAGGCATCTGGCAAAGGAGCTTCCTGCATTTTTTTTTTTTGGTGGAGCTTACAGTAGTGGTCACTGACTGAAGATCCACCCATCTTCACCAATCTTAAATAATGACAGGATAATGCCAAGCACCTCAAGACTCATTTTAACTTTCAGTTCTGAGGCAGTCTAGCACACATAAAGCTCTGAAATCTTACCCTGTGGATACTCTGCCTCCATCCTCCTCCCTCAGCCTTATTTAGTAAAGGAAGCTCTGCTGAAAAGATCATGAAGCTGGATAAGTGGGGAACCTTCTTATGAGATGGAATGGGGTCTCAGAGGACTAGATACATAACAGACCGGGAAAGGATGCTAGCTCTGGAGCTTTTGAGAAGGAATGGAGAGAGCACTTCCTATTACTTATCTCGTGGTGTGTTAACCCTAATGATTAACTGGGGGGAAAGAGCACTGACCCAAATCATCATAGCCAAATTAATTAAAGCAAGCAATTGATTAAAGCAAGCTTTTCTATTTGTGTACATGGACTGTTTCATCATAAAAGTGGGGTTCAGAGATCAACATTGGACATGAGGAAGACAAGCTTTTTATAGCTCAGGGGTAGGGGGTTTACAAATATGGGATTTGGTGGGCAAAATATGTAGTATTAGAGAAGCAGAACATAAGCATTACACATTAATAATAATGACTTCTTGCAACGAAACATGATTCCTAGGAGGGCATAACAAGATAGTAATGAGGCAGTCATAACAAGGCAGTCATAATAAGGTAGTCATAACAAGGTGATCATAGAAACAGGTGATCATAAAAACCTTTGAAACAAAGTCACGGCTGGCCTTTCCTGAAATAGGCAGTACAGAATCATTTGTAGTTAGGGTTACAGGTGGGGCATAGCCCAATCTTTGAGAAACAGACTCAATGATAAAAAAGAGTGGATCTAGTTTATCTTTACTATAGGATGGAGGCAAAGAACCTAGAAACCACCTAGATGTACCTCAACTGAGGAATGGATAAACAAAATGTACTATATTTATACAATGGGTTATTACTCAGCTGTTAAAAATGAGGAAACCAGAAAATATGAACCCAAATGGATGGAACTGGAAAAACAACATCATCCTGAGTGATATAACCCATACCAAGAAAGAAACTTGTTATGTACTCACTCATAAGTGAATACTAGATATAAAGTAAAAAATTCCTATGCTATAATCCTCAGACCCAGAGAGACTAGATAACAAGGAGAGTTCGTGAGAGGACACTTGAATCTTCCCTGGAAAGGGGAAATAGAAGAGATTTCATGAATGGACTGAGAGCAAGTGGGGATGGAGCATGAGCCACCCCTAAAAAAAAGTTTGGGGAAACAGATGAAGAGAGCACTGAAAGTAAATACTAGAAAATGGGGACATTTTGGGATCAGGGAAAAACCTGTTGCAAGGAAATCTACAAGGATGGCCCCAGATAAAACTAGCAATAGTGGATACATATCTTGAACTGGCCATCTCCTGCAGCCAGATTGGTGTCTAGCCCAATTGTCATTAGAGAGCCTTCATCTAACAGCTGATGGAAACAGATATAGACTCACAGCCAAACACTAGGTGGAGCTCAGGGAATCCTGCAGAAGAAGGGGAGAAATGACTGTAGGAGCCAGAGGTGTCAAGGACACCATAAGAAAACCTACAGAATCAATTAACCTGGGAACACAGGGGCTCACAGAGGCTGAACTGAACACCAGGGAGCCTTCATGGAACTGACCTATGTAGTTGAAGGCTTCTTGTTCATTACTGGCTGCCTAGACCAGGAAATAACCACACAGAAACTGTGTTAATCAGATCACTGCTTGGCCAATCACTAGCATGTTGCTAGCTAGCTCTTACATCTAAAATTAACTTATTTTCCTTATTTTATATTTTGCCATGAGGTTTGTGGCATTCTGGCAAGGTTCCAGCTAACAGGTCACGTCTTTCCCCTCTGGTGGCTACATGGTGTCTTACTGACTCTACCTTCTTTCTCCCAACATTCAGTTTAATTTTCCCATCTAGCTCTATTCTGCTAAACCACTGGCTGAAACAGATTCTTTATTCATTAACCAATAAAAGCAACACATATACAAAAGGACTTCCCACACCTGACCTAGGCACTCTTCATATATGTTACAGATATGTAGCTTTGTCCTCTTGTGGGACTTCTAGCAGTGGAAATAGGGGTTGCTTCTCACCTTCTTTTTTTTGAACATTAGGTACTTCTTTATACTGATTGTTCATATACTTTCATGAAGGTCCAACATAGAAACTGACAACAAAATAGAATATATAATGCATTTGATCAGAGATAAAACTGAAAAGAAAAACAGCATAACAAAACACTTTATTTCTGTAATCAGTCCAGAAAGTCTGAAAATGCATATTATCAGTTGGTTAGGGCAATAAGAGCCTCCACAACGTTGCCCATGTGTTCCCGCAAGCTCCTTTCTGCTGCTGCTCGAGAGATCTCCATCTCTGTCATTATCAACTCCAGATCTTCCTTTTTGATCATGACCTTTGCCAGTTCCTTTTCCTGCTCCTGTTTTGCCTTTTGCTCCCTGGACCGTCTGTCTCCAATGATGGACATAGCCGTCTCCAGATTCAAACTCTGGATCTCCTTCTCCTCCGCATAGTCAGTGACCTGCTCCAAGTCAGCAGCACCACTATAGTGCTTCCCTGGCTTCTCGGGAGGCCGCTCAGGGCCGCTGGTCTTGGTCTCTAACTCCAGCTCCACATCTCCCTCGGTCGCCATTTCGATCTCTGTTTCTCACCTTTTCACTGGCTTTTGGGACTCTAATCCTCAGAATAGGTCACCTTGTCCATCCTTAATACATGGGTAGGTATTTAGTCTTACTACAATTTGATATGCCACATTTTATCAATATCCATAGGTCATTTCTGTATACTATCATATCATCTGCAAATGCCGAAAGTTTGATTTCTTCCTTTCCAATTTGTATTCCCCTGATCTCCATTTGTTGTCTTATTTCTTTAGCTAGAAATTCAAGTACTATGACAAACAATGCTGCTATGAACATAGTTTAACACATGTCCTTGTGGCACAATTGAGCATCCTTTGGATATATACCCCAAAGTGGTATTGCTGGGTCTTGAGGAAGGTTGTTTCCTAATTTTCTCAGAAATCACCACCCTGACATCCAAAGGGGCTGTACCAGCTTGCACTCCCACCAGCAATTCAGAAGTGTTCCCTTTTCCCCACAACTTCTCCAGCATAAGTTGTCATCAGTGTTTTTGATCTTGGCCATTCTTACAGGTGTAAGATGGAATCTCAGAGTTCCTCTCAAAGAAGAAGCTAAGGGTCAAGACCATCACTTTTGGTGCCGCCTATGCCTTTTTGAGTGAGGAAGTAATTTGAATTAAATAAAATTGCTTTTCTTATCCATGTTGGTGTGATGCTGTTTTATACTTTTTGTTTACTGAATTTTCAAAAGCTAGATTCTGACCTTCTCATAAAGGTCTTTTGTAGAAACACCACTTCAGAAAGAAAAGTGGATATATAGAATTATATGAATACATTAATTGTAGGACTCTGACTGAGGAACAGTCAAGTCAGAAACATGCTATAGTTAGAAATAATACATTGTCTGAGGGACATTTAAACACTTGCCTAATTTGTGTAATGATGATTATCTATTCGAAGAATGCTGTATGTGAGCTCTGAAAGTGTTTTAATTGATGAAAAATATATTTGCAAAGCTAAATTGAAACATTACCAGTTTAACTTGCAAATATATAAATGATGAAATTATGTAAATCATATTTTAAATTAAGACTTCTAACCTAAATGTTCAAGGAATAAACACAAACTACGCTTGTTCAGAATTTGCATGAATAGTTTGGGAACTAGACTGGATTCTTGCTTGAAACTTTCTCTGACTTTATGGTATATACCCTGGGAATAGAAACAAGGATGAATGGCATCCTCTGATAGGTTAAAGCCTGATTTGAGTTCCCAGTTCCAATTTCCTGCTTTATTAAATCCTGTCACTACTGATAGCAAGTAGGAAAAATGACTAATTTTAGTTTGGTTATTTTTTTTACTCTTGGTCATATATTTAATGAGCAATGAAAATCCATAAAACAAAGCATGAAAAGGAAAAACAAAAACATTAACATCAAGATGAAGCATGCCTACTGGTCAGCTACATTCCTTGAATTAATCAAGGGGGAGCTAGAAAAAAATGGAATTAAGTGTTGTACTTACAGATTGAAAGGCCCTTTTAATGGGACTGTTTATTGAAAATTTCATATATATATATATATATATATATATATATATATATGTAATGATGTTCCTGTAGTGAAACCTCTCAACCATTATTTGTCTTAAGTCACAGCTTAGAAAAAAGAGACAAGACTCTAGAAGAGCACTCTGAACCAACATTGCCAAAGTCCAAGCACATCCAAAGTAGTTGTCATGCTGGATAAAAGGAGGTCAAAATAAAGATACAGAAGAACAATTCACTTTAGATGTTATCCAAATGCTAATTTTCTGCTTTGGTTTCATGTTCGGGGAGGCCATTTGTTTATTTCCCATCTGCCCGGAATCCTGAAATAATTACACAGAAACTATATTATTTGCAATACTGTTTAGCCAATAATTTGAGAGTATTTTTGGCTTACTCATATCTTAAATTAACCCATTTCTATTCATCTATGTATTGCCATGTGGCTGTGGCTTACTGGCAAGCTTACATCTGGGGTCTGTCTCTGGTGGGGCTAAATGGCATTTTGCAACTCCACCTTCTTTCTCCCAGCATTCAGTTTAGTTCCCCCTCACAGCTCTACTCTACTCTATCACAGGCCAAGGAAGCTTCTTTATTCATTAACCATTAAAAGCAAGACATATGCAAAAGGACTTTCCACACCAGTTTCTCTTTAACTTCTCAGTTTTGTGAACCATCATATATTGTCGTCCCTCTATGATCCTTTCTCCCTTCTGCTAATTGTTTTTGCCTCTAATTGCTAACAGAATTTTTGATTTAGTCTTCCCAACTAACTGGATTCCAAGTTCTACTTATACTTGACTCCTCTGTTGAGCTCTTTTTCTCATCCTGCCACCACATGAAAGACTGACCAAATTCACAGTCACTTCTTTCCTCAACATACTTCCATTGATCTGTCCATTTCCTCTCCATGGACTGCTCCCCTGTCCATTTCAGAGTACAGTCACTCTGAAGTTCCCTGCAGCTGTCTCAAGGTATTTCCAAAAGTGTGAATCTATTTAAGCAACAATAAAACTTTAAATACATACTATTTAAAGTACCATAAGCACTGAAATGATCTGAGAACAAAGTGTCCTCATATACTCCCAAAGCTCTGTGTAGTTGCAAGTTCTAGCTCTAGGTATACAACGTGCAGATTCTGATGCACAATCAGGCTCCTGAACCACAAGACTCCACGCCTGAGTCTTCATACTGACTTGGTTCTTGAATATCAGCTAAGATTACTGTTATCAAAGAAAATTGGACACGAGGACTGATTTGAATTATCTCTTCCTTCAGATGTTGTGTTGTGCTTTTGCTTTCTGAAATATTTTTTAAAAGTTTAATGGTTGGAAGTATAATGGCAAGAATATAGTATGTTGTTTCCTGAAAAAAAATAAAACTATAGTTACTATGAGTTCAAAGTTGGGTATATACCCAAAGAATTAAAGGAATGTCCTTATATATTTAAAATATTATTATCAGTGAGTGTGAAGTGAAGAGAAGGAGGCAGGAGAAGAGATACAGTGAGAGAGGAACTATTTACTAGTGGGGGGGGGACATAGAACAAATTTCAGAACTTTGTTCTCCCTTTCTGCTATTCTTACTGGGACCCAACTTCAATCATTAGGCTTGTACAACAACTGACTTCACTTGTTGATCTGTTTCACTAGGCCTCAAAGAGATGTTTATATGAAAATTCAAAACAATATTTACCATAATCAAAAGGAAAACTAAACTAAGTTTCTCTGTATGAATGAATGAATAAGGACTATGAGGTATATAAATATATGTACAATCAAAGACTATCAAGTCTTTAAAAAGAAAGTCTGGCATGTGCTACAATGTGAGTAAACACATGTAAAGTGAAGTAAACCACCACAAATGGACAAATATATACTTGTATAATTTTTCTTTTTTATTATCAATTATTTTCCGTGGTCTAGATGGTCAGGCAGCTGACATCAGACACAAATCATTATTGTTTACAAAGATGTTTCTCATGTCACTGGGTATTCTACTACTGAATGAAAAAAATTAAAAGACCAAATGAGTATAGATTTTTTGGTCTGAAGCAGTTCTTATTCAGAATCTAGAATTTCGCTGGAAGTACAATCCAAAATTACATAATTCATGCTGTGCTCTGCCACTTTTAACGCTATGTATTAAAGAATGTTACTCGCCCTGCATCTATAGAGAGCCAAGAAACTAAAACATACTTTGATCCAAGCTTTTTATTCACATCCATTTAATTCAAATGGCAACAATATACCAAAATATGTGTATTTCTACTATAAGTAAAAGTGTTGCTATAGGCCACATTGCATTTCTTGATTAAGAATGCTTTTTTCTCCAATTCAACAAGAAATGCCACTCTCATAAGAGCTGAATAAAAACTAAGTTTTTTTGCTATTATTAACATCTTTTTTGAATAATACTTTGAGGATATTATAGAATTTATAGACTGTGTTAAACAAGATCCACTGTATAGTAAATTTCTTATGAGCAGGAAATGAATAATTTTGTTTTGCCAGTGATGTCTGGAACCAGATCTGACATACTGTAGATACCCAGTTGGAAATAAAAACATTAAGTAATTGACCTGGGTCCTTTGCATATATGTGACAGTTGTGTAGCTTGTTATTCTTGTGGGACCTCTATCACTAGGAACAAGGGTTGTCTCTAAATCTTCTGCTGGCTTTTGGAACCCTATTCTTCATACTGGGTTGCTTGATCAGTCTTAATACAAGGTGAGGTACTTAGTCTTACTACAATTTGATATGTCACATTTTATCAATATCCATAGTAGTCTTACACTTTTCTGAATAGAAACTACAGAGAAGTGGATGGGGACAGAAAGAAAGGGAAGAGACCAGGAGGAAAGGAAGGAGAAGAAACAGCAGTCAAGATGTAAAATAAATAAATAAAAATAAGTCATGATGGTAAGCAGGACTAATTGCAACGTGACTGGTGATTACAGAAACTGTGGAAATCTATGAATAACTCTAAATCAAGTCTGTCTGTCAACATTGCTAATTGTGGTCTAACAATAGCCTACTTTAAAAGAAAACACCTTGGATTCTAAGAAGATGGACAAAGACATAAAATGCTTGTCATACATTGTGAGACCCGGATGAGTTCAAATCCCGAGAACACACACAAAGCTGGAAACCATAACTTGTGGGTATAATCCAATCCTATAAGGAGATGAGAGGTAAAGAGAGGAGAATCCTTGGAAATTAGCTGGACATACATACTTCAATAAGGAACCAAACAAAGTTAGAAGTCAAGAACTGATAGATCTGAGGTTGTCCTCTGGCATCTACATATACATGCATGCCAGAGCACTCCTGTGCCACACCCCAACACATTCACACATACTATATATATATATATATACATATATATATGCACACATACATACAAAGAGAGAGAGAGAGAGAGAAAGACAGAGAGCAGAACTCAGTATCTACTTGTTTCTACCATTCTGCTAACTGGCAGAAAAATCAAGGAGTACTCAAAGTTCAAGAAAGTGTTTGTGCCTTGGAAGAATTTTACAATAGTATTAAGACCATCACTGGTTAGAGAATAGGGTCTGTCATATATGTGAATATTCTATGTTAAAGATGGGAAGGAATAGATAGAGACATATGCAAGTGACACACACAAAGGTAATGCTCATGGGTTTTAATGTTAGCTGTTTACATTCTAAACCGAACTAATATATGAAACCAAACCTATTGTTACAATGACATCTTCTGCCAAAATTAGTTATTTTTAAATTATAGCAAAATGTACTTAATTTAATATTGGCTTTAATTTTTTTGTTTCTATTACCCAGGGTTTAAGATCCAAAAAGAAATATTTGTATGAACACATGTTTAACATCTGATTGGAAATATTTATTGCCATTTTACTTTGGGATCTGTCAATGCAGATGTGCTCATGAATCAAAAGAATCAATATGAAAAGGTATGCATACTAACAAGAAAATTTTACAGTGAACAATATATCCTTGATACAATAGTTTTACTGGGACATGTAACCTTTTAAATGTTTATTAGAAGCAAATAGATCTCTAGTAAAAAAAAGAAAAATCTGTGCAATAAGTTAACATGCCTGTCTATGTATAAACATTTGAGAGAGAATATAGAATATCATAATCTTAGAGGCAAACAATGGGGGAGGACCAAGGCACAAGGCATTGAGGAATGTAAAGTAACTAGCAACACAACCCCAAAAGGAAATTTGTTGAAAGCCAGTATAATTATTCATAGATCCATAAGGCATCAAATGTAAATACTAGGAAAGTATTTGAGGAGCATGCTGGATCTAATCAATAGCTGATCCAGAGTGAGGAGAGATGACATGAAAGTAAGTAAGCTGATTCAGAGCACTGGGGATGACCATACATCTGAAGGCTAGATCTAAGAGAGTATGTGTCATGAAAGTAAATGGGTGAGATAATTGAGTACCAAAAGTGATGCAGGAAGCTGTCTTGTCCAAAGATTTTTTTTTGTTCAGTTGAGCATCAACTAACCAACCGAGGTACATTTTTATCCTATAATGTTGACCTCAGTCATGATGAAGAGATAAGGATGCTACAGTGAATACTAAGATCTCCAAGCTCGGAGTCTGGAGAGATGGTTCAGTGATTAAAAGCGCTGACTGCTCTTTTAGAAGAACTGAGTTCAAGTCCAAGCACCCACATGGCAGCTTACAACTGTCTTAGCCCAAGTTCCAGAGTATCCAGAATCCTTATTGAGACATTCATGCAGGTAAAACACCATTGTACATAAAATAAAAATAAATAAATAATTTTTAAAATATCTCCAAGCTATTGTTCAGTAGGCAATAGAGATCACTCTCCACCTTATAACTTGAGAAAGGATCTCTTGCTGAACCAGAAGCTGCTGTTTTGGCTAGGCTAGCAGGCAATTTGGCTCTTGGGATCTGTTTGTCTCCACCACACATTTTTTAGGTTACAGACAGGCATAGACATGAATACGTTTTAACATGGGTAGTGGGGTATCAAACTCTGGTCTTCTAACTTATAAAGCAACCCATTGAACTATCTTCCAAGTCTCTAAATGGTAGAACTCTATGCTACAAGAGAGTATACCTCAGGCTACCTGGAAATGCTGTGTATGTTCTTTGTACAAACCATCAAAATTATGAAAACTAAAATGTTGTTAGAAATGCAAATGGTACTGATATTATTATACATCCTGTTGGTCCTTGCAGTGAACTCAATAAATGTTGCTGGAAGAAAAATATTATATTAAAGGTATAAGTTTTTTTAAAAAAAATGAAAATGAAAAAAGTGAAAAGAAGTGTGAAAAGTGTTTGATGAACATATAATATGCACTCTGTAACATTTTTAACTAATTATAAAATACAGTGAACTATTTTTTTAACAAATTGCAACAAAACATATATTTGGTAAAGCCTTGAGTGCTTTACCTCCTTCTAATTACTTAACACTGTTTCTGTGGCCCTGTAAGATGATAGAGTTGTTATGAGGCCCTCACCATGTGAAAAAAAGATCTGAGGTAACATGTTCATGTAAACAAAGAAATTATGCCCTCAAATTAGGAGGATTTGTGGCATGACACTTTATATATGCTATAGATTGGTAGGTAATTGCAGAAAACCCTCAATGGTTTTTAAAATAATATTTAGACCCAAAAATTCTATTTTTAGGACATTTTCCTTAAAACAACAACAACATATCTATAAAGAATGTGGTAATAAGTTGGATTTCAGTATAACTGTGAAGTGATTATACCTTCCATAATGTTCTTTACACTTTTCTGTGATGCCAACTTTCATACTACATTTTTTACTACCTGGCAATCTGTGAAAAGTGCTTCTAGAGTTTAATTTTACTAAATGACCCCTGTGATTTTGAAAAGTGGAAATGAAAATTTATAAATGCAGAAAATGTGAAGAAAGACCCCCTCCACCATTATTATCACCCCTTCCTTTACCCAACCAACTACTACTGCATCAGAGGCCACCAAGGCATAGGGTCCACCTGCACCAATTAAAGAAAAAGGTAAGTGACTAGCCTCCTGGCTGAACAGCCCTAGCCTCTAGACCTAGACAAAGGGCACCTCCCATGCCCCTCCCTGATAAATCTCAGCCCCAGCAACCAATCAGCAGGTAAGACTCCTGTGAGAAGACCACTCCATAAACCCTCTCCACTCATTTCCCTACAAATCAATGCACACAGCATCAGAGGCCACATAGCCACAGGCCCCACCTGCACTGATTGGTGGAAGAGATGAGCAACTAGTATCCAATCTGGACAGCCTATCATCTCTAGATTAAAGGGCCCCTCCCACAATCACTGTCAGCAGCCAGTCAGTAGGTAACACTGACTGGCAGAACCCTGCACAATCCCTGCCACCCATTCACCCAGACAATCAATGTCCCCTCACAGCCTCAGAGGGCCCTGAAGACACAGGCACCACCTGCATCATTTGGAAGAAGAGCCCAAATAGGCAATCAGCAGCAGCCTCCAGAGGTACAGACACAACCTGTACCAAATGGAAGAAGGATGAACATCTGAACCTGTTGGAGGAGGGCCAGTTGTTGATTCCCAGCTGCTTGGCTAGCTTAGACCCAAAATAATCACACAGAAACTGTATTAATGAAATCACTGCTTGGCCCATTAGTTCTAGCTTCTTATTGGCTAACACTTACATATTAATCTAACTGATTTCTATTAATCTGTATATTGCCACATGGCTGTGGCTTACCAGGTAAGGTTCCCAGTATCTATCTCTACCCTTATTTCTCTCAGCATTTAGTCCAGTCCTCCATACCTAGCTCTACTCTACCCTGCTCTATTGTGCTCTGCTATAGGTTCAAAGCAGTTCATTATTTATTAACAGTAATCACAGCATGCAGAGGGAAATCCTACATAACCTCCCCTTTGCTGTTTAGATAAAAAGAAGGTTTTAACTTTAATATAGTAAAATTATATATAACAAAACATATATCAAGAAAGAATTACAGTTACAATATTTATATCTACTTTGTCTCTTATCAGAACTAAGAAAAAATATATTATTACTATCTGCTCTTTAACTTTATCAAAGACTCCATAAGTATATAGTATTATCTAAGTAAACATAAGGTGCATTGTAAGCAAATTCTAAAACTCTAGAATTGACATAGACATCTCAATGCCTGGACAGACACCCAAAGATCTTCTGTACTGCTGCGTCATCCATTGTCGGCCTACAGGCCTATAGCATCCAGCAGACTTTTCTATGGAAAAAAATGCAGGAAATTTCAAAGACAGTTCCACCTATATTGTCAGTTTGTCAGTCACATTTTTCTGTGTCCTGCAGAATGTCTGGCAGACTATTCATGAAGCATAAACACTGAAAGTTGTCTCACCTTTGGCAAGTTCAGCAGTCATTTCTTTGTGGGTCCTGCATGTCTAGTTTATCAAGCAGTCCAGGCAAGAGCAGTTTCTTGCCCAACTAACCAACTCCATAAGGAGCCTCTTTGATGCCCATTATACTCTTAAAGTAGATTGGTACTGTCAGTAGCAGATGTGTCTCAGTGACATGAAAAATTCTAAGTTCTAACAATATTTTAAATGCCATATTCTGTTGTCTTTGAAAGGTTTGAAGAATCCCTATCCATCTGGAATGCATCTCTGTTCATCTAGAAAATCTAACTTACATGACTACAAGTTTGACTATTATAGATGATTATCTATTAACCTATATTTCTTAATTATACATTACCTTTTTAAATGAGCTGCACAAACACAATAACTTAATCAAGAACATAAATACACATATAATAAAATTGACTTTAATTTTCTATCAATAAACCAAGAACCATACTAATGAAAATCTCTATAATATATTCCTCTTTAAATGTAAAGAAACATTTGCAAGCAATATTTGGGTATATGGGCATAATTTTCTCCAAACTACTTCCTGCTCTTTACTAGGCAAACTAATTTTTGAGGGGTGTTCAAGGCAACCTTTCAGGAGGTCTTGGTTCATCTAACCACATCAGTCTAGAAAGATTCCACAGGTTCTCATACTCTGTGAAAACAAATAAAAATCAGGATACAATAAAAGAAACTGTCAAATCTTGCCCAGACAGGATAAGATGGTTTGATTTTTTTTTTTTGCCTCTGAAAATGGTCTGTCAGTTACTCTAGGCCTTAGCCAAAGTTGGTTGATCCAACATTGAAAATGAGACTTTGGGTGATGGCCCAGGTAGCCAGTTGTCTCTGTCATTTGTTGCACATTTTGGAAGTTGCTTGATTACACTTTCTGCTTACACAAGTATTATTGTTTCCCTTCTCAGATCTTCAATAAGTTTGAAGACTAAATAGTTGTAGTTACTTTTCTCCTATGACTTGGCCAAGTTATTCATCATACAAGACTTAAACTCATTAGGATAAGATAATTATTTAAACATTTATCACATGTTTCTTGCTTGATATATTTGTTCTTATTGTATATAATTTTTATTAGGCTTAGAATAAAACACAAGGGAGGAGGTGCTATAGGAATTCCTACTGCCAGTAGCCTTTAAGTTATGTGCCCACATGAGCATGGCCTCTTCTACTATTTATGCTGATGTAAAGTGCATTTCTGCCCTCTTTTCTGGCTGTGGGATTCAGTTGCTGCTCCCTGTTCCAGCAAATGATTGTGATCTGTGAGTCTGCCCCTAAATAAATAACCCTCTATTATTACACTCAATTCTGAACTAGTGTGGTATTTCTTTAAGCGTTCTTCTTCATGAAGAAATCAGATGGGTAAAAATCAGTGTAAGAATACATTTGACAACATAAAGAACAATATGGCATGACTAGAAACTAGTGGTTCTACAATAGTAAGATGAAGCACAAGAAATTGACCTTAAAAATAACTTTATCAAGATGAGAGAGGCCCTTAAAGAGGAAATAAAAAATTACCTTAAATAAATTGAGAAAAAGACAAACATAAAGTGGGAAGAAATCAATAAATTTCTTAAAGATGGCTAGGAAAAAAAAACAGTTCAAGAAATGAAAATTAGAATAGAGGCAATAAAGAAAACACAAACCGAGGGAATTCTGGAAATGGAAAATCTGAGTAAAAGAACAGGAACTACAGACACAAACATAACCAACAGAATTCAAGAGATGGAAGAGATAAACTCAGGCATTGAAGGCACAATAGAGGAAATAGATTCATTAGTCAAAATGTTAAATTCAAAAAAGTCTTAAAACAAAACATCAAAGAAATCTGAGATACTATGAAAAGACCAAACCTAAAAATACTAGGGACAGAAGAAGAAGAAGAATACCAGCTCAAAGGCACAGAAAATATATTGGAAAAAAACAGAAAAATTTCCCAGTTTGAAAAAGGACATGCCTATAAAGACATAAGCATACAGTACACTAAGTAGACTGGGCCAAAAAAAGTCCCTTCACCACAAAATAATTAAAACATTAAGCATACAGAATAAAGAAAGAATAGTAAGAATTATAAAGGAAAAAAAAGTCAAAATACATATAAAGGCAGAAACATCAAAATTGCACTCAAATTCTCAATGGACACTTTGAAAGTCAGGTCTAGGAGAGACATTATGCAAACAATAGGAGACCACAGATGTCAGCTCGGACTACTATACACAGCCAAACTTTCAATCACCATAAACAGAAAAAAATAAAATATTTCATGACAAAACAAGATTTAAACAATACCCTTTTACAAACTCAGGCCTACATAAAGTACTAGAAGGAAAGCTGCAACCCAAGGGAGCTAGCTGAATTCACAAAAACGCAAGCAAGAGATACTTTCATACCAGCAAATCTCAAAAAATAAAAGAAAGCACACAACACACACATACTACCACCAATAACAACAAAGCCAAAAAACAAACAAACAAACAGAAAACAGGAATTAACAATCACTGGTCATCAATATACCTTAATACCAATGGGCTCAATTTGCGTATTAAAAAAACAGGTTAACAGGAAGGATACAAAAACAGGGGCCAACTTTCTGCTGCAAACATGAAACATACCTCAATTTCAAAGAAAAACTTTATGTTACAATAAAGGACTGAAAAAAGATTCTTCAAACAAATGGGCCTACAAAATAAACTGGTGTAGCTATCCTAATATATAACAAAATGGATTTCAAATTAAAATGATTTAAGAGATGGAGAAGGACTTTTCATATTCATTACAGGAAAAATCATCAGGATAAAATTTCAATTCTGAACATTCATGCCCTAAATAGAAGAGTACCCACATTTGTAAAAAGAAACATTATCAAAGTTGAAATAACACATCATACCTCCCACATTAATAGTGGAAGATTTCAACACCTCACTCTTTCAATGGACAGATCTTTCAGACAGAAACTTAGAAAAATAAGAGAGCTAACAAGTGTTATGACTCTACAGAAATTTATAAAACATTCCACCTAAACACAAAAAATATACCTTCTCAGCACCTCATATAACCTTCTCTAAGACTGATGATACATACAGTCACAAAGCAAATCTCAACAGAAACAAAAAATTGGAATAATCCCTGATATCCAATCACCATGAATACAACAAAACAAAGTGCAGTAAACCTACCAACTTAGGGAGCCTAAATAACATTAAATTGAATCACCAATGGGTCAAGGAAGAAATAAAGAAAAAAATTAAAGATTTCCTAGATTTCAATGAAAATGAATACACAACATTGCCAAACTTATGGGACACTATGAAAGCAGTTCTAAGAAGAATGTTCATAACACTAAGTGCTTACATAAAGAATTTGGAGAAACCTTGTACTAGCAACGTAACAGCACACCTGAAAGCCCTACAACAAAAGAAGCAAAGTCAACCAGGAGGAGAAATGCTAGGAATAAAAAAATTGAGAGCTGAAACTAATAAAATAGAAGCAAAGAAAACAACACAAAGAATCAAAGAAACAAAGAGTTGATTTGTTGTCAGAGTTTTTGTCCTGCTTGGTTCACACAGTCATTAACTCCCAAAGAAATCACACAGAGGTCTATATTAGCTATAAACTGATTGGCCCATTAGCTCAAGCTTTTTATTAACTCATATAACTTATTTTAGCCCATTATTCTTATCAGTCTTAGCCACAAGGCTCAGTATCTTTTTCAGTGAGGCAGTCACATCTTGCTTCTTCTGTGGCAGGGCTAGGACTGCATAGGAATGGGCTTCCTCCTTCCCAGAATACTCCTGTTCTCATTGACCTGCTTCTACTTCCTGTCTTGTTATCTCACCTATACTTCCTGCCCAGCTACTAGCCAATCAACATTTATTTAAAATAAAATTGACAGAATACATACCATGGTCCCACACCACTGATTCTTCAAGAAAACCCTCAAGAGAAATAAATCTTTATTTCAAATAACCAAAATGCAGAGAAATAATATCCAAATGAATAAAATCAGCAATGAAAAGGGGATGTAACAACAGACAGTAAAGAAATTCAGAGAATCGTTAGGTCATATTTCAAAAACCTGTTCTCCAAAAATTAGAAAATGTAAAAGAAATGGTAAATTTTCTGGATAGGTACCACATAACAAAATTAAATCAAGAACAGATAAACAACTTAAATAGATGTATAACCCCTAAGGAAATAGAAACAGTCATCAAAAGTGTCCCAAACAAACAAACAAACAAACAAACAAATCCCAGGGCCAGAAGTTTTCAGCAAAGAATTCTACCAGAATTTCAAAGAAGAGCTAATACCAATTCTTCTCAAATTGATCCTCACAATAGAAACTGAAGTAACATGACAATCTTTTTTTCTGAGAAAACAGTTACCCTGGTACCTAAACTACACAAAGATGCAACAAAGAAAGAGAATTATAGACCAATCTCCCTCATGTACATTTATACAAAAATAATCTATAAAATGCTGGCATAGGGAATGGAAGAATGCATCAGAAAACTCATCAACCATGACCAAGTAGGCTTCATCCCAGAGATGCAAGGGTGGTTCATTATGCAAACTCTGTATTTTTTTACACCACTGGGGGTGGTGCATACCTTTAATCCCACTTGTGAGGAAAATGTAGGGAGAACTCTGTGAGTTCAAGGCCAGTTTGGTCTACAAGGCAAATTCCAGGACAGGCTCCAAAGCTATACAGTAAAACACTGTCTCAAACAAGCAAAACAAAACAAAACAAAATAATAAAAAGAAACCTTGTCACTGTAATCCACCATGCAAGCAAATTGAAAAATTAAAAACACATGCTGGAAAAAGCCTTTACAAAATCTAAAACTCCTTCATGTTAAAGGTTTTGCAGAGATCAGAGATACAAAGAACATACCTAAACATAATAAAGACATCAAGTCAATGGTCAGCATCAAACTAAATGGAGAGAAATTCAAAGTTATTCCACTAAAATTAGGATCAAGACAAGGTTGTCCACTCTCTCCATATCTACCCAATATAGTACTCAAGGTTCTAGCTAGAGCAATAATGCAACAAAAGGAGATCAAGGGGATACAAATTGGAAAAAAAGAAGCTGAACTTTTGTTATTTGCAGATGACATGATATTTTACATAAGTTACCCCCAAAACTCTACCAGAAAGCTCCTACAGCTGATAAACACCTTTGGTAATGTGGCAGGATATGAGATTAATACAAAAACCAATAGTCCTTTATAGTTAAATAATAATCATGTTGAGAAAGAAATCAGAGAAATATCACCCTTTACAATAGTCACTAATAAAATATCTTAGAGTAAGTCTAAGAAAATAAGTAAAATCCCTTTATGGCAAGAATTTAAGTATTAAAAGAAAGAAATTGAAGATTTCAAAAAAGGAAAAGTTTGCACATGTTCTTGGATATGTAGGATCAACATATTAAAAATGGCAATCTTACCAAAAGCACTCTAGATATTCAAAGCAATTCCCATCAAATTCCCAGGACAAGTCTTCACAGAGCATTAAAAGAACAATATTAAACTTGATGTAGAAGAGCAGAAAACCCAGAATAGCCAAATCAATAGCTGTCAATAAAGGATCTTCCAGAGGTATCACCATCCCTGACTTCAAGCTCTATTTTAGAGTGATATTCATAAAAACAACTTGGTCTTGGCATAAAAAAACTAGCAAGTGGATCAGTGAAATAGAATTGAGGACTGACATTAATCCACACACACATGAACACCTGATTTTTGACAAAGAAATCAAAATGGTACAATGATATAAAATCTTCAAAAAATGGTGCTGTTATGAGATATCCTTCAGTATATATCCTTCTATATATGTGTATTATCGTTGGTTAATGAACAAAGCTGTTTTGGCTAATGGTTTAGCAGAGTAAAGCCAGGCAAGAAGTCCAAACAGAGATATATAGAGAGAGTAGTCAAAGTTAGGGAGACACCACGTAGCTGTCGAAGGAGAAGGAACTGTACCCTTACTGGTAAACAACAGCCTTGTGGCAATACACAGATGAATTGAAATGGGTTAATTTAAGACATAAGAGCTAACGAGGAATATACTTAAGCTATTGCCCAAATGGTGTTGCAATTGATATAGTTTCTGTGTGATTATTTGAGTCTGGTGGCAGGAAAATGAATGAGCAGGCTCTTCTTACAAACTGGTGTCAACATGGGCCAACTACATCCTAATAAAACCTGAGAGAGCTTGGGAAGGAATTTCAGACACAAAAGAACAAAGTTAAGCATGGCTTCATGAAAGCAGCATTTTCTCACGTGGGCTCTGTTTGTTAGAGGCAAGTACAGGCATAATTCCTTTAAGAGAAGATTTCCTGACTCAGCATTAGCAGCAAAAGCTGTGTAGCTCTTTTAATAACCAGCTTTCTAGTTTGTGTTATGGAGCACTTAAATGGGGTTTGTGAGCAGAGGGTTATAAGTTGCTTAATGGTGACCTAGACCCCACTGTTTCCCCAGAGCTGGGGAAATGATTGTGGCTCAGAGATGTGGTGAACATGCCTCTGCTGTGTTGTGTCCAACACAGGGCAAACACACAGGACCACAGAGTTTGTCCTAGCTGTTCCTGCTTAGCATAAATAAAAAAGTGCTCCTGGTCAGAAAATGATTGCAGATGTACAATAAAGACAGCTTCAGACATAAATAAACCTCTGAATGTGTCATATTGTATTTTAAAAAAATATATAGGCTTGGGAGGGAAAGGAAAAAGAGTATACACAGCCATAGTTTAAAAGAGTAGAGATAATATAATAAATACTAAAAAGTAAAAGAGTTTTTAAGAAGTCACATAAAGATGTAAAAGACAAAGAGAGTCTGGATTATATATTTTATTGTGTTTTCTTTAAATTATTTGAGTGCTGCAGAGTCACATTTGATTCTGTGGGCTGATAAGTTAAACTAACAGATATTTTAAAGGTATCTTGACTTTTATCAACAATGTGATATGTCTGTTTTGGGTGGTACCAATCTACTTCAAGATGTTGATGGGTATTGAAGAAATTCATTATAAAATTTTCCATCAATGTGGCAAGGCTCATGATTTGAGCAAGAAATTGCTCTTGCCTGAAATGCTTGATGGTATGTTGTATAAACTGATCATACAGAACCCACAAAGAAGTGACTGTTGAACTTTACAAAAGATTGAATGCTCCTTCAGGGTACCTGCTTCATAGAAGAAACTGCAAGATATTATGCAGGACATACAAGAAAGTGGCTGACAAACTGTCAACATAGGCAAAACAGTCTTTTAAATTTCCTGCTTCACTGAAAAGTCTGCTAAATACCTGTAGGCTTAATATGGATGCCCCAACATTACAGAAGGACTTTGAGTGACTGTCCAAGCAGTGCGATGTCTCTGTCAATTCTAGAGTTTTGGAAGTTGCTTACAATGCACTTCTTATTTACTTAGATAATAATATCCTTCTGGGGTTCTTAAAGAGTTGAAGACAGAGAGTTATATAGTTTTCCTTAGTTACAATAAAAGATATAAATATCATAATAGTAATTCTTGCTTGATACCTGTTTTTGTTATGTGTAATTTTACTATATTAATTATATGTAATCTTACTTAGTTGAAGTTAAAACCTTTCTTTTTATTTAGACAGAAAATAAGAGGTGATAAGGTGATGTGGGATGTCCTTCTGTATATGTATTACTTTTATTGGTTAATGAATAAAACTGTTTTGGCAAATGGCTTAGCAGAGTAAAGCCAGGCAGGAAATCCAAACAGAGATGTCTAGAGAGAGTAGGCAGAAACAGAGAGTCGGCATTTAGCTACCAAAGAAGAAGTACTCAGACCCTTACTGGTAAACCACAACCTTGTGGCGATATACAGATTAATAGAAATGAGTTAATTTAAGATGTAAAAGCAAGCTAGGAATATGCCTAAGGTTTAGGTCAAATCATGTTGTAATTAACATTGTTTCTGTATGATTATTTGGGTTTGGTCAGTCGGGAAATGAATGAGCAGTCTCTGCTTACATGGCGCTGACATAACTGGATGTCAACATGTAGCAGAATGCAAAGAGATCCATATCTATCTCCATGCAAAAAACTTAAGTTCAAGTAAATCAAAGATATCAACATAAATCCAGCCACACTGAAACTGATAGAAGAGAAAGTGGGAAGTAGCCTTGAATGCATTTAGATGGGAGATTACTTCCTAAATATAACACAAGTAACATAGACCCTGAGAGCAACAATTAATAAATGGAAATTCAGGGAACTGAGAAGCTCCTGTAAGATGATGGACATGATCAATAAGCCAAAAGACAACCTGAAGAATGAGAAAAGATATTCACCAACTCCACATCTGACAGAGGGCTGATCACCAAAATATACAAAAACTCAAGAAACTGAACATCAAAATACCAAAAAAATCCTATTTTAAAATGTAGTAAGACATAAACAGAATTCTCAACAGAAGAAGCTCTAATGGCTGAAAGGCATTTAAGAAATTACTCATCATCCTTATTCAATGGAGAAATGCAAATCACATCTTATACCTGTCAGAATGGCTAAGATCACAAACACTGATGACAGCTTTAGTTGGAGAGAATGTGGAGTAAGGGGAACATTTTTCCACCTCTGGTCAGAGTGCAAACTTGTACAGCCACTTTGAAAATCAGTGTGATGATTTCTCAGAAAATTGGGAATCAGTCTCACTTAGAACCAACAATACCACTCTTGGGTATATTCCCAAAGGATACTCAATCATACCACAAGAACACTTGCTCAACTGTGTTCATAGCAACATTACTTGTAATAGTCTTAACTTGAAAACCTAAACCTAGATGTCCTCAACTAAAGAATAAATAAGGAAATTATGGTATATTTACACAATAAAATATCACTGAGCTGTAAAAAGTAAAAATCCAAATGCACCACGAGGTTTGTAGCAAATTGATGGGACTAGAAAAAAATGATCCTGAGATAACTCAGACCCACAAAGACACACATGGTATGTATTCATTCATAAGTTCATATCCGTTGTAAATCAAAAGATAGCCAGGCTACAAACCACAGTTACAGAGAAGCTAGGTAACAAGGAGGACCTGAAGAAGGACAAGCATGGATCACCCAAAGAAGTAGAAATAGATAAGATCTCCTGAGTAAACTGTAGTGGGGGGAGGGGGAGGGAAAGGGGGATAATAACATGAGGGATCCAGATAGTCAAGTTGGGGGAGGAGCAGAGAAGGAGAGAAATGGAAGTGATTTCTTGATAGATGTAGTCATTATGGTGTTAGGAAAAAACCTGGGACTAGGGGAACACCCAGGAATCCACAAAAATGATACCAGATAGGAATCTTAGTTATAGTGAAGAATGTGCCTGAACTGGCCTTCTCCTATAATCAGACTGGTGAATACCCTAACTGTTATCATAGATTCTTTATACAGTAACTGATGGAAGCAGATGCAGAGATCCACAGCCAAGCACTGGGCTGAACTCCTGGAATACAGTTGAATAGAGGGAGAAGGGATTATATGAGCAAGAAGCATCAAGATCATGATGGGGAAACCCACAGAGACAGCTGACCTGAGTTAGTGGGAGTTCACAGACTCTGGAGTGACAGCTGAGGAGCCTACATGGGACTGAAGTAGGTCCCCTGAATGTGGGTGACCGCTGTATGGCTTGGTCTTTTTGTGGGGCCCTGGCAGTGGGACTAGGATTTATCACTAGTGTTTAAACTGGTTTTCTGGAGCCCATTCCTTATGGTGGAATACCATGCTCAGCCTTGATATGGGGGGGACTCGACTCAGTTTGATATGCCAAGCTTTGTTGACTCCCCATGGGAGCTTTACCCTTTATGAGGAGTAGATGGAGGGAGGGTTGGAGAATAGGTGGGAAGTAGGAGGATTAGGGGAGGGAGGGGGAAATGTGGTTAGTATGTAAAATAAGAAAAAAATTAAATAGGAATGAAACATTAAATACACCCAGATGTAGTAATTTTGGAGGGTGTCAGAAAAAAATTGCCAAATACCTGCAAATGTAGTAATTTTGGAGGGTGTCTTCGAGTTTCTATTGCTGTTATAAAATACCATGACAAAAAGCAGCAAGGGGAGGGAAGGTTTTATTTGGCTTGTGTATCTACATGATAGTTAATCATGCTTCCAAAAAGTATTCTTTCAGAAAACTTATGTCTAATTGATGATTTTCTTTTTGTTTCTCTCTCTCTCTTTTTTTGAGATAAAATCTCAGTATATAGCCTAGGATGGCTTTGAACTCTCCATCTTCTACTTCTGTCTTTCAGGTACTGGAATTACTGCTGTAAGCCACCAAACCCAATTTTTGTCTCTTAAATAAACAAGCAAATATCTCAACCATCCTGTTCAATACAATGTGAGTCCAGCATATATTCTTCCTAAAATATGTATTTTATAATCATATACATTTATATATAATCTTATGTATATTGAATGTAAAATTATGTTTATATTACATTTATACCTATGGATATACACACATACATAAAACCATTATGTAACTAGGGTGGTTTGAAGCAAAATGGCCACTATAGAGAATGGCACTATTAGGAGATGTGGCTTTGTTAGAGTAGGTGTGGCCTTGGAGAAAGTGTGTCACTGTAGGGATGGACTTTGAGGTCTTCTATGCTCAAACTATTCCTAATGTGGTGTGACATTTCACTTCCTATTGCCTGAGGATCAAGACATAGAACTTTCAACTCCTACTCCAGCACAATGACTGCTGCATGCTGCCATGCTTTTTACTATAATGATCATGGACTAAACCTCTGAAACTGTAAACCAGCCCCAAATAAATGTCTTCCTTTATAAGAGTTGTTGTGGTCATGGTGCCTCTTCACAATAATAGAAACCCTAGGACAATAAGGATTTAAACCTCAGAAAGTCATTTGCCTATTCTTCCATTTAAAATATGCTACAGCTGAGGTCTATAGCCTGTTTCACATCAGGGGGCCATAGAAACCATGTGTGATAAAATCAGAGGACCATGCTAGCCATCTCCCGCCCTTTCCTGGCCATGGGAAAGCTAGCTTTGCCTTGTTCGACACTGCATCAAGAGAACTGGCCCTGACCCTCACAAGAGAGTTATCCCCTGTACTTGGGAAAGATGACCCACCCCTCACCACAGATGAGGGAGAACTGACATTGATGGCATGGGTGTAGAGTGGCTGACTCTGACCCCTCACCTGAGGTGGGTGGCTCCAGTGTTCAGGACTGACCAGATCAACAACCACTCAGACCCACAGGCGGGTTTTGAGTTGGCCCACCCTAACATCTACTCCATCTGAAATTTACTGGAGCTTGGGAAGGGACTGGTCCTGTGGAAAAATAACCACAGGATCTTGAAGATTTGGGACCTCTTTGTTTCCCCTTTTTCTTTCAGGAACCTACAAAAATGTATTGAGTTATTTTTAAAAATAAAACTAAAGGACTGGCAGAAAGAGCTCAGTAGTTAAGGTCACATGCTGTTCTTCAAAAATATCTAAGTCCTCTTTCTAGCACCCGTGTCCCTTGGCTTATATCAGGTTGATTCACAGTCACTTATAACTTCAGTTATAGGGGGTTGAACACTTCTGGTTTCTGAAGGCACCAGAACAATTCTGCCTAGTCTCCGACAGAATGTCACCCTGAAGTTAACTGCAATTTTTAGATCAGAACAACATCCATGAAAAATTATAGAGTGCTGATGATTTGGGGGGCTGGTGGGGAGAAACCGTAAGTTGAGAATATAAGGGAGAACTGTCACACCAGGAGTAATAGATAAAATAAAATAAATATTTTAAATAAACAACGTGAAACCAAAACAGGAATTCCCCAACCACTATATTTGTGAAAATCCATAGTATTGGGATGAGGTCTTCTGCCCTGTAGTTGTTTCTTCTGTGTTGAAGCAACACTCTCCATGGGAAACTAGGAAGATGCAGGAAGCTAACAAAACATAAACGCTCTGGGAAGTTTAGAAAGCTTCAAGAGCACAAGGCCCTGCTCAAAGTCAGAATAACAAAACACAGTTTCTCTAAAGAGCTGCCTGTATTTTGGTTAAGGAACTACAGAGATGTAGATTTCATGCTAAGAGAGCTATTTTATGATTTAATTCCCTTTGAGTTACCCATGCCAATGTCAATAATTTTAATAAACTCATTAATTCACCAACTTAAACTTGGGTGAAATTGTTTCTTTGGTTTATTGTCAGTGCCCTTTCTGGGCTGAGTAGAAGCTTGTTTGTGTCTCCTCAGGCAATGTTGCCTATCTTACTGTGTGTAAACTCTCTCATAAGTAATGTAACATTTCATCATAACCTTTGAGGCAGGTTTGTTATCTCTTTTACAAATAAAAAAGTTAGCACTCAGACAGATGAGGCAATTCCTCAATGGATATATAATCAGACCTATGTCTATGATTGTGAACACCAAGTCTTTCTCCTAAAAAGTTAATGAATATCAGACTACACAACTAGGAAAACAAATAGTCATCAGAAACTCAAGAAACCAAAGCACGGGCCAATGAGTGTTACATTTTAAGCATTATTATTATGTACTGAAGGTGCATTTTAACACCTACATTGTCAAGTCTAAATTTTCTATAAGAAGAGAAAATGTCTCCAATATAACTCTTATTGATTGAATTACTTCTCTTTTTATTAAAAATTTCTGCCTCCTCCCCACCTCCCACTTACCTCCCCCCCCCTGCACTCCCCCTCCCTCTTCTGTCCAAAGAGCAGTAAGGGTTCCCTGCCCTGTGTGAAGTCCAAGGTCCTCCCCCCTCCATCCAGGTCTAGGAAGGTGAGCATCCAAACAGGCTAGCCCCCCCCCAAAGCCAGTATATGTAGTAGGATCAAAATCCAGAGCTATTGTCCTTAGCTTCTCACTTTTTCAAATAGCTTAGATGTTATTGATATGAGCTTATGAAGTATAGAATTATCTGAGGCTTCTTACCACGAACAAGTCTGTAAAGTAATCTCTGGTATGGAGTAGAAGAGTGATGATGGTCGATCAAAGGTCATTATATCAGAAGAATATCTATACAAACAGAAGATCTAGACTGACCATAATGCATATGGCCATGTGTATTTTAATACTAGAATTACCTGGGGTTTATTTTAGGAGGGAAATCCTCAGGGAGTTGATTATGTTTGTGGGTTGACATAGCCCATGGCATTTCTTACTGTGTTGTTATAAGGCTATTGGAATTGTTCAGTAAAGAAAAGTGACTATTTCATTAAAAGAAATTGAGACATTTTTATTCAACAGAGTTTCTCTTAGGGAGATATTATACTTGTTTTAGGAAAGAACACTTGGACAAACTTATTACTAAAGAAGATGAGATCCCTATGGGTCTGTAGATTGTCATACAAAGCACACAGGTCTTGTCTCTTGGAGGGCCCTTTGCCTGAATACCATGCTGGGTTTGAGTATGACATGTTTGGCATGGAAGATGAGTAAAATTGAATGGATATAAGCAAGAAATGGACTGATAATATGATGTCTCCAGAGTTAAAATAAAAAAGAGAGCAGAAATTCCACCTGTAATCACAAAAAAGGGAGTTGAAGGTGTTTCACAGAGGTGTGAAAAGCAAACTTTGCTCCTCTTAAAGTTTTCAATAAACTATATCAACAATGCTTTGGGGAAAAGTTTTTTTTTAATTCTAAAAATTAATCCAAATTAGCTCAAGATAATTCAGCTACTGTAGAGTTGGAGGCAGCACCTAGATGACCAAGGACATAAACATGTGAGGTTCCTTTAAGTTTTATTTCAGGGAATTACCAACTGCTGGGCAATGCAAGATCTTGCCCATTATAAATATAAACAAAAAGTAATGTTATAATAAGGAAATAATCTAAAAGTTCAAAAAGGTCATGGACATTTTTTAATTCTAAGAATGAAAAACCAAAGATATGCTACTGTGATTCATAATTCTCAACCTACTAGAAGAAGCCATGGAGCCACAGCCAGAGACAGACATGTTGAAATATTGCCAGTAGTCCACAAGCCTTATGGTAAAATATAGAATAATGGAGATGTGTTGATATTAGATGTAAGAGATAGCTAGAGATTTGCTTAAGTAATTGGTCAAGTGGTGATTTAATTAATACAGTTTTGTGTGGTTATTTCAGGTCAGAACTGCTGTGTGTTTGGGAAATGAATTCACTGAGTTTGAAAAATACATGGACAAACATTTATTGAACTCCAAGAGATAACAATGAATATAATCCAAGAAAATTTAAATGTACAACTAAATGAAAATATGAAATTTGAAAACTGAATTCAATATAGAGATAGAAACATTGAAGAAAAACAAACTGGAATGAAACTAAAATTGAAAAGATCATGTCCCGTTTAGAAAACTCAGGGAAAGCCTTGCAAGTAGAAAGAATCAATCAGAAGGGAGAATATTAGGACTCTATGATAAAGAAGAATGTTTAGACCTATTAAGCAAAGAATTTAAAAAAAAAAGCACAGGAAAGGAACATGCAGAAAGTGTGGGCACAATCAAACTAACCAAAAGGCAGAGAGAGAATACCCAACTTAACAAAATCAGAAATGAAAAGGAGAACATAACAACAGACACAGAGGATCATCAGGTCATATTTCAAAAACCCATACTCCACAAAACTGGAAAACTTAAAGGAAATCGACAACTTTCTGGATAAATATCAGTTACCAAAATTAAATCAATATCAGATAAGCAAATTAAATAGACCTATAATTGCTGAAGAAATAGAAGCAATCATCAAAAGTCTCCCAACCAGAAAAAGCCCAGGACCAGATGGTTTCAGCTCAGAATTCTACAAGACTTTCAAAGAAAAACTAATACCAGTACTCCTCAAATTGTTCCACATAATAGAAACAGACAAAATAATGCCAAACTCTTTTTATGAGGCTACAATTACCCTGATACCTAAACCACAGAAAGACATTACTAAGAAGGAGAATTACAGAACAATCCCACTTATGAACATGGATGCAAAAATACTAAATAAAATATTGGCAAATCAAATCCAAGAACAGATCAGAACAATCATTCACCATAATCAAGTTGGCTTCATTCCAGAGATGCAGGCATGGTTCAACATATGAAAATCTGTCAATGTAATCCACCATATAAACAAACTGAACAATAAAAACCACATGATTATATGATTAGATGCCGAAAAAGCTTTTGACACAATAAATATCCCTTCACGAAAAAGGTCTTGAGGAGAGTAGGGATACAAGAAATATACCTAAACATAATAAAGGCAATATACAACAAGCCAACAGCAACATCAACCTAAATAGAGAGAAACTCCCAGCAATTCCACTGAAATCAGAAACAAGACAAAGTTGTCCACTCTGTCCATATCTATTCAATATAGTTCTTGAGGTCCTATCTAGAGCAATAAGACACCAAAAGGAGATAAATGGGATACAAATAGGAAAAGAAGAACTCAAACTCTCACTGTTTGCTGATAGTTTGCATAAACAATCCCAAAAATTCTACCAAGGAGCTTCTATAACTCGTAAACACTTTCAGTAATATAGCAGGATACAAGATTAACTCAAAAACATCAGTAGCCCTCCTGTTCACACATGATAAAAGAGCTGGGGAAGAAATCAGAGAAACAACACCCTTCACAATAACCACAAATAGCATAAAATATCTCGGAGTAACTCTAACCAAACAAGTGGAATACTTGTATGACAAGAACTTTAAATCTTTGAAGAAAGAAACTAAAGAAGACACCAAAAAGTGAAAAGATCTCCCATGCTCTTGGGTAGGCAGAATTAACATAATAAAAATGGCAATCTTCCCAAAAGCAATCTACAGATTCAATGCAATGCCTATCAAAATTCCAGCAAAATTCTTCACAGACCTCTAAAAAACAGTACTCAACTTCATATGTAAAAGCAAAAAACCCAGGATAGCCAAAACAATCCTGTATATTAAAAGAATTTCTGGAGGCATCACAATCCCTGACTTCAAACTCTACTACAGAGCTACAGTACTGAAAAAGTCTGAAATTGGCATAAGAACAGACAGAAGGACCAATAGAACCATATATAAATCCCGAATATTAATCCACATACCTTTGAACACTTGATCTTTGACAAAGAAGAAAGAAATATTAAATGGAAAAAGAAAGCATATTCAACAAATGATGCTGGCATAACTGGATATCAACATGTAGAAGAATGAAAATAGACCCATATCTATCACTATGCATAAAACTCAAGTCCAAATGGATCAAAGATCTCAACATAAAGCCAGTCACACTGAACCTTACAGAAGAGAAAGTAGGAAGTACACGAATGTATTGGCACAGGAGACCACTTCCTAAATATAACCCCAGAAGCACAGACACTGGTGTTGGTGAACTCCCATCAGGTAGACTGTTTCAGTGGGCGTACCCATTGTGGTCCCAACCTCTTTGCTCATATACTCATTCCTCCCACTCTTCAACTGGACTTTGGGCGTTCAGTCCAGTGCTCTGATGAGGGTCTCTGCCTCTGTTTCCATCAGTTGCTGCATGAAGGTTCTATGGTGATATTTAAGATATACAATAGTCTGACTACAGGGCAAGGCCAGTTTGGGCACCCTCTTCTCTATTGCTTAGGGTCTTAACTAGGGTAATCCTTGTGAATTCCTGGGAATTTCTCTAGTGCCAGGTTTCTTGCTAAACCCATAATGGCTCTCTCAATCAAGATGTCTATTTCCTTGTTCTCATCTCTGTCCTTTCTCCATTTCAACTATCCCATTCCCTCAAGTTCTCCTCACCCTTTCCTTTCCTCTAGCAACCTACCTCAGGATTCAGCAATGCCACTCTTGGGCATATACCCAAAAGATGCTCAATCATACTACAAAGACATTTGTTCAACTATGTTCATGGTAGCATTATTTGTAATAGCCAGAATCTGGAAAGAACCTAGATGCTCCTCAACCAAAGAATGGATAAAGAAAATGTAGCACATTTACATATTAGAGTACTACTCAATGGTAAAAAAACTGACATCTTGAATTTTGCTTGCGAATGGATTGAACTAGAAAATACCATCCTGAGTGAGGTAACCCAGATCCAAAAAGATGAATATGGTATGCATTCACTCATAAGTGTATACTAGCCACAAACAAAGGCTATTGAGCCTATAGTTCATAATCTTAGAGATGCTAAGTAACAAGGTGAACCCTTAAAAATATATAGATCCACCTTGAAAGTTGAAATAAACAAGATCACCTGACAAAATTGGGGATATAGGTGTTGGCAGAGAAGGGAGGGTACAAGTGGTCATTCCTATTCTAACTAGTCTGACCTATGTCTGAGCAGCAGAAGGAATTCCTGTCTTTCTTTATTTTTAAACCCCTTATGTTCTCATAGAAACTCTTGCTTTGCAGCCTCAGCATGATTGAGCCTTATGCTGGAACACTTTGAACCAGCTCAGGGCCCTCAAGACTCACCTCTAGAGTTTTCCCAACCCAGGGAAATGTACCCTTCCATTTTGTATGTTTTATGATGTGAATTTTGATACTTGTACATGCATATGTGAGTTTTGTTCTCAAACTCTTAACAATTTCTGACACTTAAGTATCATCATGTCTGGTCTCTTTCTCTAGATGGGCTCCTATACTTACTCTATTCAAACAGGCATGAAGTGTGAAAACTTCAGTACCCAAGAGCCCAAAGCCCTCTCCCTTCCCTACATACTCTTCCAGGCTCCATTGCAAACCAGCAATAGAACCATGGTCTTTATCGTCATTTTTATCAGAGTCTACCAATGTCTCTTCTTCAGAGAGGCCAACAGTGTGGGAAAATGTCCTTATCTTTTCTCAGAACATAACATTTGGTCACTGTTGCCTATTTATTCTGAACCTCAAAACCAACTATGACTTGAAATTTGTTTCTGTTCTCTGTAAGGCAAAATATTATGATGAAAAAGTATCTCCTCGTGTAGAATGTTCTTTTTTCTATGTGTTGCTCTCATTGGTTCAATAAAAAGACTGCCTTGGCCTTTTGATAGGGCAAAACTTAGGTGAGAAAGACAGAACTGGATGCTGGGGGAACAAGGCAGTATGGCAGACACCATGGCTCTCCTCTCCGAGACAGATGCCGGTTAGATTCATGCCACAGTAATAAGTAGTAAGCCACAGTCAAGTGGCAATACACATTAATGGAGATGAGTTAAACTAATATGTGAGAGTTAGCCAATAAGGGGATGGAGATAATGGACCAGGCAGTGTTTAATTAGTACAATTTCCGTGTGGTTATTTCAGGAGTTAAGCTAGCCAGGCACCAGGAATGCAGCTCCCTCCTCACTACAGCAATCTCCCATATGCTTATTACTAATTATTAAAGAGATTTTGTTCATCCTATCAAGTAAGTTTAATGTTATTTTGAGGCATGAAGAGAAAGATGGTTTCTGTTCTTTCTCAAAAAGATGCTGAATTGAGTTTTGGTTTAAGAAGACTCAATTTTGAAATTACATTTTATTTGCAAGCATGTCAATGCTTTGCCTTTAGCCACAGAGCTGGCCATCTGGCCAGTTCAGAATTGAGGAGTGTCCAAACGTGATTACTGTAAATTATAACCCTGTGAATTTGTGAAAAAGATCACATATAAAATAAAAAAGTGAAAACTGTGAAATGGAAAAAATATAGGAAGATAATCCTGCTTGTCTTTAAGCACATCATTATAGAACAACATGTGTAACATGTATTTGGTCAACTACCAGAAACAGAATTTTGCAAACTACATGGTGAAGAAGGATACATTCCATTTAGAATTTGTAACATCCATATATCCCTAGCCTGTCTGTGGGGAGGTGATATTTAGATCCAAGGCAAAGAATCTTGAATTTACAGTATGAAATCTCATAATGTAAAGCAGTAAATGTGGCCCCCATCATTCCATCCAACAGGTTTAAACACTTGATTCTAATGTCTTCCATTTGCTTCTTAACTGAAAGTTATTCAACTGGACCAATATTTGTTCTATAGCTCCATCTAAACAAAAGACAAAGTTATTAAATTCAACATAGTCCTGAACCATGCTTCCAGACGCAGTTTTTCAGCCTGGCTTAAATCTGACCATCAGTATCCTTATCACCTGGAATTTTTCAACAAGAGACAGATCACCCAGTTGAATTAGTGTCCATAGAGGAAACATGGAATTTTTCCTTAAACTCAATATTTCTCTTAAAACAAAGTGAGAAAAATATGCATAAAGGATTAAGACTGTAATAGTAACCTACCAATAAATATTGATGTATCTTTATTTCTATAAATAAATACCTGAAAAAAAAAACAATGAACTGTGAAGTTGTGGTTACTACAATCTTATCTCTTTACAGAAAGAAAGCAATAGTCATCTCAGTTTGCTATAAATACTCTGGTAACTAAATCCAGTCATAGAAAAAGAAAACACTACTTTGGAGGAAACAAAGGAAGAAAAACGTAAATTTTGCTCTGTGTATTCATTTCCAACCAGGAGACATAAGCATCTTTCCTTCCTCTAGGTAGAAATATAATTAGAGACATGAGTATAACTCCATGCCACACAGTTAGACAACAACAACAAAAACAACAAAACATGAAAGTACTTTCTTGTAGCTGGGGTATATCAACAATTATGTTGATATACATTATATTACCCACATGTTAAAGAAAAGTGGATAGCATAGCAGTTAAATGTTTCCCAAGCTTGTGAGAATATCCCACAGAGAGAATGGGAGGGATAGATCAATGTGTACTCAGTAACAGAGAGAAATGAGAAATTCTAGAATGATTTGTGAAACAGGGTAATTATAGGTAACAAGAAGACAACTGCATAATTTTGCTTGCTCGTTTATACAGGATTGAAACATTCTGTAAAGCCAATGATGATCTTGATACCCTGATCCTCCTGCCTTCATGTTCCCAGTGCTAGGACTGACTACACAGACATAAGCCACCATGTCTAGTTTATACTGCACTTTTTTAAAAATGCAGAATAAAGGTTGTGGATGTTTCATCATAAATAAATGGTAAATACTTTAAAAAGTAAACATGTTTATTTCAATTTAAACATGATGAAATGCATAATATAGCCCAACATCTCATATTTTAAGGTATATAATCTGTCAGTTAAAGTACCTAAATTTAAAAAATAAAATATGTCTCAAGTTTTTAGACATTCTGTGTAGAATAAAAACCAGATTCTGAAGGTAGATAACGATAATGGTTGCATGGAAATACTACACGCCTCTGGAATATACTATTGATGATTAAAATGATGATTTTATGTTATATTTGTTTCACCCCTGCATGAAAGAAACAAGCCTAGAGTCCAAACATTAAGTCCTACTGATAGTGCTTTTATGCCTTCTTGTCTACGACTACCAATTGCCTGATCTCAAATGATATGAAGGTAGGGAGTTCAGAGTTGAGGTTTTCTACAATCTGGCAGAGTCCCCACTCAACTCTTTAGCTTCCAGAAACACCTGGTGTGTATTTGCTGAGATGCCATATCATGTGGTCTTTGTCCACCATAATTCTGGTGTGTTCTTTGTTCTTGACACTGAATAAAGTGATACCAGACTATGTGCTGTAGGCTTCATTGAGTCCAGGAAATTGTCTTTTCTAGTTCCCACACCTGTCTTTGTAATTCTGCAGCTCAGGACTCTCCTAAAACAAATCAGTGATACATATAGACACTCAGAAGATTGTCCAAGTAGGACAGGTACCGTCATGTAAAGTAAAAATGAATAAATATTGTTCTTGTAAGTGAGTTACTCTTTAGCATATTTCTGAGAGACTGAATACTTTCAGATTCAGTAGCTTTTCATTATCACTGGTTAAAAATTTAAAAAAAAACGAAGATCAGGTTGACACCCCTAGAAGAGGTTGCGACCAAGTATTCATCAATCATTGTTCTTTGGGATTTCAGCTTTTTGGGTTTTGTTTTGTTTTTGTTTTTGTTTTTTTGACTTACAATTTTATTTTTAGTAAAAATTTTTCATTCAATATATTTTGATCATGTTATTTCTTCCCCTAACTCCTCCCAGGTCTTCCTACCTCCCTACCCACAAAACTTCATGTTCTTTCTCTTTATATCAAAAAAGATGAAAATGAAAAAAAAAGATCAATAAGACAAAAAATAAATGCCATAACAAAAGGCCCAAATACTAAAAACATATCCTCTCCAAAAAAATTGAGTCCATTTTGTATTGTGCAACTACACCTGTGCATAAGACCTGCCCTAGAGGATGGTTGATAAACCCAGTGTTACTCCATTGAAGAAAACTGTTTCTCCCTTTCCAGCATTATCAAATGCAAATAGCGTCTTGCTTAAGGTTGCAACTATCTGACTACTTCCTCTCCTCAGTGCTGGGACCCCATCTGACTTGAACACGCGCAGGCCCTATACATGTAGTCACAGTCTTTGTGTGTTCATATGTGCATCAGTCCTATCTGGAAGGCAGTGTTTCTTTGCTGCTAGCCATCACCTCTGGTTCATATAATCTTTCCACCTCTTCTGCATATATCTCTGAAACTCAAAGTGAGCAGTTTTGTGAAGAAATTCCATTTAGAATTGAAGTCTCCAAATTTCCCCACTTATACATTTTGCCTGGATGGAAATCTCTGTGTTAATTCTCATCTGTTTCAAGAAGAAGCTTTTCTGATGAATGTTGAGTAATTCCATTATCCGTGTTTACAGGAATATGACACAGGGAGTCACTTTATTGTTATATTTCTTTAGCAAAATAATAGTAGTAGGTTTCCCCGAGGCTTATGACTTGTTTAGTTTAAGGCTCTTGATCAACTTTTGCAGAGTCAGGTATACAGTCCATCTCCTGGAATTGGCCTCATATAAAATTTTTAGAAAGTCATGTATTATTCCCAAAACCTGGATGCTATTATTGCACCAGTTTATCTTACCAGCAGGTCGCTGTTGTAAGTCACAAGGTTTGTAGCTAGAAGATAGTGATAGTTGTTTTTCTCTGGCATCAGGTGCCATGTGTGTTAATCAATATGAGGGATCTTCTTGGGAACCAGCTTGATTTTGCTGTGTTCAATGACATAAGTATATGTGTCTTCAGCAAAGAGGTTTTATCATCAGGTAGTGGAGAGTAACCTGTAGCCTTGGCAACAGCCTATGAACATTCTTGTTCTTAGTCTAGACATTAGCATCATTCTTACTGTGTGTTTTACACGACACCACTATCAAATGTTTTGCTGCAGTTTGGACACTATTTCTTTTATATTTCTATGAGCTAAGAGTTTGTGGCACATGCAGTTAGAATAGTTAAACATTCCCCTATATTATTCTTATTCTTTGCTTTGCATTGCCTTTTTACACTCTTTTCTCTACCCTTAACTTATACTTCTCAGTAGTCTTGCTGTTAGGTAAGGTCAGTTAACAATTTCCACCCAACAAAATGTGAATGAAAGTAAAATGTAAACAGTTTGGTACTGTATATCATTTTTAAAGAACTCATATCATTTTGACATTCTATCTTCTGCTGCCAGAGAAAAATGAGACCTATGTCCTAAAGGAATTGTGAAGAACAGATCTCCATACTCACATACATAGGACATGCAATGTCACTGTATTATTTTATTTTCATAGCTTAGCTAAACTTATCCTGACTAATGATATCGTTGTTCAGAAAGTGTCTCTTTTATGAATTAATATTTGTGAACTGCTTAATAACATATCTGAAAAGTCTATCTTTTGTTTATGAACAGTAGCATATGATAAGATGTTTTAGCCAAATATGAAGTTGTGAAGAAGCTTATTGTTTGTATCTTGACAATATCATTTGCTACTTGTGTAAGGCTGAACACATTAATAGCCTCTCAGAGCTATTCTCAGATGCAAATATTATCTACTAAGAGAGATGTCAAGATGAAATGGTCTACAGGACCTTGAGTGGTACCTTGGGTACAGTGAATACTTGGTAGAAGTTTACCAAGTGTGGCAAGACTTTCACAAATATCTCTATGATTTTTTTCACTAAAGTGTGAGGTATTTTAATCTAATGTTTATGAGTACTGTTATGGAATACCAATATCCATTCTTTAATTATGTATATAACTGCTTGGTTTTATTTACCAAAAAATATTAAACCTAATTGTAAAATGAATTATAAATAATTTTTAAAAACAGACTTTGTCTTCGGATATGGATAATGAGCAGCTGTTGTACATCTGTTGTTGTTTATTAATACCTACATGTTTCACAAGATAAACAATTTTTAAATTTTTCTCTGATCCTTTTCTTTGTTAGATAATGCAAGCTATATGGCTTACATTGAGCTTGTACATACATTTTAAGCAATAAAATTAAAAGGATGATATGATTTACAACTTAATTGTCTTTACTTTTAAAGAGATTTCCAACTAATAACACTGCATTAGTAGGAGGTTTAATAGTCAATTCGGTGCTTCCTTTATAAAAACTAGTGAGAGAATGCATGATTATTATCATATTCTAATTTTGAATATAATATTATATCTTATCAATTTATCTTATTTTTAATTAAATAATAGTATGTGTGAGCAAAATGTGATGTTTTGAAACATGTCTACAATGTATAAACTTCAAATCAGGGTAATTTACATGTCTATTACCTCAAACATTATGATTTATTTGTGATGAGACCATTATTGATGATGAAAACCACTTCCTCTAGCTACTTTGAAATATGCAATGATTATTTACTTATTGTAGTTAGTGTACTTAGCTAGAGAAGATGAGAATTTAATTTCTATTTAACTCTCCCAACCCACCCTTTCTTTTACCATGGTTAGCCTCAGGGAACAACTATTACCCTCTACTTCTATAGCAACTTGCAGACAGGGACCACAATGCATTATTAGAGCATTTGTAATATAAGTATAATATGCGTAATGTAATGCAAATATAACACATAAGCTTACTAATTTATCAGGATGGAGAATTCCAAAAATATGCAATGGATTCTAGGATACAAAGGAGTCCTTAATTCTTACATCAAAATTTCTTAATCCTATAAGTAACAGCTCTAAGATATCATGCTTGCTCTATTATTTACTTCCCAGCTGGTAAATTTGGAGAAATTACTATATCTAGTTGTCTTTCAATTATATCAACGCAATAAGCACAAACAAACCAAAGTTAAATGAAATAGCAGGCTGATATTTAAAATATATTTGATGGGTAAAAACTGAACTCTCAATGGTCACATTGAGCTGAAATTAGTAATACAACCCTGTATGTACAGAAACTACTTTTCTCATCTTGCCTATGGGCCCCTGGCAGTGTGAATATCCTGAGGTAAATAGTTGATACTAGGTTAAATCATTATAAGGAAAGCAATCATTACATCCTATGGTGTTCAAGAAGAGACACAGATGCTCTAATTTCACACTGCAAAATGTGGTTTATTATATCCAGTATAAGAACTCTTCTATTTCCCTGTACACTCTGGATAAAACATATTTGAGATCACTCCTAATCAGACCTGAGATGAAGAGCTTCACAGACTCATGTGAAGTACAATGTTTTCTCTGTGAAGATTTAATGGTGATAAAGGAGTGGAACTTGTATTGTGAGTTACTTAGTTGATATATGTTAATACTCATCATGCTTTGCCTGCCCAAGAGTTACCAAAACTAGCATATTGCCTTCATTCTTTTAATTCAGTCTCTCATGATTTTGTGAAAGCAGACTATTTCAGCCAGAAAAAAAGGGCCTACTCATAGGCCAGTGCACTGAAACTTGTTCCACTAGTAAAGGTTCTGAAGTTCCTCTTGGTACTTTATGTACTTTATATGAGAAACAAAAGATCACAATGACTCACAATGACCTTCATTGGAGATTTGTTTCCTATTATGGCATTACCAGCCATAGTTAATCATAGACCCTAAAGTAGTCCTTAGAAATGGTATTAGTCAGTGGTCTCCAAAGAAACAAAACAAATAAGATGCAGTTAAATGATAGACAGATGATGATAGATAGATGATAGATGATAGATTATAGATAGATAGATAGATGATAGATGATAGATATAGATAGATAGATAGATAGATAGATAGATAATAAATGATAAATGAGGTGATTTATTATTAAAATTGTATCATGGGATTATGGGGGACAAGAAATCCCACAATGAGCTGTATTCAAACTTGTAATCTAGGAAAGTATGGTTTAACCTAAATCCAAAGTGTAAGTGTATGCATATATACCATGTAAATGGTGGTGGAAGCCAGAAAAGATCATCAAATGCCCTTGAACTGAAATTACACACAATTCTGACCTGTCATGTGAATACTAGAAATGAAAACCAGGTCTTCTGCAAGATAAGAAACTTCTCTTAACTTCTGCACCATTTGTCCAGTTGTATGCAATCCCATTAATAATGTGTCCAGGAGTGGGTCAACTAACTCTGAAACCGGAAGTGAAGATACAAAAAGCAATCAAACAAAACAAAATGAAAACAAATAGGAGTGATTGAAAATTCAATCCCAGTTTTTCTTCTCCAGAAGAGAGACTGTTGAGTATACCAATCACTTCATCCCCTGGCCCTAACAGAAAAGCACAGGATTACTTCTGGAGAAATGATCCTCAGAGTAGAGAATTCAAGTTGTGACAAAATAAAATTGTGCAAATAAATAATGAGACCCTCTCCCACTAGTGCCAATATCACTAACCCTCTAAACCAACTTGCATTTGTCACAGTCATTTTCTGAACTTTGATTACTAGTGTTTTCCAGGCAAGATTTTGAAGGCTTTTTATTAGGGGATTTGAGTATGTTCAGTGAAATAGTCTGAATGTATTGCTTATGGCAGAACTTTCTAGTTCTCTCCTAATATTCATTCTTTCCTCCTTGACCACAATATAAGTCAGATGACTGCACAAACAACATTTAAAAACAAAATGACACACATTTCAACCTCCATTCTAGATAATGGGATTTTTTGTAAGTGCTGTGTGGGATATGAATCTTCCTTTCTCATTAACCAAAATTTAGACAGGGCTGCACCTCTCTGTTGATGGCAGACTAGGAAGAAGGAAAGGGTATCTGAGTCCTGGTGCTTCAGAACACAGCATTAGTTTAGATTTGTATTAGATAAAAATAAACATTTTATTTCCTTTAAAAATATTTATTTAGTTAGTTATTTTACATTCCCACTGCAGTTTCCCTGGCCTCAACTTCTCCCAGTACCTCCTACAACCTTCCTTCTATTTCCCACACCTCCTGTGTTTCTATTCAGAAAAGGATACCCCATCATGGATATCAAAAAAACATGGAATATTGAGTTTCTGTAAAAACTAAATACATTCCCTTGTATTAAGGCTTCACAAGTCAACTCAGTATGAAGAATAGGTCCCAAAAGTCAGCAAGAGTTGGAGACAGCTCCTATTCTCACTGCTAGGAGTTCCACAAGAACAAGCTACACAACTGTCAAATATCTGCAGAGGATCTAGGTCAGTCCCATGTAAGTTACCTGGTTGTCTGTGAGCTTCTTTGAGTCCAGGTTTGTGCACTCTATGGTTTTTCTTTTTTTTCTTTTTTTTCCTCATTTTTTTATTAAAGATTTCCATCTCCTTCCCTCCTCCTCCCCATTCCCTCCCCTCCCTTCCACCCATACCCCCTCTCCACCCCTCTCCAAGACAAAGAGCCATCAGGGTTCCCTTCACTATGTTAAGTCCAAGGTCCTCCCAGCTTCCCCTAAGTCCAGGAAGGTGAGCAACCAAACTGACAAGGCTCACAGTGAGCCCGTCCATGCTGTAGAGTTCATGTTCATTGCCGTTGTCCTTGGTTTCTCAGTCCTCCTCCACCATCAGCCACATTCAGAGAGTCCGGTTTGGTCCCCTGTTCCATCAGTCCCATTCCAACTGGACTTGGTGGTCTCCCATTAGATCTGTCCCACCATCTCAATGGGTAAACGCACTCCTCACGGTCCTGACTTCCTTGTTCATGGTCTCCCTCCTTTTTCTCCTCATCGGGACCTTGGGAGCTCAGTCCGGTGCTCCTATGTGGGGCTCTGTCATTTTCTCCATCCAATGCCAGGTGAAGGTTCTATGGTGATATGCAAGATATTCATGAGTATGGCAATAGGATCTGTACATTTCTTGCACCCTCTCCTCAGCTGCCCAAGGACCTTGCTGGGGGCGTCTTCCTGGACACCTGGGAACCCCTCTAGAGTCAAGTCTCTACCAACCCTAGAATGGTTCCCTTAAGTAAGATATATAATTCCTTGTTCCTATATCCACCCTTCCTATATCCCAACCATCCTAATCCCCCAAGCTCTTCCCATCCTCCACTTCACACTTTTCTCTCCCCATCCTCCCCCTACCCCCATCTCACCCCACCCCCATGTTCCCATTTTTTGTCTGGCAATCTTGTCTACTTCCAGTATCCAGGAGGATAACTATATGTTTTTCTTTGGGTTCACCTTCTTATATAGCTTCTCTAGGATTTTTTTACGAATTATAGGCTCGATGTCCTTTATGGCTATTGGGTTTATGGCTAGAACCCAATTATGAGTGAGTACATCCCATGTTCATCTTTTTGGGCCTGGGTTACCTCACTCAGGATGGTGTTTTCTATTTCCCTCCGTTTGCATGCAAAATTCAAGATGTCATTGTTTTTTACCGCCGAGTAGTACTCTAATATGTATATATTCCACACTTTCTTCATCCATTCTTCCACTGAAGGGCATCTAGGTTGTTTCCAGGTTCTGGCTATTACAAATAATGCTGCTATAAACATAGTTGAACAGATGCTTTTGTAATATGATTGGGCATCTCTTGGGTAAATTCCCAAGAGTGGGATTGCTGGGTCCTGGGGTAGGTTGATCCCAAATTTCCTGAGAAACCTCCACACTGCTTTCCAAAGCGGTTGCACAAGTTTGCATTCCCACCAGCAATGGATGAGTGTACCCCTTACTCCACATCCTCTCCAGCAAAGGCTATCATTGGTGTTTTTGATTTTAGCCATTCTGATAGGTGTAAGATGGTATCTCAACGTTGTTTTGATTTGCATTTCCCTGATTGCTAAGGAGGTTGAGCATGCCCTTAAGTGTCTTTTGGCCATTCGAACTTCTTCTGTTGAGAATTCTCTGTTCAGTTCAGCGCCCCATTTTTTAATTGGGTTCATTAGCATTTTAAAGTCTAGTCTCTTGAGTTCCTTATATATTTTGGAGATCAGACCTTTGTCTGTTGCGGGGTTGGTGAAGATCTTTTCCCAGTCAGTAGGCTGCCTTTTTGTCTTAGTGACAGTGTCCTTTGCTTTGCAGAAGCTGCTCAGCTTCAGGAGGTCCCATTTATTCAATGTTGCCCTTAATGTCTGTGCTGCTGGGGCTATACGTAGGAAATGGCAATACTACCAAAGGCAATCTATAGATTTAATGCAATCCCCTTAAAGATCCCATCAAAATTCTTCACAGATCTTGAGAGGACAATAATCAACTTTATATGGAAGAACAAGAAACCCAGGATAGCCAAAACAATCTTATACAATAAAGGAACTTCTGGAGGCATTACCATCCCTGACTTCAAACTCTATTACAGAGCTACAGTATTGAAAACAGCTTGGTATTGGCATAAAAATAGAGAAGTCGACCAATGGAATCGAATAGAAGACCCAGATCTTAACTCACAAACCTATGAACACCTGATTTTTGATAAAGGAGCTAAAAGCACACAATGGAAGAAAGAAAGCATCTTCAACAAATGGTGCTGGCATAACTGGGTGTCAACCTGTAGAAGAATGAAAGTAGATCCGTGTCTATCACCATGCACAAAACTCAAGTCCAAATGGATTAAAGACCTCAATATCAATCTGAACACACTGAACCTGTTAGAGGAGAAAGTGGGAAGTACTCTACAACATTTGGGCACTCTATGGGTTTTCTTGTGATGTCCTTGATCCTTCTGACTCTGACCATACTTTCTCCCTCTCTTCAGCAGGATTTGCCAAACTCAGCTTAATGTTTGACTGTAGGCCTCTGCATCTGTTTCCACATGGAGGAAGTCTCACTGATGGCTATTGGGGTAGACACTAATCTATAAGTATAGCAGAATATTGTTAAGCATCATTACATTGATTTTTTTCAGTTGTGTTTGGTTCCATGCCACAAAAGTGAACTCATCTGATATTGCCCAGAACACCAGAGGCTGGATAGCCCAGAGAACTAGGATAGAACCACACATTTTCTACATCCACAATTATACAAAATTTGAGATATGTCCACCAATGAAGTGAAGAAAATTGTTGGAAACACCTATCCAAGAACACATTTTTTAGAGTTCCATTCTTAAAATTGATGAAATTCCTAAAAATATGACCATTTTTCAACTATTGCAAAAAAACAAAGTCAAAAAAATAAGACAGCAATGTAGAGGCAAGTAGAATTCTTAAAACTTTTGAGGAATATCCAAATTAACAAAATCATAAATGAAAAGGGGGATATAACAACAGACACAGAGGAAATCCAGAGAATCATTAGGTCATACTTCACAACTCTGTACTCAACAAAAATAGAAAATTTAAAGGAAATGTACAATTTTCTGAATAAGTACCACATAACAAAATTAAATAAAAATCATAAAAATAATTTAAATTGACTTATAACCCCTGAGGAAATAGAAGACATTATCAAAAAGATGCCAAATCTAAAAAACACCCAGGACCAGATGACTTCAGCACAAAATTCTAACAGAATTTCAAAGAATAGCTAATACCAATAACACAAATTGTTCTGCATAATAAAAACAGAAGGAACATTGCCAAACTCTTTTTATGAGATTTCAGTTACACTGATACCAAAATCACAGAAAGACTCAACCAAGAAAGAGAATTACAGACCAATCACCTTCATGAACATTAAGGCAAAATACTCGATAATTAATACTGACAAACAAAATTTAAGAACAAATAAAAAAAATCCACCATGTTAAGCTGGTTTTATTCCAGAAATTCAGGGATGATTCAACATATAAAAATCTATCAATGTAATCTAGTATATGAATAAACTAAAAGAAAAAAATTACATGATCTTCTCATTAGATGCTGAAAGAGCCTTTGACAAAATCATAATAATGGTCTTGAAGAGATCACAGCCACAAAAAACTCACCTAAATATAATAAAGACATTATCAAACTAAATGGAGAGAGCCAACATCAAACTAAATGAAGAGAAAGTCAAAACAATTCTAAAATCAGGAAAAAAGACAAGGCTATCTTCTCTCTGCATATCTATTCAATATAGTACTCAAAGTTCTAGCTAAAGCAATAAGACAACAAAAGGATATCAAGGGGCTTTAAATTGGAAAAGAAGAAGTCAAACACTTGCTATTTGCAGATAATATGAAAGTGTACATAAGTGACCCAAAAAATTCTACCAGGGAACTCCTACAGCTGATAAACATCTTCAGTATTATGACAGGAAGCAAGAGCAACTCAAAAAAATCAGAAGTCCTTCTATGTTCAAATGATGAATGGGTAAGAAAGAAATCAGAGAAACATCACCCTTTACAATAGCCACAAACAAAATAAAATATATTGGAATAACTCTAACCAAACAAGTGAAAGATCTGTATGACAAGAAATGTATATCTTTGAAGAAAGAAATTGAAGAAGATATGAAAAATGGAAAGCTCTCCCGTGCTCTGGGATAGGTAGGATTAATATAGTGAAAATGACAATCTTACCAAAAGCAATCTACTGATTCAATGAAATTCCCATCAAAATCCCAACACAATTCTTCACAAAACTTGAAAGAACAACAATCAACTTCATATGGAAAAACAAAAAACCCAGGAGAGCCAAAACAATTCTCTACAATAAAGGAATTTGCAAAGACATCACTATTACTGATTTTAAGCTCCACTATAGAGCTCTAGTATGGAAAGCAGCTTGGTAATGACAGAAAAAAAAAAAAACAGACAGTTGTCCCAATGGAAACAAATTAAAGAACCTGATATTAATTCACAGGCCTATTCTGACATTTGACAAAGAAGCTAAAATTATACAATGGAAAAAGAAAGCATCTTCAACAAATGGTGCTTGAACAACTGGATGTTGACATATTGAAGAATGCAAATAGATCCATATTCCCATGTGCAAAACTTAAGTCCAAATGGATCAAAGATCTCAACATAATTCCAGCAACACTGAACCTCATAAAGGAGAAAGTGGGAAGTAGCAACACTGAACCTCATAGAAGAGAAAGTGGAACGTAGCTTTGAAAGCAATGACAAAGCAGACCACTTCCCAAATATGATACCAGTAACACAGACCCTGAGAACAACAATTAATCAATGGGACTTCCTAAAACTGAGAAGCTTGTGTAAGGCAAAGGACATATTCAAGAAGACTGCAAAATGGGGAAAGATCTTTACCAAAACCACATCTAACAGAGGGTTGATCTCCAAAATATACAAAGAACTCAAGAAACTAGACATCAAGTTACAAAATGATCCAATATAAAAATCGGGTACAGATCTAAACAGAGAATTCTCAATGAAGGAATCACAAATGACCAAAGACCCTTAAAGAGCTGCTCAGCATCCTTAGTCATCAAGTGAATGCAAATCAGAACGACTCTGAAATACCATTGTACACTGTTAAGAACTGTTAAGATCAACTCATTGATGACAGCTTTTGCTGGAAAGGATGCAGAGTAAGGGAAAAAGTCCTCCATTGCTGGTGGGAGTGCAAACTTGTACAGCCACTTTGGAAAACAGTATCACAGTTACTCAGGAAATTGGGAATTAACCTGCCTTGAGACACAGCAATGCCACTCTGAGCATATACCTAAAGGATGGACATTCATATCACAAGGACATTTGGTCACCTATGTTTATAGCAGCATTATTCGTAATAGTCAGAACCTGGAAACAATCAACCTAGATGCTCCTCAACTAAGAAATACATAAAGTAAGTGTGGTACATTTATACAATGTAGTAGTACTCAGTGGTATAAACAATGGCATCTTGAAATTTACAGGCAAATGGATGGAATTAGGAAAAACTATCCTGAATGAGGTACCCCAGACTCAGAAAAACAAGCATTGTATGTAATCACTTATAAGTGGCTATTAGACATAAAACAAAGGATAATCAGCCTACAGTACACAACCCCAGAGAGGCTAGGTAACAAGGAAGTTCTTAACAGAAATACATGAATCCCCCTGGGAAAGGGAAACAGACAAATCTCCTGAGTATATTGGGAGTGTGTGTGTGGGGGGGAACAGGGAGGTGGAAAGGAAGTAGGGAGGAGAATATGAAAGAACAGGATGGTCGAATTGGGCTAAAAGCAGAGAGGGAGAGCAAAGGAAGAGATATCTGGAATGAGGGTACCATTATAAGGTTAGCAAGAAACCTTGCACTAGGGAAATTCCCAGGAATCTACAAGAATGGCCACAGTATGAAGCCTCTAAGCAATAAAAGGTGCCGAACTGGCCTCCCACTGTAATTAGATGGATGACTACCTTTACTGTCATTGTAGAACTTTCATCCAGTAATAGATTGATGTGGGAGAGTCTTCTGTTTGTGTTGATTTCATTTGTTAATAAAGAAAACTGCCTTGGCCCATTTAATAGGCCAGCCCTTAGGTGGGTGGAGTAGACAGAACAGGAAGAAGGAAATGAGGTAGATGGCTCAGTCAGGTGCCATCCCTCTCCTCTCTGGGACAGATGTGATGGAGCCAGCCACCAGGTCAGACATGCTGAATCTTTCCCGGTAAGACACCATTCGTGGTGTTACACAGATTATTAGATATGGGTTTGATGGAGGACTTTCATTGGTTAATTAATAAAGCAACCGCTTGGCCCTTTAAGAGAACAGAAAATTAGGTAGGCGGAGTAGACAGAACAGAATTGTGGGAGAAAGGAAGCAGAGTTGGGGAGATGCTTCAGGCAGTCGCCATAGTTAGTCACTATGTTTCTCCTCTCCAAGACAGATGCAGGTTAAGATCTCTTCTGGTAAGTGACCACCTTGTAGTGCTACACAGATTACTAAATATGGGTTAAAGGAAGATGTGAGAATTAGCCAATAAGAGGCTGAAACTAATGGGCCAGGCAGTATTGAAAAGAATACAGTTTCCATGTAATTATTTTGGGTAAAGCTAGCCAGGTGGTGGGACACAGCCCGCTGTTCCATCTACATGGGTTAGTCAAGATGTGAGTAAGAGGCTGAAATTAATGGGCCAGGCAGTGTTTCAATGAATACAGTTTGTGTGTTGTTATTTCAGGGCATAAGCTAGCCAGGCGGCCGGGGGCCGGGTGGGAATGCAGCCCGTTGCCTCCACACTACAGAAGGAAGCAGATATAGAGATTCACAACTAAGCACTGAGTTGAGCATCTCAGAGTCCAGTCAAAGAGAGGAAGCAGGGATAATATGAGCAAGGTCAAGACCATGATGGAGATAGCTCTAGGAATTCCTACAGCCAGTAGCCTTTAAGTTACCTGCCCACATGGGTGTGGTCTCTTATACCATATATGCTGATGTAAAGCGCACCTTAGCTACTTCTTCCAGCTGCTGGGATTAGGTTGCTGTTCCCCATTTGAGCATAGGACTGTGATCTGTGAGTCTACCCCTAAATAAATAGCCCTTTATTTTACTCAATTCTGAGCTAGTGTGGGATTTCTTTTAAGTGTCTGTCTTCACCTGGCCCCTTACTGGATCTAAACTCCACACCTACTGGGTTGATCACACTAATAATAATAATGAGTAATGGAGTGAATGCTTGTGAGCTATTATTTATAGGCAATTTATATTGGTATAGATTCATGTATTTTGATACAAACAAATTATATTGAATATGTTCCTATTTTCATTTACAATATTTGTATACCTAGGCAAAGTTATTTTGTCATATTGTATGTATGCATGCTTCTACCTCTGCTTAAGACATTTTGTATATTGATAAAATTTTAGGATATATTTGTCATATTGCAATATAAATTTCTATCTCTGATCAAGATACTTATACATTGCTTACATTTTGAGGTCATTGTCCTCATTTGTTGCACAGTTGTTTAAAGATTGTTTAGTATTCTAATATGAAGTTTTAGTCCTTAAGTAATATAGGTATTAAGAATTATAGGTCAATAGTCATCCATGTTTGTCTTATATTTAGACTAATCAGGTTCTTTAGATACATAGAGATTGTATTCTACATAGATAGGTAATCTTCAACCACTTCAAACAGCTGTAGAATATGGCATTTAACTAATTTAGGGTTCTGTTGACTTGAGACATAATTGCTCCTGGCAGCACTGATCTATTCCTGAGAGAATGTTGAACATCAATGACACTCCACTTGGAGCTTGTTTTCTTCTTGGCAAAACTACCTTTTGGGCAAGGAACTGCCCATGCATCGACCACTGACAAAATGCATGATGTCTGGACAGGACAAGCAGGCTACAAAAAAAAAGAAGACTGTCAAACTTTGCCAAGACAGGGTAAGATGGTTCTGAAAAATTTCCTGCTTCTGAAAATGGTCTGTCAGTTACTCTGGCCTTAGCCAAAGTTGGTTAATCTAACATTGCAAATGAGACTTTGGGTGATTGCCTAGGTAGCCAGTTGTCTCTGTCATTTATTGCACATTTTGGAAGTTGCTTGATTGCACTTTCTGCTTACTCAAGTAATATTATTTTCCTTCTCGGGTCTTAAAAAGGGTTGAAGACTAGATAGTTGTAGTTACTTTCCTCTCATGACTTGGCCAAGTTATTTATAATACAAAACTTAAACTCCTTAGGATAGGATAATTATTTAAACATTTATCATATGTTTCTTGTTTGATATTGTTTATGCTGGTTGTAATTCTTATTTTTATACCTGATATTTGTTCTTACTGTATATAATTTGTATTAAGCTGAGAACTCTCTTATTTAAACAAAAGGGGGAGGTGCTGTAGGAATTCCTATAGCCAGTAGCCTTTAAGTTACCTGCCTACTTGGGCGTGGCCTCTTCTACTATATATGCAGATATAAAGCACATATTCGCTCTCTCTTTCAGCTGCATGGTTCAGTTGCTGTTCCCTGTCTGAGCAGAGGATGTGATCTGTGAGTCTACCCCTAAATAAATATGATGGTTGAGAGATTGAACACTTACAATGTAATCCCACGCTAGCTCAGAACAAAGAAATAGACAGGCATTTATTAAGGGGTAAAACTTACAAATTAGGATTTTCTGCTTGAACAATGGATGAGAATGAGATCCAAAACAAACTGAACCAGCAAAATTGGGCCCAGGGGGAAGAAAGAAGGGCCAGCCGCACTTCCACATTTGGGTAAAAAGTCTATGAGGCCATGCCCCAGTAGGTGGGTAGTTACTAGTTGTAAGCCTTCCTGCAGCACCTTCCCATTTTGTTTAAATAAGAGAGTTTTAAACCTACTACAAAATTATATACAATAAGAATAAATATCCTGTTCTAACTAGTTTAAGTCTTGTATAATAAATAACTTGGCCAAGTCATGAGAGGAAAGTAACTACACTTATCTAGTCTTTAACCCCACTGAAGATTTGAGAAGGGAAATAATGTTACCTGAGTAATTAGGAAGTGCATTCAAACAACTTCCAAAACATGTAACAAATCACAGAGACAACTGGCTACCTGGGGAATCACCCAAAGTCACATTTGTAACGTTGAAGCAACCAACTTTGGCTAAGGCCTAGAATAACTGACTGATTATTTTTAAAGGCAAGAAATTTTTCTAAACCATTTTACCCTGTCTTGGCAAGATTTGACAGTCCTGTTTATCCACTTTTGGATATTATGTATTTTGTCAGTGGTTAAGGTATGGGCAGTTTTTTGCCCAAAGGCCGGTTTTGTCGAGAAGAAGACAAGCTCCAAGTGGAGTATCTTTGGTGCTCAACATTTTCTCAGGAATAGATTGGTGTTGCTAGGAGCAATTGTGTCTCACTACAACAGAACACTCAACATCTTCCTAAATTTTAATCTGTTTGAAGAATGAGTATCAGCATCTACAAATGACAAAGTGCTGTAACTTAAAACTGTCTATTTTACATTAAAGTGCATAACACTGAGAATACAAAATGTAGCAAGGTCTGTAGAGGAGGCATTTTTCTAGTTCTTAGAGAGTGGTTGCCCTGATCTTGGGCATTTGCTGGATGGTTTACGATTTACTCAGATTCTATACCTCACAACACATCCATTTAAGAATTCTATGAGTCTCACTTCTGGGAGAAACTATAATAGATCTGTATGGTTCCACCCTGATCTCATTGAGGATGATTTCACAATACTCAAGAAGTAAAGAAAAGTGGCTAAACTCAGCCAACTCCTTGCCACAAATCACTTTGCATCTCTTATAAAGTCTGTTTCTTCTCTTAGTTAGCAAGTAGTCTTTACACTGGCTTTGCTACCACTCAGCTCAGCTGCAATAGTTTAGAGCCAAGCCCAATTCTCTTAATTCAAGAGTGTTCCTTTGTGGAGGGATAGCTTAGTGGATAAAAGCACTAGCTGCTCTTCCTGAGAACCCAGGTTCAATTCCCAGTACTCATATGATGGCTCACACTCAACTGTGGTACCCAGACATACATGTAGGCAATATGCATATAAGCAGAATAAAAATAAAAATGGAAAAATCTTTAAAAGAGTGTTAATTTATATTGATGTCCAGGGCTGGAGTTGGGAGAGGCACCTCTGCACCTTAATCTGGCTTCTCCTGCTTAGGTCTCAGAAGTACAATCTACAGTAGCAAAATTGTATTTTCCAATAAAGAGAAACAAACTTCATAAATGAAATGCAAAGTGATTAGTGGTCAAGGGATGGCCAAATTTACCCATCTTCTTTTACTTCTGGAAATCTGTGATGTCTTCCCAATGAGATCAGGGGAGCCATACAGCTCTGGTGCAGAACTCACACAGGTAGGACGATAGCTGAATTTAGCTTTTCAAAAGGACCTGGGAGCCAACTATTTGAAAAACGCTGTGTCCAGGTACTATTTTCCCTCAAATTTAGTTTATGGATTAATAAAACATAAGACATAAATTCTTAGTGTACAGTGAACTTCTAAATATAAGAATGTCAAAGCTTATTTTGTTTTGTAAAGTTTAATTACTTATTTTTATGTACAAAATTATATTTGTAAACTTTATTAAATGTTTAAATTTTAGCAAATACTAATTTTGAAAATTTAGTCATAGTTCTTCATGCCCAAATAACCACATTGGTACACTTTCTTAAAAGATTTAAAACAAAACCTTTCTCATACATAAGAGAAAAATGACCTGGTGGAACATATTTGGGCTGCTGTTCCAAGTGTTGTATAGCACACTTGATTTCAGAACACAGTGATGCTCCTTTTACATAGCATCACTCTTAGGAGGCACTGGACCACTTTGAGCACAACTTTAGGCATCTTCCTTTAGGAACTGAGTAGTCTTGGAGAGGAGGTCAAAACAGATATAAGGTTTGATGCTAAACCACAAAAGAGTTACTGCTCTCAGTGTATGTCAGCTGTGTGCTTTGATGCACAGAGAAACATTAAAGGCAGACATGCTCAGTATACTAGCTTCCTGCACAGTGGGGGATGGGAGCAGAGCTATATAGATTTCTCAGCTAGGGGTCACTAGGCACCCTTCCTATGCTTCAAAAGAAAGACATTTATCAAGGAAACACGCTGAAAATCATGGCTTACAGAATAGTTCTTTGGATTTTCTCCTTTGTTTATGACTGCTAACATGCCTTTCACTGTACTGATTTTTCACTTTTATCATTCTTATTAGTTAATATACAGATTCAGAATATTTATTGTTTGAGTTAATTTCTTTTAGTTGGCTATAAATAGCTAAGCAAATTTTTAATTAATTAAGGGTGATATTTTGAGAGTTCTTTTTTTACAATATACATTTGAAATCATTGTAAATCCTTTCTGGGGAAATGTGCAGCGAACATGCAAACAGATGCCGCTGGGCAATAACATTTTGTACTTTGGTCAGCAAAGCATGCCCTAAATTAGATAAATCCTACAGACATATAATCCAACTAATGTGGCTGGATTATAATACAATCACAATTTGAATATTCACATTAGCACTATACTTAAATATAAGAGTAATTCCCATCAAAAGACCATAAAAGGATTGATAGATACTTTTTTCCTTACAAGCCAAATTCCTAAATACTTGTCTACTTCCCATATATTATTTTGGCCTTACAGATTGAGAGGCCCAGATCACTGTGTCTCCAGTGAAGCCTGAGACAGTAGAGCACTCAGTGAGACGATGCCACTCTTGCAGATACAGAAATCCCCAGCTGACTGTTCCTTTCCACCATCCTTCTGAGTTGGCCCTTCCACAGGTATTCAGGAAAAGAAACATGGCTGAACTGAGAACATTTCCAAGGAGAGGTGCCAGAAAAGTATGCTATCACAATATCTTGGGAAACAATTTTATACTAAAAATTATTAATCTTTTATCTGAAATCTAAATGTAACTATATGTCCTATATTTTCTTTGCTAATTTTGTTACTGTTATTCCTATGGAAGAAAAGAATAATTTACTTCTGTGGGTACAAAACCCTCCATTTTTTTTTTTGCTAAGTTCAGGGAAAATAGAAAGGAATACAAAAATTTGCTCATGTGTCTGTATCTACAATTTGAAACAGCATTTTCCACAGGAAAAGTAACCCAAAATAAAAATACTTATTAAGTGGGTCCTGAGGATCAGACTTTGGTCATTCATCCTTGCTCAGAATTCAAAAAGACTTTTTTTACATAAAATGACTTTAACAAAACAGAAAAAAAGTTTTGGCTTGATTCCCCTTTCAAATGATCCCTGTGTTTTGATCCTAGCCATAAATTCACTCTATAAATTATTAAGCAAGTAACCTGGATTTAAATAAATTGTTTTGAAGCTAAATATTTTAATTGTTGCCTTAAAATCATTATATATTCATTCTGGGGGACGGGTTTCCAGGCAGGCTTTCTCCATGTAGCTTTTGTACCTATGTTAGAACTAACTCCTGTAGACCAGACTGGTCTTGAACAAAATTTTTATATTGTTAAATTGACTTTTGATTAAAACAAAACAAGTAATCATTACCAAAGTGCATGGAATACTCCAGTCTGTAATCTGGAGTATTTCAACCAATCTTCCTTCTCTTTCATTCAGTCCATAAATTCCTCCTTCCTTCCCTCCCCACTTTCTATATTCCTGCCTTCTTTTTCTCCGAATGTCACTCTGCTACTATATTCCTAGTATAGTTCCTGAATTTAGTAGTAACGTAAATAGTTTCTGTTATCCTCAGTTTGCCAGAGGTATTGAAATGTGGAAGTGGTGTTCTTGTAGGCGCTGGTGAGACAGGTGCAGCAACCAGCTCTGCTGCAGTGTGCTCTCATTTGTCTCTGTGTTAATTCACAAGACTTCTTTGCTTTTCTTTAGGACCTAGAGAAGAGTAGTACTGGAGACTGTTACTGTGATTACAGTACACTAGGAAGATAACCTGCCACAACTCAAAGTAATGGCATTTAGCGGGATTCAGTGCAGCACAGCGTCTGCTAACACATACAAGATGTAGACCAGGTCTCTGGATCAGGACTTTTGAATATTTTTTTTTTTTGAGCGAGGGAGGGAAGGTATGGGTGGAGGGGAGGGGAGGGAAGGGGGAGAAGGAGGGGAGGGAAGGTGGAGGAGGAGGGGAGGGAAGGGGGAAGAGGAGGGGAGGAGATGGAAATTTTTAAATATAAAAAAATAAACCATGAAAAAAAAGGACTTTTGAATATTAAGCAGCAATGAATGGGTGAAATAAATCAAATGGGATAGCAGTGAAAATGCTTCATGCTTACCCTCTAGCAAGACAGTTAAAAAAGAAAACCTGGATGACCTCAACTACCACTGAGTATTTTTTTTTAATTACAGCAAGTTTTTAAAAAATATATGCATATATATGTATATAATATATATGCATATATTTTTAAAATATATATTATATATGCATATATTTTTAAATATATATATATTATATACATATATATATATTATATACATATGGAGCCTCCTTTTTTGAGTCTCTCAGATCAGCTAGTAAAACAAGCTGCTGTGCATCATCTATTTAGTGATGGAGAAAATACAGATTGAGATCAAAGATAATCAATGTACACCTGGTTATTATTTGTAAAGACTTAACAGTAAGTTTTTAATGATTAATTTATCTGCCACATAACACTTAATAGATCATGCAAACATCAAGGGAGGAATGTGGTTCTGCATCTCTAAAACCTCCTTCCTGGACTCGGAATGGTAATAGGCATGGAAGGTGCCATTAGTCTTGTTAGGGGCCGGGTCCTAGAGGAATCTCTCTGTGTTACCTTTAATAGGGAAGGTCAAGGAAGCCACCCCCTGGGACTCCCCTGCAGGATACAACTAACACAAGCATAAACTGTATGGAAATGGCTAAATTATCCTTACTGAGACCTTGGTCTTTCGCATCAATCAAGTCCTTCTGAACTAGTAAAACAGATAAGCACCCTGCTGACAAAAGTGTTACTCTCCTTATGCTTGTCATGACTGGCACTACAAATTTAACAATAAACAGGCCGTTATTTGTCTTATCTCTTAGAAAACAAAATAAGTGTGCGAAAAGTGCTAGGGTTGCAAGGACAATTCCTTCTTTAATAAGGAGTACACCCTAAGAAAAGAAGTGCTAATTGGATTCTGTGTCACTCTTCCTATCAGTCCCTCCCCTAAAACCCTTTGTCCAGGTATCCAGTGTAACTGCCATCTAAACACATGGAGAAGGCAAACAGGGACCCAGGCTGCCATATAGGATGGGGTGCGCAAATTTATTCACTTTTCATGTCCCAGCCTGCTGAGAGGGAGCCCATGGCATAGCTTCATCCTGCTGCCTAACTCAGGAGGGAACTAAAAGTCATCAATACCAATGACTGTAAAACACTTTGCAAATAAAAATGGCTTACAAGTTCCAATTAACAACAGAAAGTAGTTCTCTGGGGTGTACCAAGAGAAATAAATAAGCACTGATTAATTCGGTTTCACTTGGTATTTCAGTACCATTAAAAATGAACCTCTTTCCCATCTCCAACTCAAAGATCCAGCTGTAATTTCAATTTTTATGTACACTACAGTGTGTGGTGCTTCTGAGTAAAAGGGCTCAGGGAAAAAACACCGAGTTGAGCCCTGCCTGTGATCTTACACGAGTACAGACAACAAGTAGGTGCCCCAACCCTCTTCACACCAAACAAGAAAGAGTAGAAAAACAGCAATGACGTGATTACTAGGGATATGAAATAAAGACAGATCTAATGAAAGGTCCAAGTGGCTCCTCTCAGTGTATTTGACACTTTTACAAATACCAATAAACTGCAAATGCGAATTAGGAGCTAACATTGAACCTGTAGGGTGGTCCAGGTGTGGGAATGGCCACTTTCAACAGTTTTCCTTGATCCCTCACTTGCACCTGTGAAACAGAGGCTTTGGGAATTACTGGGTATTACCAAAATAAGATTAATAGCCATGCACACTATGTGCCAGGCATTATTCTAATTGTATTATAAATAGCAACTCATTAATGCTCAGACTAATCCCATAAATAAGGTAAAATTATTTAAATTGTAAGATTGAGGAAATTCAAGTACAGAGAACTTAGCTGAGTGGCTCAAGTCTCCAGAGAGTGGAGAATTGAACTATGACAGTTGGAGTGCAGAAATCCTAATTCACATTTCATTCTGGGAAGAGTCCAAAATCCACACACCTACCATCCAGGGTATCTCCATGATGTTAGAAAGTAAATAAGATAAGACAAATTAAATCAGTCTGTCCTCTACCACTTGCTGGTGTCCTGACAAACAGGCAAACAACTCTGAAGTAATAGGAATCACAAGAATGTGCAAAACAGCTGCGAAATGTAAATAAGGCAGTGTTTCATTCAAATAGGACCTTCAGAGAAGCTCCTAAAAACAATGCATTGTGGTTTTCACTTTCTTATGTAGTCCTATATGACCCTGTTTTATTGCAGTTATCTTTGCTCTCTTTGAATCAAGATGCATAGCATGTCCACAGGGAATCATTTCACACATATAGTAAGACAAAATTTGTGCTACTCTCAGCTTCTAAAATGGTGTCTCCAAGGTCTTGGTGCATAATATCAAAGCCTGGGCTTCTAGAGCATTAGCTACTAGGCATGCCAGAGCAGCTTCAGCTAGCTGAAGCTTTGGCTGAAGCCCTGATAAGCCGAAGAAAAACCAACTACAATGCTTTGGGTGACTGAGTCATCCAGATAGAGACCATCTCTCTGGAAAATATCAACTCCAAAGTAATGTTGCCAAAAAATGGAAATATCCCACTCTCCAGAAAAGCAACACTGTGAGAGAAACACATTTGGAGAAGGTTAATTAGGAAATGCGGAAGGAGAAAGGAAGTACAGATCGAGGTGGGATCCTCAGCTTCTTTCTGTGTGGCCCTTGATTTCTTCCTGCAGAGAAGGGGAATAGGGGGAGGAGAAGGGCAGGAATGATAAAATTCTCAAAAATAAAGGAAAAAATAAGGCAATAAAATTTGAAAGAGCTGGGTGGTAGTGTCTCATGCCTTAAGTCCCAGCACTAAGGAGGAAGAGGCAGGTGTATCTCACTGAGTTCGTGGCCAGCCTAGACAACAGAGCAAGTTCCAGGACAGGCTCCAAAGCTACACAGAAAAACCCAGTCTCAAAAAACAAAAGCAAACAAATAAAAAATTGAAAGAACAATGCTGTTGGCCTTTTTAGTATAGAATTTCTCTAATGTGCACAGTGAGTTTCCCACAAAATGAAGGAGTTGAAGCCTTTCTTCAAACTTACTCATGGAATCCTTTCTTCAAACCATCATGTGGATCAGGGACAGGAGAATTACCTTAGGGAAACAGCAAATTAGACAAAGACCTTGAAATGTATGTACTGAACCCTTCAGATAATTTAAAAATCAGGCAGAAAATTCAAATTTATTGTTTTATCAACAATATACTTTAATTTTAAAATCTGTGGTTCTGGGTATAGCATTCCATACCAACCTGGCTTACCCAAAGTGCCAAGAACAGCACTGGCAGGCAGTGTTTGCTTTTCAAACAGACCTGTGTGAGCACCCACACCTAAACAGAACCCAACCACAAAAAAATAAAGCCTATCCTTGCCACTGTTATTCTTTTGTGTAGTAACAGTTTATAGATTTACCCACCATGCAAATCTTTATTTATGTTCACATGTTGTCGAAATTGCAAGAAAATCTACCTTACTCTTTTTTCTTTTTAAATAAAGCAATTGCAATTTATCAGGGACAGATAGGGAATCTATTCACATGTATTAAAGCTTCTTGAAATGCAGACCTGAGTGAGTTAGGAAACAGGGATCCCACCCACCCTAACTCTCCTTGAAATGCAGAGGCCAATTGGCTGGAGATGACTGCAAACTGCCCACCCTCACCCCTCACAGTCTTGTCTTGGATTCTCCCTCTCCCCAGACTAAGGCAGACTTGGCCTGTTTCAATGATACATTCTTTCTGAGTCTATACAGAAAAGTCTCCAAGACATACATGGTCTGCTCTCTCCTAGAGCAAGGATTTGAGCAGTTCAGACAATCCATCATAAGTGTCCTCGTGTACGTGTATGTCGACAGAAGCCAGGTGAACCGCACCTTATAGTTGGTTCGGTTAGGGGTAAGGCACTCCCCACCTCCATGTCTCACAGAAGTATCATTTTATTTTACACAGAAATAAGCTGATTAGTATGTAGAAAAGCAGCAGTCCCTTTACTCCCACAAATGCGTTTTGATTTTCATTCTGGGCTTCAAGTCCTTCCTGCATATATTTAACCAGAGACCACCCTCCTCCTAAGATAGGTACTAGGTCCTGGGTCTGAAATACTTACCCTCCTTCGAAATCTTGCTTACATTTGCATCTGAAAAGAGAGATCTGTTTTTTGAGTGATTAGTCATCTGAAATTCTGGACCATGAGAGAGGGAAAGGTGCTTTTGGATACTTATGGAGAGAAAATTCTATATGAACAATGAATGCCATACTGATGAGGTGGAGGAAAGGGGTGGGGTTTTAGCACATCATTATGAATATCGCCCGCACAATAAGAAAACTATCATTTCCACATATGAATGATAACTAACTGGAACATTGCACAAAGCGTTTTCTTTTCACTACTTCTATTTTTTTATATTAAGTCTATGATCTTAAAAAGCCCTTTCTTTTTGACCTGATATTTTCATGCCATATTGAAGAAACTCATGATCAATATGTATTGATTTGATCACTAATTGCATTAATTTTGTTTTAGAAATTAGAGAGGCTCTAATGAGAATGTGAAGTCTCTTCAAGACAGTACATTACTGACAGGCTAATTTAGCTGGATTCTGTGCATCAGATTATTTCATTATGAGCCATCAATTACCATACAAACGAATGAGATAAATAGCCTTTTCTGAGTAGATTCACATTTTTTAATTCATCTATAAATTTCAAGAGCTTAAGTTAATTTATATCCTAACATCATATTTAATATACAAACAGCTCAATCATGAATGCATTAGCTACATAAATCTTTTTTTCAATCCTCCGTGTTATGCTTTGAAACAATCCACAGTTTTTAAAAATTTGCTCATTCTGTATTTACTCCCTTAAAGGAAAATTGGAAATAAATTGTTTTTTGTTAAAATCTTTCATGATATTTCTTTAACAATGGGTATAAAATGAACAAAAGATGAGTAGGTATGCCAATTAAGGCATACAAATGCTAAAAATATGAAAGTCAAGCTGATTTTTTTAGTGTAGATTGTAAAGTAACCCCCTCAGAATTCTATTTATTTCTGTTGTTCACAAAACTTAATGTAGAACTGAACTAAATAAAAATACTCCAGAAGAAAGATTTTTACTGTATGACTTGATTTATTGACCCTTGGGAATTGGCAATAGGTTATAGCCAAGGCAAAGGTGGTGTTTTTGAAGTGAGGATCTAGAATTCTGGAATATTTTGTGGAAAATCAAGCCATCAAAACAAAACCCAAGAACAGTTTGCAAATAAACATTTGAAAGCTCATTCTATCCCCCCAAACAGATTTATATAAATGAAAAGAAAATGACAGTAATAGTATTTCACGTAACACTTCAAAGTTCTGGACTGGTAGTGACAGTGAAAATGTTATTTACTTATTTATTTATCTACTTATTTATTCATTTATTTATTTTTGCTCTTGCTAATTAGTATTTCATGATAAGGTCATAAACATACAATCTAGGTATCTAATCCCTACAGCTATATTTATTGCACACATGTGAGATTTTAAACGTTATAAAATAGCTCAACAGCTGAATTTACTCTTTTACCCATTATCTTGTTCACTGATGTAAATGACATTATAGTGTGATAACAACAATATCCCTGGACTTATCTTAGGACACGATCTATTGTAAAGCCTTTTTCACAAGCAAGGGTCCTAGTGGAGAGACAGCATCAGAGTTGTGGGCTCACCAGAAATCAGATAGCCCCTTGACACTTAAGAGACAGGACTTGAATATACTCCTGGGAAGACTTCAGACTCACTGCAAGCCTCCAACATCCAAATTAGAAATTAATGTAATGTTCAGGAGATTCATATGCATATTAGAGTTAGAGAAACATTGGTCTAGTTTTCTTTGCCTCCTAAAAAGCATAGAAACTTAAGCAAAAATTAAGGATATTATTCAGGATGGCAAAAGTGAACTCTCATGTGTATGTAATACTATGGTAGTGAATGTAGGACTTTAGAACTTAGTAAGATCTACGGAATCACAGACCATTCCGTGACTGATTGGATGCTGGCTGAACTCCCAGTTAGCTCTGAGAACTGCTTGCCAGAGTTATAAAGGTAATAAATGCAGGAATTTCCAGTGTATATCCCTACAGCTGAGTATGTACAAGGCAAGTAAATAGTTGCCCCAGTATAGACACAGCTGAGAGCACTTAATTAGTGACAATTACAACATTGTTCTAAGCTGCCTGCAACCTTGCTCTTTCCCTTTGGATAAACTCATTTAAGTAAACACAATGTCAAGAAAATGGATAAGCCCTTTGACTTGCTCAAGAGTCATGAAAGTGGTGTGTTCTTCTGTCAAAGGGATGTGTGCCTTTTAATTGGAATTATTAAGAAACACTGAACTTGTACTGATAAAAATTCTTGCAGCAATCTTTTCATTACCTATATTAGCAATTTGACACTAAATATATAGCAAATAGTCTTTTTCTTTTCAGAATGTATAATCATCACACAAAAAACTTACACTCTGAGCTTTCCAGAGAATACCTGGAAATATATTTGGAGTAGTTTACAAACTCATAGATATATAGTAGGCTTATAGGAACAAATAATTTGGAAGTTGCACAAATGCTTGGGCTAAATATCCAAGAACAGTTTGTGACTTCAATGCACATTGTGACTTCAATGCACTTCAATCACTGGACTAAAATCACTTCTAGAAAAATTACTTTTTTGAGGCCATAAATTTGAGAAAGAGTGGGGATGGAAAATACACAGGAGGAGCTGGAGGAAGAAATGAGAGATATAAATGATGTAAGTATAGTACTCCATGAAATTCTCAGCAAATAAAAATAAAATGTATAAGAATCTGCAGCTTTTGTATTCTGCTAACTATGAGGCTTAATGAATGAAAAGGTTATTCTTTTTGCTTATTATTATTATTATTATTATTATTATTATTATTATTATTATTATTATTATTGAGCTCTACATTTTTCTCTGCTCCCCTCCCTGTCACTCTCCTCCCCTTCATGTTGGGGGCCAATCTGTTGTAAAAGAAGTGGAGGGCTGTGTCTGCCTGGCTAGCTTAACCCCCAAAATAACCACACAGAAATTGTATTAATTAAACACTTCCTGGCCCATTAGCTCTAGCCTCTTATTGGTAACTCTTAAATCTTGATTAACCCATTTTTATTAATCTGTGTATCACCACGTGATTGTGGCTTACCAGCAAGAGTCTAACCTACGTCCATCTCAGGCAGGAGAATCATTTTGTGTCTGCCACACTGCCTTCTTTCTCCCAGAATTCTGTTCTGTCTACTCCACCCACCTAAGAGCTGCCCTATCAAAAGGCCAAGGCAGCTTCTTTATTCAACCAATGAAATCAACACAAATATAGAAGAACCTCCTATACCACCCTCAACCCTCTCCCAAGGTCCATATGCTCCCAATTTACTCAGGAGATCTTGTCTTTTTCTACTTCCATGTAGATTAGATCTATCTAAGTCTCTGTTAGTGTCCTCATTGTTGTCTGAGTTCTCTGCGATTCTGGTTTGTGGGATGGTTTTCTTTGTTTTATGTTTAAAAACCACTCTTAAGTGAGTACATGTGATAATTGTTTTTCTGAGTCTGGGTTACCTCACTCAAAATTATGTTTTCTAGCTCCATCCATTTTTCTGCCAAATTCAAAGTACTGTTATTTTTTTCTGCCCTGTAGTACTCCATTGTGTAAATGTACCACATTTTCTTTATCCATTTTTCTTTTTTTTGGTTGAAGGGCATTTAGGTTGTTTCCAGTTTCTGGCTATGACAAACAATGCTGCTATGAACATAACTGAGCACAAGTCTTTGTGGAACAATTGAGTATCCTTTGTATATATACCCAAAAGTGGTATTGCTGGGTCTTGAGGAAGGTTGTTTCCTAATTTTCTGAGAAATCACCATACTGACATTCAAAGGAGCAAAAAACCCAAGATAGTGAAAACAATCCTATACAATAAAAGAACTTCTGGAGGCATCACAATCCCTGACTTCAAATTCTACTACAGAGTTACATTATTGAAAATAGCCTGGTATTGGAATAAAAACAGACAGGAGGACCAATGGAACCGAATCAAGGATCCAGATATTAATTCAAACACCTGATTTTTGACAAAGAAATGAAAAATATCAAATGGAAAAAAAGAAAGCATATTTAAGAAATGGTGCTGGCATAATTGGATGTCAACATGTAGAGGAATGAAAACAGACACATATCTATCACCATGCACAAAAACAAGGTCCAAATGGATCAAAGAACCTAATATAAAGCCAGTCACACTGAACCTTATAGCAGAGAAAGTGGGAAGTACACTTGAATGCATTGGCACAGGAAACCACTTCCTATATATAAGCCCAGCAGTACAGACACTGAGAGAAACAATTAATAAATGGTACCTCTTGAAACTGAAAAGCTCCTGTAAAGCAAAGGACATGGTTAACAAGACAAAACGACAGCCTACAGAATGGAAAAAGATCTTCACCAACCCCCACATTGGACAGAGGTCTGATCTCCAAAATATACAAAGAACTCAAGAAAATGGTCATCAAAATAACAAATAATCCAATAACAAAATGGAATACAAACCTAAACAAAGAACTGTAAACAGAGGAATCTAAAATGGCTGAATGACACTAAAGGAAATGTTCAACATCCTTAGTCATCAGAGAAATGCAAATCAAAACAACTCTGAGATTACATCTTACATTCTGTAAGAATGGCCAAGATCAAAAACACTGACGACAACTTATGCTGGAGAGGTTGTAGGGTAAAGGGAACACTCCTGCATTGTTGGTGGAAATGCAAGCTGGCACAGTCCCTTTGGATGAAAAGGTTATTCTTAAGCAACCAAGAAAGGCTTCTAACATCTTGCTTTCCAACTTCATAGTTTACATTCTGGGGTTTGTGAGGGAAGAAACTAAATTCTTAAGTTCCATGGTTTCCTATCAGCACTTCAGTAATTCTGTCATTCAGAAGATGTATGTATGTTTGCTGTTTTCCTATTGGGGCATCAGGGTGGGGTGGAAATTGCTCTGATGTCTTCACATGCTCTTACATAGGAATTTTTAAGCCAGTAGATTGTGAAGGACTAACCTACACTAGTCTTCGGAACAGTATTCCGGATGATTTTATTAACTAGTTGCAACTAAGCCAAAATCCCTAAGTTCCCTACCATGCTTTTAAATAGATATTTTGTCTTTAGCTGTATGACTTTCTGGAGAAAAAATATCTAGTTATCTGTTACACCACTTTATAATTCTACCCTGGAACTTTTCTCAAATACACATAAATCCCAGGCACTAAGGATGCTGAACAGAGTTACTAGGAGTTTGGTGGAGCCACTTTTTAATTCTTAGGCACAGGTTAACCCTTTCTCATGGTGTCCCTCTAATGTGATCATTCTGCTCCTTACTTTTTTTCTCAAATTTCCTCTCCTACACCTGCCAAAATCCCTTCTATGTGAAGACAGTTGGGGGCAATCTCAAGTGATATTTGTTGTTCCCTTTTCTAAGCTGGTGTATCCTTTAACATGAGGGTGCCAACTTGCTTGGGGTTTCTGTCCTGCCCGGTACCCCACAACTGTTTAGCCCCAAAGAAAATCACACTTAGGTCTCCATAAATTATAGGTTGATTGGCCCATTAGCTCTAGCCTCTCACTGGCTAACTCACATCTTGATTAACCCATTTTTCTGATCTATGTTAGCCATGTGGCTCAGTACCTTTTTCAGTGGGGCAGATCACATCCTGCTGCTTCAGTGATCTAGGCAGGAGTGGGAGCAATCAACTTCCTCCTTCCCAGAATTCTACTGTTCTTATTGCATCATTTCTACTTCCTGTCTTGTTTTCCCACCTATACTTCCTGCCTGGCCAATCAACATTTATTTAAAACATGATTGACAGAATACAAACAATTCTCCCACACCAGTATTCCATACGTGACTAACCAGTCCCTTGTCATCCTGGCTTGTAATGATTCAGTCATTGGAGTTGTGAATCCTGATCATCTCTGCAACAGCATCTGTCAGCAGGACATTTGTATTAAGCCAGTGAATGCTTAGTTAAAGGCTCTTCAAGGTCTATCCAGATATTTGAAGCCCTGTAAAAACAAAACTATGCTTTCCCTAATCACTATTATGGTTGTGAAGATTTGACATTGGAAAACAAAGAAATGGCTCAGTGGATAAAGTGAAACACCGAGACCAGAGTTTTGTTTTGTAAAACCTAATGTGCAAGTTGTGCATGGAAGTCTGCCTATTGTCTCAGCAACTGGAAGGCAAAAACAAAGAAGATCCCTAGCAAGATAACTCAGAGTTGATGAGCTCTGGGGTCAGTGAGAGACACTGCTTCAACAAATAAAGTAGAATGCAATCAGGGAAGACACCTGACTTCACCTTCCAGTTTCATACATAAGCCACCACAGGCACATACATGTGTGCATTCATTCACACACCCACAAACAAGCAAATGTGCATACAAGTAGTCATGTGAACTACATGTACATGCCCCATACCCAAGGACAATGGTTATACTTTACACTTTTCCTGGTTCCCATGAGCTTTCTGACCCTGTACCTGTCCTAAGTTACATGTAGACAGGAGGCAGGGCAAAATCCTAAATTTTTGGTGTTTGGGCCCTTGATCTGCTTTGTAATGGAAGTTTAGAACTTTAGGAATAATAAAATGAGGCCCCCATTTCTCAGTATCAGTGTTCCATATGACCAAGAAATTTCATAATACAATAACTAAAGATTATAAATTGTTTAATGTAGAGTTCTTGGGCAATTTAGGGAATAATTTTAATAGCTCAAGATGTAGTTTCTCATGTATGGAATAGGATAAGATCCTATTTCATTGGGTTGTATAGGGTAAGACATTTGTAAAGTTTAACACAAACCAAGACATTATAAACATTTAGTAAATACAATTATAAATATTGTCATTATTATTAATAAAAAGAACTCTAGATTTTTGTATGTGCTAGAATAATCTTAAAATAATATATTTTTTCAATATTTCCACTCAAAAATATTTATTCAGAATCCCATACTTAAAACCTTGGTCACTGAGAAGATAGAACTATATTCTAGATACAATAAGACACAGTCTTCTCCCCTCAATGGACTTTTCTTGGAAAAGCAGGGAAAGGAGTGTGTGGATAACTGCCACAGAAGAAAAAAACAACAAAATAAATTTTGGTGCTATAGCCAGCAGCATCCATAGAGAAAAGGATTAGTGTTTTCCTTTGCTCCACTCTTCCTCAGCACATGCTCTACCTGTGCTTCTCCTACATCATGTGTACTGCAGGGGACAGCAGCAGAAGCCCCTCTACCTCCTTCCTGTATTGTTTTTGCAAAAGCAAACCGAGCCATGAATAAGCACACACCTAACAGGGGGTGTCTTGTCTCTGTCGCTTTTCTGGGAAAGGTGGTGTGTATCAAAGGGATTTTTTTTCTAGGGTGTTAGTCACTGAATGTAAAGAAAGAAGGAAATGCTTGACCTAAGTAAACACTAAGCCACTAAGCGTGCTACTGGATTTTTTTTCCTCAAGCTATTGCCAAGTTTCTTTTCTGTGACTTGGCATAGGACCCCAAGCGACTCCAGCATATAAAAAACATGAAGCAAGAGCTGTGTGGTGATGACTTTCCACAGCCTGACAGAAAAAAGGTGTTAGAAACTATGGAAGGCCTTGGAATTCAGTAAATCTAGTTTTGTAAAAATAAGCTACATTTTATAAGAAGTATATTTTAAAATCATTTTAGAGTAATAATAACTTCTGACCTGGAATCATAAAAAACATAAGATAGAATTTAGTCTTGATTTTTTTATTGAAAACAGTTTTTTTCATACAATATATTCTGATAATTACTCCTCCTTCAACCCTTCCTAGATCCTTTCCACTCCCCACCTACCCAAATCCACGCCCTTTCTTTCCCCTTTCCCCTTTCTATTATGATAGAAACAGATGCATCATTATCTTCTCCATCATAACAATAATAATTAAAATAATAGGATCAAACAAACAAAATTTTAAAGAACCAAAGGAGCACAAGAATTTAGTCTTGTGCTATCCTATTTTTTTAAAAGACATTTTCTAACTTCTAAGATCTTGAAATGAAATTTTCTTAGCCACTATAACCTTAAACTTGTTATAGGCTTACAAAAAGGTGCTGGGGGGGTTTACTGTCATTGATATCTCAAGCTCTCTAACCAGAGCAGATTCCTCTTTATAGCATGCAGTGGCAACATTTCTTCTAGCCACATATGAAATTTCTGGTCCTGTTGCTTTTCTAAGGTATATATGGATCTGGAGCTGAGGTGGGACCAAAACCTTTGGATCTCAGTCTGCTCATCTGCTGGAGTCCCTTGATAAGAGCATGGAGAAAGCCTAGAGTTTGCTGAGGGACAAATAAAAGGCAAAATGAGAAAACACACATCCTTGGTCCTAAAGCCAGCAGCATGCACATCTCCACCATGGTCAGGTTAGAGATTGGAGCTCTTTTTTGGGTGTGAGCTTAATAGACACGACCTCTTTAACCATGGTCCTCTTCCAGCTGAAGCCACAAGCAAACTCACAAAGCATGGAATTTTCAGTCTTCATAACCAGCAGAGGGAGTGGAAGTGCAAAGAAAGAAATTTTAATAAAGTATAGAATATCTTTTAGGATTCCAGCTAATAATAATAAATCTGCTGCATGTGTCTGGGTGAAGAAAAGTGCCGTTCACAGTATATGTGGGTGCTGCCTGTTAACACTTGTCTAGGCAAGGTCAAAACTACAAAACCATGGAAAATCAACAGCAGCAGTTCATTTTAGACCATTGAGTAGATTTTAGCTATCCACACTATAAAAAGTAATAAGTATGTGAGATGTACATCTATTTATCAGTTTGATTTAGCAGATTCACGATGTATATGTATTTTAAAACATGTTGTACATGATATGTTGTATTTCTGTTAAGCAAATATTATTTTAAAATGAAAAACCACAAAAGGAAAGGGATAAATCCTATCCACACCCTGTGGCACTAAAGCACACTGTGACACTAAGACACACACTGTGACACTAAGACACACACTGTGACACTAAGACACACACTGTGACACTAAGACACACTGTGGCACATTGTGGCACTAAGACACACTCTGGTACTAAGACAGACACACTGTGGAACTAAGGCACACTGTGGCACTAAGACACACTGTGGCACACTGTGGCACTAAGACACACTGTGGCACACTGTGGCACTAAGACACACTGTGGCACTAAGACACATTGTGGCACTAAGACACACTGTGGCACTAAGACACTCTGTGGCACACTGTGGCACTAAGACACACTGTGGCACTAAGACACACTGTGGCATACTGTGGCACTAAGACACACTGTGGCATACTGTGACACTAAGACACACACACCGTGGCACTAAGACAGACACACTGTGCACCAAGGTACACTGTGGCACACTGTGGCACTAAGACAAAGGAGGAGCCAAGGGATTTTTCAAGGCTTCTTAGCCTGACCCCTTCACCTCATGACCTCCTGTTTCCACCATTCCACTGGGCTGTTTGCCTTTTCCGACATCATCAGGAAATAATTTCACATTGAATTTGCTGCCCGCCCCTGTTTAGACAGTTTAAACTCCTGTTTGTCTCCCCAACCTCAATAACTCGAAGTCTTATTTTGATTATCCACTTTCCACATTACTCTCTGCCTATTTTTCTCCACCTGAATTACTTACTATTCTATACATATCAATTTTTTTTTTAATTTTCCTCAGGAGTCCAGGAATTTGTCATTTTTTTCTGTTGTTGAATGAATGAATGCACGAGTGAATGAATTTTTCAGTTTAATTACAACTGTAGCATTAAAAAGAAAGAAAACCAAGTTTCTTTTAATGAAGGGAACATTATATTAATTTTGTCGTTTTGTCTTTGCTAAATATGATTTTAACAAAAACTTCAAGGTTGTTATATTTATTGCTTATTTACTCCAAGGAAAAAGATGTGTATAATTTTGTTGTCTTGCCACAGATATCAAGTCCTTTGGTGACCTCTTTCTACTCTAACACAATTGCCTCTCTTGAGGTAATTCACATTCCATTGTGAAAAGGCAACATTAGCTGATATTTAGTGCTCATCCACAGTCTTTGCATGTTTGTATGACCAAATGCCTTTTAACGTGTTCCATACCAATATTATACATGAATATTAGTGAATCCCGTAGCATAGATTTATGTGGAGGCTCTAAAGTAAATATGTATTTAATTGGGTATGTTTCACGCATATTTAGGATGCTTGCATTTGCTAGCTTCCCATGTATTATTTATCTGGTGGGAATATTTAGCTTCATCCTTCTGCTTTTCACATAGATAAAGCCACATATGTTTCATAGTATGTGTGGCATTATGCATTCAACTCTTTGGTATTTGGTATATTTATCATTTTTATGAGATGAGTAACTAGAGTGGAGCATATACTCAACCACTTGATACTGTTTCTTTCCTTTTGGACTTTCTTCATTAAAGACAAGAATGTAATGGGAAGACAGATAAACTAGAATGTAGGCTTGGGGGTGAGTTCTACCAAGAAAATTGCACCAAATATTTCTAAAGGGAAGCCTGGTCAAAACAAACAAAACTGATTAATCTCCTATAAATTTTCTCTATTTCTTTCTTCAGAAACTTCTTAGATAATTATGCAATCTATATCATTTCAGTGTCAATTTTAATTGAAGCAAGTAAAATTGTTTTATGCTTGCTTTCCATTTTTGCATAAAAAATCTGTTTTGTTTTGTATCTCGGGAGCTATGACTAGACACAAGTTAAAAGTCAATGGGGTAGAAGAATAATTTTGTTACAATTACCCATTCAATCAACCTCTCGTGGGAGTGTAGAAATAATTCTATTTATTTGTCTTATGTGAGGCTAACGTAGTCGATCTACCACAGGCCATTACATTCAACTAGTTTGCTGGTTTGTTTGCAGACTATTTGATTATGTTCTTAATTTTTTTCATTAAAATCTTTATGAAGGCTAAGTGGCAATTTCGTGTTGGAGAAATAAAGCAGCAGAAACCACTGTCTTGTATCCACCACTGAATCAGAATATTCGGGGCTATTCTCTAGTACCATGATCAGTACTTCCAAATAATGCAGACATACCTACCTAGGCACTGCAGGCAGGGGTTTCTTTATAGAGTTTGGCTTAAATGAAAGCATGAAAGTGCTGTGAAAACAGTATGCACTTATTGTATCTGTTTGGAATGCAACAAAATTTATTGTGAAGAATCTGTTTTTTAGATGGATTCTAAGGATTTTTAAACTTTTATTTTGAAATATCTACAGACTCAGAAGAGCTGCAAAAATTATACACAGAAGTCTTGTGTGCAATGTACTTAGCTTCCATTGAAAAACCCTACATATATGTGATTCTTTATTGGATTTGTTTTTAAGTCAGTTTTAGAGCACTTTGAGGATCATGCAAAATCACTCCTTTGTTTACACATACCTAACATTCCTTCCCAACATCTGTCACAAGAGTGACATAGCAATTATACTTAGTGAACCTAATAGATACAGCATAGTCATCCAGTACTCATGGTTCTTAAAAGGATTCAGTCTTAGTGTTGAGCTTGCTGTGGTTGCGCAAAAAGGTGTAGCAGCATGTATGAAATACAATATCCAAATCTAGTTTATGTGAGTTGATTTCACTGCTCCCTAAATTCTCCTGTTTTCTTTCTTCATCCCTTTTCACAACACAGTAATTCTTGTCAACCACGAATGCTTGTACTGTCTCCATAGCTTTTCCTTTTCCAGAGTGATTTCAAAGTGAATAAACTATGGGATTTGTCCTTTCTCAGGCAGTCTAGTTATAAAGAAGAAGAACACAAAAGCCCCATTGAGTATCTTTCAGAACCAGAAATGAAGTAATTTCCATGTAATTCCTTGGACAACCCTGACAGTCCAGGTGTATTACTCTGCATTTCTACTTGCTTTCTTAAATGAATCCAGCCTATAATATGTATGGTGGTGATTGGTATAGCAATTAATTTGGTTAGGATAATTATTACACAATGTATATTTACATCAAATCATCATGTTTTCCATCTTGGTTAAATACACATTTTATTTGCTGTTCTTTAGTTTCCTTAAATTGTACCTTTCAGCTATATAACCATTTCAGTGATATCATCTCACTTTTCTTTAGTGTTCTTTTTCTTTCCATTTAATTTTATTTTAAAAGTGGTTTTCCTTTCCTTTTATTCGGGCATCACAATTTAAAAGTCCTTTTATTCTCATATGGTGGAATAAGGCACAAAATGGTATGGTTTGTGAAGAACTTCCAGTATTACTTGTTTAAAAGATACCGTATTCTCTAACTTTTGTACAAGCTCTGCATATTCTACCTGAGACATTGACAGCAATAATAGTTTAGCATTATCCCAGTAGTCATTCACTATTTCTTCTCTGAGCACCTCTAGGTTTTAGGCAGTGTTAGAGTCCCTGAGGACACAGTGATGTCAAAAGAAATAATGAAAGCAGCTTACAATGTAGATGGGAAAAATTATCAACATCGGCAATTGAACAATAGGCAGGATGCTATCACAAAGAAATGAAGGCAATAAAGAAAATCAGTCAGAGTGACTCCAAAGGGCATTTGTGACAGGGAACCAAAGATGTTTTTTTGTGTGTGTGTGTAAAGGGGGGACTCTTGGAGCATGTAACATTTGAGCTGTGTCCTGAATGGTGAAGAAAAGTAGTTGTGAGTGGACTGGTCTCAAGGAGAGCCAGGAAAAACAGGCTGCAGAGAGCATTAAGTACCTGCCTTTGTATACCGTGTTTATATAATGGAGATCCTGGAGTACATGCTTTTGTTGACTATTTCCACATAGAAAATTTGACTGATTCTTCCTTCTCTTTTCTTCTTGCTCTATTTCTTTCACCTCTTTTCACATTCTCTTTTTCTTCTTATCTCCAATGCTCTCTTCTCTCTCTCCCTCTCCCTCTCCCCCATCTGTGTGTGTGAGTGTGTAAACATTTTTTTTGCATTCTTGAAATGTCAATAATTAAACAATTAAATCAAGCATAATATACATAAGAGTCTATAGAGAATTAAAGTACCGATATCTAATTCACACACTGTTTTTATTTTAAAGATTCTACCATTTATGATTTAAATAAAAGTTACAGAAATGCTTCAGAGGACATAAACAGAAATCTTTTGTTGGTAAGATTGGTGGGGATCTAAATTTTTCCCCATGAAAATAAAGTCACAAGAGCATTTCAAAGTAATGGGATAGCAAGATAAATTCACATTTTTAAAATAACGATATGACTCAGTAAATATATGTAAGTGAAGTTAGCAACATTAGAGAGAGAGAGAGAAAAGAGTTAAGCCATCACTGTTGTTATAACTGAAATGAACTCTTGAGAACTGTATTTAGGTAAAAGTACAAATTTGCGAATTAGCAATTTTTTTTAATTTATCAATGTAAGCAATCACTCAGCTAACTTACCTGGAGAGTATTTTTAATTAAGCTAAGTTTTAATATTTCCAGATAAAAACATAATTGATTGCTAAATTGCCTTGAAAATTTAGGTCTTACTGTTTATTCTGCTTTGTTTTTGCCACTACGACATGGGTACACAATAAAAGTTTCAAGAATTTCCCATTTTTTTGTGTGTAAAAATGCTTTTATTATCACAATTTTAGAAAACTAGATTTAGTTTAGGTGGTTGTGGCACATGCCTTTTTTCCATTTTTTTGTTTAAAATTTTGTGTTTCTTTTTACATATCAACCTCAGTTCCCCCTGTCCCCTTCTCCTGCCCCCTACCTCTCCCTATCCCACTCTTATCCACTCCTTAGAGGGGTCAAGGCCTCCCTTGGGGCATTAATAAAATCTGGCATACCAAGTTGAGGCAGGCCCCTCCTTGCTGCAACAAGGCTGAGCAAGTTATCCCTGTTGTTCTTTTTTCAAGATATGATCTGGAGGGAGAAGGCTGGTCTCATGAAGGGTAGTGTTCCCATGAGGGGCAGCGGTCCCATGAGGGGCCATGGCAGGTCACCCAAGACCTCGGTGTAGCAGCAGCGGGTCATCCAAGGCCTTGGTGGAGCAGCAGGGAGTGGGAGACAGACAGGTGCGGCGCACCATGCAGCAAGAGTTTGGGTATAGAGTTTATGTAGTGGGATATGGAGGAAAATGGAAGGGAAAAGGGGAGAAGGGGGAAGAAGAGAAAGAGGGAGAAAGAAAGGGGGACAGAGAGGGTTAGAGAGAGAGGGAAGGGAGAGAGGGAGCAGAAGTTACCTCTTCAGCAGAGGGACTGGAAGAGAGAGAGCACAGGCTGGAGGAGGCTGGAGATCCACTTGCCTTGGCAGAAGGTGGGGGAGGTTTGGGAGTGGACGGGGCTTGCCTCTTAAATGGACAGGGTACCCATGTGACAGGACAGAGCAGCAGATTATAGCATTCCCATCTCGTTCTTATAATAAAAAGGCAGGAACTTGGGCACAAGAAGTTAAAGAAATTGGAAAGACAGATTCTCAAGACGGCTATTTTGGACTCTGACAGTCCTTCATGCATTTTGAACTTGCTTTCTTTTACTTCTGCTGAAAACCATTGATCACTAATTATACTTTTTCTCAAATTCAACTAATTTTCTCAATGATTATATCCCTTGGGTCTTGTCATACAAAATTAGCCCTTTTCTGTTCAAAGGCCTCTTCTACAAACCATCAGCTCATCTTCCTTTGTGAAGCTAACTCTAGGTCTCCATTTTCCCATCAACATTTATACTTCTGAGTATCCTAGAAAATGGATATTGCAAGGTAGGAACTATTAATCTGCTTGGGAGTTTCTTGTGCAAAATGGGACAAGCCAGAGTTAAAAAGATTTTCTAAATGTTTACCATGTTATTATTCTGTGTGACGATGGGTAATGAGTTCACCATGAGCCATACCTGAATCTCTTATGTGCTTGGAATCATACAGTCTATGGCTTTAAATACCATCTATATTATGATCTATATCATGATGATGATTTCCAAATATACCTAATCTCCTCAATGTGGAAAGCACTTTGAAATATCCTTATAGAGGTCCAATGCTCTGAAATTCAAAAACTCTTAGTTTTCTTCCACAAATATGTTTCTCCTGAAATAAATAAAAATTCTGCCTTTCCAGTGTATCTGTCCTCAAATTTTAGCAATTTTTTTTTGTAATTTTTCAAACTTTACTCACATTAACTTTGTCTATGTCACCCACATCTTTCTGGCCTATTTAATGTTTATTTTACTACTGAGAACATCAGTCTTGCCTCTACAAAGCAGCAATGTGATAGCAAAAGTCATAACAAAACACTCATAAATATTTGAATGGGTTTTTATTTCATAAGGAATAAAAACTAAAATCTTCTTTCCTACAAGGCCCTCTCTGAAGATGGGCTATCTTTGAGTTTACCTCATTCTGACTTACCTGTTCTTTGAAAATGCCTTATAGTGCTGCCTTGGGCATTTGCCATTTCCACTTTCCTCAGATACTGTCATAACTTAATAGCTCATACCTTCACTTTATTTGCCCTTCATGAAGTATCAGTTTATTTCCCCATTATGTCATCTAAACTGTTTATTCTTCTCATAGCATATCACCACCTGTTATGCCCTGTTTACTATTTAGCTATGTATTCATTGTCTTCTGCTATAATGTATACCCCATGAGAAGCAGATAATTTTTTTTTATTTCTAGAACAAACTGTCTGATACATACATATTATACATATACATATATTGTGTGTGCTGCTGAACAAATTAGGCATTTCTTCTAGAGATCTGTTTAAACTGGTATTTATTTTATCTCATTTGTTTCACATTTAATCATCTAAATATGCAGATATATTAATCTTATTTTAACTAGAAGAATGGGCAAAACAATGTCTTTAATATAGTTGATGATAGAATTTCATAGAGAAAATAATCCTTTGGGAAAGTACTTTACAAACTAGTAGGATTGAAAAGCAAAACTTTGGTAAAAGAAACATACAGAAGACTAGCATCAAAATGAGCTTAGCTGTTAAGGCATCAGAAATTTGAAGGAATAAAATAACCAAAAACAAAAATGAAGGCAGAGAAACAGGAATTTATCAATCAGAAATAGTTGAATAAATTAGAGGATGTAACAAACTATATGCAACAATTCAAAGTTAAGCATAAATGACTTAATTTTCTCAGATATAAATCACATGTTTTTCTTTTCAAAGCTTTCTATACTGTCTTGTGCTTCATAAGTGAATGGTGTGTGCAAATATACCATATGTACAAGTTGTATGTGCACAGGTCTGTGAATGTGTGCAAATGAGGAAACAGATTGTATTTTGTGTTGGAACTAATAATACCAGGACTGTTGGGAGGACATGAACACAGTGAAAGAGAAAACAAATGCAATTGAGTTCTGCTGGAACCAACAAGCATCTTAATGTGATATTGAAGACACAGTCAACCTCGCATCATGCTTATGGGGAAGAGGCCTCAGAAGTCCTCTGTGTTATTTGATCAACTTCGCTTACATTGAAAACATCTATTATTAATGTTAATCTTTAGATAATTGTCATGACTTGAAGACAGTCATGGCTACTCTTGAATATTTCCAATCTGGAGCGGGGAAAGAGGGAAAGAGGAAGTGAGAGACAGAGAGACAATTTTTTTTCCTTTCAACAAAGTTCCTTTATTCCTCTACAATTGTCTCAACACATTCAGGTTCTTTTTATATTCTGATTTTTTAATTTTTATTAAGCTCTACATTTTTCTCTGCTCCCCCTACCTCTCTCCTCCCCCTTCAACCCTCTCCCAAGGTCCCCATGCTCCCAATATACTCAGGAGATCTTGTCTTTCTCTACTTCCCATGTAGATTAGATCTATCTAAGTCTCTCTTAGTGTAATCATTGTCTAAATTCTGTGGGATTGTGATTTGTAGGCTGGCTTTCTTTGCTTTATGTTTAAAAATCACCTATGAGTGAGTATTCTTTAAGATAGAGAAAAGACATAGTTAATAAGCCTGAGAATTATTCCAAATTGCCAACATAGGTTTTATAAAAGCTCATGAAATTGACAGTTCTTTTAATTCCTTTAGTTCTACTAAGTAGCCTTTAGTTCCACTATGACTAACATTTTCCTAAGTTTAAATAATTGTTCTTATAAAAAATCAGAAGTATAATTAATATCATTTCACTACCTTATCCAGAGCCAGCAATGTTTCCATGGTATCATCCTTTTCTTAACGATAATGTAAGAATCTTTAAGGTAATTTGAGATTCAGAAATAGACATTGTGTGGACACTACATGTACTAGATTCATGTCAACTTGGCGCAAGTTAGAGTCACCAGAGAAGAGGGCACTTCAGTTAAGAGCATGCTTCCATATGCTCTGGCTATAAGTCATTTTCTTACTGACCAATAGGAAAATCCCAGGCTATTGTAGGTAGTGCCATTTTGGGGATGGAAGTCCTGGGTTCTATAAGAAAGCAGGCTGAAGTACAGATGTCCAGGGTCATGGAAGTGAGGCCTGGTTAGTGTTTCAGGGCCATGCTGTCACCAGGTCATACTGATTTGAACTGCTACCAGGGTCAATGGTGACATCCAGCAAAAACTACTGCTGAGGGCCATATCTGGATCCTTGGTCCTGCTACATCTGGTGTCTCTGTTGATGTATGTACCCTGCATTACAAGATAGAACCATGCAAACCATGCATGTTGAAATCTGAGGGCTGTGCTAAGCAGGCTCTGCTCTTTGCTGGCCCTGGGAGATCTGTTCCTGAACCTCCCTGGGAGAGCTATCCTGCTCTTCATCTGACAGTTGGCTCTGCCCCTCGCCTGAAGGGGGCAGTCCCAGCAGAGGCCAGGACTTACCATCTCAGCTACCAGTCAGACCCACATCCATTGCTTTGAACTGGTTCACCCCAACATTTACTCCATGACCTGCTCAAGTTGATGAAGCATCTGGTCCTGTGGAGCCATAGCTACAGGATCTCCGATGACTCAGGCAACCCCAGGATATTGTAGAAGAGTTTTGATAAGAGTCCAGTACTGAGAGTATATCCACACCCAGTGGCCTTGAAGCAGGCTAACAACTCACTACAATAAACATCTACAAGTAAAACTGTTTGAAGAAAAGGATATTATTCATGACACATTGCAGTTCCAGTGTCACTAAGAAGAATGAAAAGGAAAGGAAAGGCAGGAAGGATGGAAGAGCAAAGTGGATTTTTGTTTTGTTTTTTTTTTTTTTTTAATTACTATTTTTATTTTCTTTTGAAGGACATTGCAAGAGCGAAAGGTAGATATGGAGGGATTGAGAAATAAGTGGGATTTGGGTTCATGACGTGAAATTCCCAAAAGAAAGATTAAACAAGCAAGCGGGTTGAGCAAGCCAGTGAGTAGCACCATTCCATGGCCTCTGCATCAGCTTCTACCTCAAGGTTCCTGTCCTATTTGAGTTCCTGCCCTCACTGCTTTTGATGATAAACTGCTATGTGGAATTGTGAGAAAAATAAACTCTTTTGTCTCCAAGTGACTTTTGGTCATGGTGTTTCATAACAGCAATAGCTACCCTAACTAAGATACTATGTTTATGCTACTGTTAAATACATGTGATGAGACGTACAGAACTGTGGAGGTAACCCAAGAATGTACATTCCCTCTGCACTGATTTTATTGTTAACTGTTCCTCTGAACCCAGTAAAGCTGCTACTTACTACCAAAGACCATAGTGCTTAAGGAATATTTAACATCCAACCTCCCCTGTTTCAGGCAGTGCCAGGCTTGTGCTCTACTGGAACTCTGCCACCTATGCTGCTTCCTCTAGCATTTCAGAAAATTAGAGATAAAGGGAGCGAGCAGGGCTTACAGAAAGAGGCTAGGAAGAGGAGTCTTAACAGAAGACCACGATTATTACCTCTGAAGGTTTGAAATATTTCCTGGTGCCATCCATGTTTCTATGGCCTTCAGTATCCACTGCTACTAATTGCACTTTTCATTTCTTGTTTTTGTTAGTTTGCCATTGAGGGGAAAAATGAAGCAGCGTGTAGAATAAAAAATATCAGAATTCTTTACTTTCCACTACCTTTACACTCCATGTCCTTCTACCCCATAGAAGATCTCAAATCACAAATCATTTCTATTGCTCAAAATAGCATCTTGGCTTTCCTTATTTGTCTTTGTTCTAGTGCTGGATTCTTTCTGAGCTAATACCAGGTTGAAACCTCCTGCCTAACACTAAATCACAACCTTATCATGTGCTGTGGAAATCAGCACACTTGCTTTCTCAGGAATGTTCTCAAATGTCCCAACTTTAATTTGGTTAAGTTTAATAAATGCTTACTGATTAGTATTAATTTGAACAGAATTTTAAAAATGGGAGATCTCATCTTTTACTTATTGTCACCATCTGTAAACATTTTTTGTCTGTGACCAAAACAAAGACAAAAAGAAATAAATCTCACATCCAGTCTGCCAAAAAGAAAAAAGAAAAGAAAAAAAACAAAGACAAAAAGAAACACATTCAGTATTATTCTGACCATTATTTGATGGGATAAGAAATATTTTACTCTATTATTAACTCTGTTGCTCCACAGTTGAAAGACTTGAGTGTTACTATACAAATACATTTAATCCTGTAAATAGAAAATAGTAAGAACAAAAGAAAGCCCATAATCCATAAACTCTGAAAATGTTTTAATTTTGAATTCAAAGAATGACTTTTATAAATGAAAGGAAGTTTTGATAACTAATTTTAATTCTTTTACTATAAAAAAGGGAGGTCATTCCCATAAAAACAGTCAATTAATTTTTAAATGTTTGGAAATAGTGAGAGAATAGACTTGACCTTTAGAAAACAGGGTCCTTGATTTAGAAGAGGTGTCTGTAGCACTCAAGAGATGTGCATGCTTGGAAATAACAATGGGGAAATTTTATTTGGAAAATATAGCATAAGATTTGCTAGAAAATATCAATATGGTAAGTACAATTAATATATACTATAAACTATGAATGATTTTTTTTAAAAAGTAATAACTTTCATGTTGTGAGCCCAGTGACAGAAATCACTGAAGCCTCAAAAGTCCTGGCTTCTCCTTTTATTGTTATTAGGTTCCAGTGTGAGGGTCACTTGATATCTACTATCCATTTCTCAGAGGATCCATGGCCTTGTATGTCTTTCTTTATCACTGTATCTTCAACAGAATCTAGGTTATGCTATGACCTAACCCCTTTGTTACTCTTGTTAGACCAGTAAAGGTCCTAGAAAAGCTTCACGTTCATCTCCAATGGACTTTTATGGAGACCAGGGTCTTTTTTCAAATTTCTCCTGATTTGGAGAGAACATAGGGCATCTGCTATAGCTCTCAAATACTATAGAATCTCAAATAGTAATACCCTTTTAAAAGTAATTTATTCAACATATTGGAGCAGTGAATCCTTTCTAGAAAATATATACATTTTTGTAAAAGTTATATTGGGAATTCATTTATTAATTTATTGCACCATTACATTTGTTACTTTTTGTAACAATCACCAAAATATCTGATTGACCAATTTAAGGGATGAAGGATTTATTTGGGCTCACGGTTTCAGAGCGTTCAAACACAGTGGCTCTCTGTACTTGGGCAGAGCATCATAGCTGTGTGAATATGTGGTAGAAAAGGTTTATCACCTCATGGGCAAGAGATGGGGAGACTACGGACCAGCTAACAACTTCAGAAACACATGCCAGGTAGGTCCTAACTTCTGTGATTTCCAGGATCTCCCAAAATCATGTTACCAACTGGGAAATCAAAGAATCAACACAAGCCTTAGACAAAATGCCATATTCAAATTTTAACAAGAAAATTATATTCAGAATCCACTATGTGCCAGGTCCTTACGTCACTGAATGACTAAACAGTCACATTCCCTCCTCTCAAGTCTATTATCTAATGAGAGGAGTCAGGCAGGAAACAAATGAATACATTATATTATCATCCAAATAATGATAAAGTCACTATGATCATTCAACAATAAATATATTATTAATCATCTAGAAGAGAATTTCCACTAGGTTTATATACCAATGCATGAGTGGAACTAATGCCACATCTGGGCACATTTCTATCTTTGTCATTGTTGTGTCTCAATTTGTTTCAGACGTGTATAAGGAAGCAACTCAAAGAAAAAATATATATATGTATATTTATATGTATGTATGTATGAATCAGTCTGTGAATAACTATAAGAAAACATAATTAAAATTTCACACAAACAGAAAATTTTCTTTTACTTAAGCAATGTATATCAGTATTACCAAAAGGCATGCTGATATGTAACTAAGGATGTTCTTCAATTGCTAAAACAATGGGTTAACATTTCCACAAAGGAATAAGTCACATTTCTGACTACATTAGCAGAAGACATTTTAAAATAAAGCATGTCACTGGGCACATTTGCCTCATTAACTACTACTCTGATTATGTATAAATGTCTCTGTCTAAACTATTTTTTAACTGTTTGGAACAATTGAGAAAGGATACTAAATTTTAAATTATTATTTTCTCCATGATTCCATTACTATTGAGAAAGACAATAAGTAATAATAAATATTCTGCAGCACTCTAAACTCTTTCCTACAATATTAGACTAATGAGTATTTAGAAAAAGAAATTTAATCCACATGTTCATGATTGACTTATAGTTAACTTAATTGTAAGAACCATTTAATGTCAAAAGATTGTATTACAAGATTTTAAGAAGCTCAATTTCTTTGCAACAAAAGAGTTATTACTACCAATATTAAACTAAAATTAAAGATACATCTACATTAACAACAACAAAACAAATAAATGAAAAACAAAACAATAAAAACATTTCCAAAGCAGGATGACAGTGCTTTATTCTTGAATATTCTCATTGTTTGCAAAAACCCCTTCAAAAAAAAAAAAAGAAAGAAAAGAAAGAAAGAAGGCAAAATACTTTTTCTGGGACCATTCCCATTGTCAGTTCTCTGATGCAGATCTGAGTTACTGGACAATCTCATCTTATCTACTCATTTATAACTGGATTGGAAAGTTGAGAAATTAAATTTAGTACTTTGAAAGCAATGTATATAAAGAGATGTTTTTAAGCCAAAGTTTCCACTGTTCATGTTGAAAATATTATTAATTCATTAAAAACCTAAAATACTATTTTAAAATTTATTTTTGAAAAATTATTATTAATTATATAAAATCAGAAGAAGCAAATAAATTTGAGAATAATTGTTATCTTTTATATTTCATCCAACTGACTATTATAATTATTAATTATTATAAGTATAGAGTATATGTAATTGAATTTTCCACATATATTAATAAATTTAAATAAAGATATGTATAGGTGCCATTTTTATTTAACAATAAGAAAATTTATAAAAACATGACTCTCTGACTCACTTAAGAGTAGCAGTCTAAAGAGGAAGTAATTTATGAAGAAATAGTTTTCTCTGAACATCAAAATGATAGGGTACTATAGACTATACTCATACATAGAGAATGTAGAACAGTACATACTTTTTAATAATTCCATGAACTCAATCTGATGCTTTAGGATGTTTTGTTTTGTTTTAGAATGAGAGAGGATAAAAATTCTTTAAAATTTCACTATTAAATACAATAGAAATTGTAAGAATAGAAACTAATCACATTTTTTAACACCATAACAGAATTGGTGAAGTTAAGAATTGACATTGGATTCTAGAATTATTTGATTAAAGTTTTGGAGGTCAGCTATGAAGTAAAGGGCTGGCTACACTGGACCTTGAGTGTGTAATGGAATATGTACACATAGGACCTGGTTTTTTGGAGGAGGAACAGAAAGTGCTCTGGGAGAATAGGAGATTTTAATAAACTACAAATTTCCCAGATTATGATCTTGTCTGACCATAGTGTGGAAGGACAAACCTGGAAGATTTTTGCCTTCTGAGACATTTTATCTCTGCTCACCCTGTAGGGTAACTGCTATTGTCTTGAAGCTCAGTTGGGTAGTCCTAGCTAATGAGGGACTCTGGTTGGCAATCAGGAGCACCAGTAGGAGGTAGTTTACCTTGTTTTGCTCTAAGGAGCTGTAAGCAGGACCACAAGCCATGCTATGGTGAATGTAGGAGCCACTGTCCTCAGACCAGGAAGAGCAGGTTGGCTGAGCTGTCAGAGCTGCTTGGACAGGGATGAACCTTGAGCCAGATAGGTACTGTTGTTCTTTGTGGTGACCTGGGTAGTGGCCCTTGGTCTCTGTTCTTTGTTGAGTGTGGGGGAGGCTCTGCCATCCTGGCATGGGAGACTATGAGCTTGTAATATTGTTGCCTCATGCTATGTAATTAAAAATTTCTTTAAACACCTAATCCTGCCTCTGCTGCCCAGTGCTGGATAGATTTCAGGACTGGGCTTTGACTGGTCAATGAGAAGGAAAAATAAACCAGCTAATGAGTGAAAAAAAGTAAAGTTTTGGAGGCCATTATACAAAAAAAAGTTGAGTTGGGGAATCTCTTACTAAATTATTAAATTTAATCAAAAGCATTGTAAAAGTTGATTTCATTTGCTTTTGATGAATATAATGAGTATATCACATTATCTGCCATAATCCTGTAAAAAATCTTGAATGTAATTAATCATAAAGAAGCATCAAATTTAACATTTTCAGATTTTGAAAATCACTAATAACATAAAATACTCTTCTGCCATTCATCGCATTAAAGGCAAAGAAACTGCTCTTGGTTAAAGAAAACAAAAGTTATAATAAACTAAATGAAATAAGTGTCTATTGAATGGTATCTCCTACCCAATAAATTATATGCTGATGGAAAAATATAGTTAAAATATGTTGATGCCATTTTGTCTGAATGTGAGGAAGAAATGCAATGTTCCTGTTATTGGAATGTATGTGCTAAAATGTCTATCAGAAAGAATGAGGATCTAAAGGAAGAAGTAAAAAATGGTAAAATATTTACAAGGCATGGGTCTGAGTAGAGTGTGCACAGGCATTCTTTGTGTTATTTGACAATTGTCCAAAGTTTTAGTTGTTTTGAAATTATATTTGAAATAGAAATATGTTATTATTGATGATTTAATAATTCTCAAATAATACTGAAGAAACTGAGTATTTATAACATTAATATTTGCCATACATAGTAGTGATTTAAGCCCTTCTTGTTATCCTATGTGAATTCTATCTCTTAGGTACCCTAGCATGTGTTTTAAATTGCATTTGCTATAAATGATGGCCAAGTTTGAATTCTTGGCTCTATTTTGTACTCTTGAGTTTTTTACTTCAGCATCCTCATTGTCTGATACCTTGCAAATTCTCAAACATACATATTTTTGGCTTGGAGGAGAGAGTGACAAGGAAATTGTGGTAAAGAAAGAATTAATGGTAGTAACTGAAAAATAGAACCATTTCCAAGTAGAAATGACACAAAAAGCCTCATATTGTTACTCCCTGGGACACTGGTGCTTCCAGAAGTTCTACTTAATAGGGCAAAGACAAGCACTGAGAAGCAGAATTAATAGACATTCTCTGAAGAAAGGCGAAACTTAAATACAATTCAAAATGAAAAGCTCAGGAAACTCAAACAAAAAGTTTATAGGAAAGCCTCATCAATAGAGTAGAACAAGTGGACAGACACCTCCTGAAACAATTGTACCTGGTCAGCCCTGACCTGCCCTAGGCCACTCCCCCACCTATTGCAGCCCCACTAGCCAGTCAGCGGGCAAGGCACCTCTCCACCACTACCCTCATTACCCCCTGTAATCTACATGTTCCATTTTACCCCCCAAGCCCAACCATCTCCCCACCGCATTAGTGATTCCTTGAGACACAGATACCGAAAGAACTGATTGCAAAAAAAGGTAAGTGACTGGTCTTGGACCTGGGCAGCACTGATTCTAGGCCCTAGGTCCCTCCCCTACCCATCACTGCCATACTAGCCTATCAGTCAGCAAGGCACCTGCAGGCAGGCCTTTCCACTACCATCTCCCATTTGATCCTGTAATCTACAAGTTCCACTCTGCCCCTAAGCCCAACCACCCCCAGTAGTATCGGAGGGGAGACACAGTTATGGCCTGTACCAAATGGACCAACAGTGGCTCCCAGAGACGCAGACACCACTTGCACCAATCACACAAAATGTAGTACAAAAGGGAAAGACACAACATGCAAAGATTGGACAAAGAGCCACCCCTGGAGGCAAAGGCACAAGGCGTGCGAATTAAAGGAAGAGCAATTCTTTTTTATTTTATTTATTTTTATTTTTAGGAAGAGCAATTCTTGTCACAGGCACAACCTATACCAACTGGAAGAGATGACCAGTGCAATATAGACGCCAGTGCAATAATCCACTCAACAACATAAAGAGCAGTACAGCACACCAGAACCTAGTGGTTCTTCAACATCAAGATTGGAAGAGCCCAACACAAAAGAAGGAGAATAAAATCACTTTAAAAATAACTTTATGAAGATGATTGAGGCACTTAAAGAGGAAATGAAAATTTTCCTTAAAGAAATCAAGGAAAACACAAACAAAAAATTAGAAAAAAAATCAATAAACCTCTTAAAGAAACCCAATAAAGCCAAGAAAAGGCAGTCAAACAGGTGAAGGAAACAGTTTAAGACTTGAAAATTGAAATAGAGAAAAAAAAAGGAAATTTTGGAAATGGAAAATCTTGGTAAATAAACAGGAACAACAGATGTAAGCATAGCCAAACAAAGGATGTACGAGATGGAAGAGAGACTCTCAGGCACTGAAGATATGATAGAAGAAACAGATTCATCAGTTAAAAAATGCTAAAATCAACAAAGTCATAACACAAAATGTGCAAGAAATATGGAACACATGAAAAGACCAAACCTAAGAATACTAGGGATAGAAGAAGGAGAAAAATAACAGTTCAAAGGCACAGAAAATATAGTCAACAAAAATCATAGACGATACCTTTTCCAACCTAAAGAAGGACATGCCTATGAAAGTACAAAAAGTTTACAGAACACCAAATAGACTGGTCCAAAAGAAAATTTCCCCTGGCCACATAATAATCAAAATACTAAACATACAGAATAAAGAAAGAATACTAAGATCTGCAAAAGAAAAGGGTCAAGTAACATATAAAGGTAGACCTATCAGAATTAACCCAACTACTCAATGGAAACTCTGGAAGCCAGGAGATTCTAGAGAGATGTTCTGCAGAAACTAAGAGACCATGGATGTCAGCCCAGACTATTATTCCCAGCAAAGCTTTTAATCACCATAGAAGAAGAAAACAAGATATTCTATGACAAAATCTTAAATCACACATCAAACCATGCATACTAATAGTGGGAAACTTCAATACCCAGCTCTCACCAATGGGCAGGTCTGCCAGACAGAAACTTAACAGAGAAATTAGGGAATGAATGTTATGACACAAATGACCTTAACCAACGTTTATAAAAAAAAAATCCACCCAAACAGAATTTAAACAATACCTATCCACAAATCCTGCCCTAAAGAAAATACTGGAAGGAAAGCAACAACACAAAGAACTTAACTGCCACTTTGGAAATCAGTATGGCAGTTTATGTGAAAATTGGAAATCAATCTACCTCAAGACCCAGTTATACTACTCATTGGCATATACCCAAAGGATTCTCAATCATACCACAAGGACATTTGCTCAATTATGTTTACAGCAGGATTATTTGTAATAACCAGAACCTAGAAACAACCTAGATGCCCCTTAACCAAAATGTGGATAAAGAACATGTGGCACATTGGTACATTTGCACAATGGAATGTTACTCAGCTCAAAAAAAAACCAAAAACAAAAAAAAAAAAAAACAAAAAAATAGCATCATGAAATTTGCAGGCAAACAGATGGAAATAGAAAATATTATTCTGAGTGAGGTAACCCAGAAAGACAAATACAGTATGTGCTCATTCATAAGTAGATACTAGATGTAAAGCAAAGGGTAACCAGACCACAATCCAGAGCTCCAGAGAAGCTTGGTAAAAAAAGACAACCCCAAGAGTTTGCCCTGGAAAGGAGAAATAGATAAGAGCTCCTGGGTAAACTGAGAGAGGAGGATGGTAAAGGGGAGGGAAAGGGGGAGGGGAACATGGGGAAACAGATAGAAGAGATGGGAGAGGGATGGGGTGGAAGAGCTAGGAAAGAGATACCTTGATTGGGGAGCCATTCTGGGGTTAGAGAGAAACCTGGTGCTAGGGAAATTCCCAGGAATCCACAAGGATGACCCTAGCTAAGATCCCTAGCCATAGTGGAGCCTAAATTGGCCTCCCCCTATAATCAGATTGGTGACTACCCTAATAGTCATCATAGAACCTTCATCCAGCAACTGATGGAAGCAGATGCAGAGAGCCACATCCAAGCACCAGGTCAAGCTACAGGAGCCCAGTAGAAGAGAGGGAGGAGGGATTATATGAGCAGAGGGGCACAAGATCATGATGTGGAAACCCACAGAGACAGGTGACCTGAACTTGCAGGAGTGCACAGACTCTAGACCTACAGCTGGGGAATCCTGCATGGGACAGAAACAAGTCTTCTGCATGTGGGTAAGTTTTGTAGCCTGGTATGTTTGTGGGACCCCTGACAATGGGACCAGAATCTATTCCTAGTGCATGAGCAGGCTTTTTAAAAGCCATTCCATATGGTTGGATGCCTTGCTTAGTCATGATGTGTGAGGAGGGCCATGGTCCTGCTTCATCTGACTGTGCCAGGCTTTGCTCACTCCCATGGGAGGCCTAACTCTTTGTGAAGAGTTTATGGGGTGGGTTTGAGGGAGGTGAGGGGAAAGGAGAAGAGGGAGGGGGAACTATGTTTGGTATGTAAAATGAACTTAAAAATATTAAAAAGAAAGATTAGATTAAATGAAAGAGAAATGTCAGGTCTCAAGCAACATGTAGAAGAATTGCACCATTCAGTTAAATATTTTAAATCTCAGAAAACAAAGGAATGAAATATGAATGGAATCTAGGAAACTGTAAGACCATACTTATGAATATTATATATAGATGAAAGACAAAAAATAGGTCAAAGAAACACACAGAAATTATCTTCAAAAATTATAGGATAAAATTTCCCAAATCTGAGGAAAGTAGTCTCTATCAAGATTTAAGAAGCATACAGAACATAAAATTGACAGTACTGGAAAAGAAATTCCCCATGCCAAATAAAAATCAAAATGCTAAATGTGCAGAACAAATAAAGGGTATTGAAAACTGCAAGAAAAAAAGACTAAATCACATATAAAGGTAGAATAACACCATAATAGCACCTGGTTTTTCAATAGAGATATTTAAATCCAGAAAGTTCTGGACTGGTATGCTTCAAGTTCTGAAAGGCCCTGAATTCCAACTTAGACTACTATACCCATCAAAATTACCAGCACTAATAAAAATATTGCAAAGATAAAAAACAGATTTAAGAAATGTATGTCCATCAAGCCAGATCTAAAGAGGATACTAGAAGGAATTCTTTAGACTAAAGAGAAGAGAACATACTTAAGAAGACATGACATGACTAAACAATTCCAGAACAATTATATGAAAGAAATCTAAAATGACAACACCAACACAACAAAATAACAGAGATTAATAAATCATGTTTAAGAATAATATTCAAAGCTACTGATCTCATTTCTCTAATAAGACATAGAGTAACATATTGGATTAGAAAACAGGATCCACCTTTATCCTGCCTCCAATAAAACATCTCACCATCAGTGGTAGATACTACCTTTCAATAAAAGAATGAAAAGGTTTTCCCAAGCAAATATAACTCAAAAAACAAGCAGGCATAACTGTTTTTATATAACATCAAATCATAACTGTCAAAAGACAAAAGTAGGGTCATTTTATAGTCATTAAAGTAAAAACTCTCCAAAAAGATTGCAATTCTGAACAAATCTACCCAATTTCATAAAAGAAATGCTAAAATTATATTGTGTCCCCTACAATAATAGTAGTCAACCTGAATATTTCACCCTCATCAATAGAAATATCATCCACAAAAATATCAAGATACAGAAACCTTAAAATTATATTATAAGCTAATGTATCTATGAAATATTTATAGAACACTTTGTCAAAATACTAACGAATACTTTTTTCTCTCAGAAACACATGGAACTACAACAAAATCAACCACATACTGGACACAAACACGTCTCAAAATTTTTAAGAGAATTGAAATAACATCCTGAATTCTATCTGATCATGAAGATATAAAGCTGAATATAAAAAAGAAGCAAAACTAGTAGAAAGTATGGAAACTAAACAAAACACTACCAAATAAAAACTGGGAAAAGGGAGAATTGAGAAGATAAATTTGAAATTCCAAATATTGAATGAAAGTGAAAATACAACATATCAAATTCTATGGGATATAATGAGGGCATTCCTAAGAGCAGAGTTTGTAATGCTAATGCTTATATAAAAAATTACTAAGTAGATCTCATATTAATAACTTTAACAATTATCTGAAGGCTTCTAAAAAATCAGAACAAACAACTCCACTAAAGAGAAGAAATAAATAAATAAACACAGGGTGATTGTTAATGAAACAACAACAAATCAACAATACAACGTATCAAAAAGTTAAGACTTGAAATGATTAACAAGATAGACAAATTTTAAACTTTGAAAAGATTAACAAGACTGACATATGTTAATCAGATTAACCAAAAGGAAGAGGAAGATAATACAATGAGCAAAATTCAGAAATGAAAAAAGAAACATCATAATAGATATGAAAGAAATCCAAAGACTAGTGAGGAAGTACTTTTGATATCTATATTCCATAAGACTGAATAATGTTAAGGGAATGTATTGATTTTAAGTTATATATGATCTGAATAAATTTAATCAAGATGGAATAAATATATTAAATAGAGCCATAACAATTCATGAAATAGAAGCAATAATTTAAAATCTCCCAACTTAACAATGCACAGGGCCAGATAGAAACTAACAGAACATTTCTAAATTATTTTTACAAAGTCACTATTACCTTCATACTAAAACCACACAAAGAAAAGAAAATTACAGCCTGATATTTATTACAAACATAGATCTCAATAACATACTTGCAAACTAATTCAAGCACCATAAAGATTATTTATCAGGATCAGGTGGGCTTCAGTTCAGATATGATACAACATATGCTGCAGGATAATTCTCTTGTACACTGTAAAGATTTGTCACTTGTATTGGTTTAATAAAACACTGATTGGCCAGTATAGGTGGAAGTATAGGTGGGGAAACCAGACTAAGAGAATTTTGGGAAGAGGAAAAGTAGAAAGGCAATCACCATTCAGACACAGAGGAAACAAGATGAGAATGCCTTACTGATAAAAGAAGTACCAAGCCACATGGCTAAACGTAGACAAGAATTATGAGTTAATTTAAGTTGTAAGAGCTAGTTAATGATAATCCTGAGCTAATAGGACAGTTTATAATTAATATAAGTCTTTATATGTGTTTCTTGGGACTGAATGTCTGCGGCACTAGGTGGGACAGAAGCTTCCATCTACAAACATACATAATCAATAAAAATAATCTATACCATAAACTGAAGAATGGAAATCACATGGTTTTATTTGACACAGAAAAGGCTTATATTGGTCAGTGTTCTATTGCTGTGAAGAGACATCATGACCACAGCAACTCCTATAAAGAAAGCATTTAATTAAGTAAATAAAAAGTTATGGGCGGATCTGGGAGGAATTGGAGCAAGCAAGTGAAATGATCAAAATACACTGTATAAAATTCTCGAAAAATCAACAAAAAATAATATTTAAACAAAAATATCATTCTCATCATGGAAAGACTATCTTTTATTTTTCCTGTAACCAACAGTACTGCATTCAGCATTGTATCTACAGCTGCTTTTTATAAGGAATTGCAGATTGTAATAATCATTCAAGTATAACAGTTTTCTGAAATATATTGTCTGAGTAATTTAAGTATTCTATGAATAAATAACCCAGACTAGTAAGAATCTGAATTCATAAGAATGTGATACATTATACATACCTTGCATGTTTATGAGAAAGTGCTCTTTCTCATGCTAATCAGCCAGACGGTGGTCTGCTACCTTACTGACTCAGTTGTCCATCTTTGGGTCTTAACTAAGCCAGTCACTGCTATGATTTAATCTTAAAAGCAGAAAATGACTTGTATTAATGAGTACTGTGATAGCTGTATGCAACATTCCTGACTACGTAAATCTATTAGGAAGTTGTTAGTTCTGACACCATATAAGAAAAGACAGGATGTTTATCATGAGGACAAAATTTATACCTTGGAAGCATAAGAAAACAAACATTCTAACTCTATCTGCATACACGCATCATATTTAGGTCAAGGTGTGATTTTTAAGAAACATTTGGGCACAATTTATAAAGTAAGAAGATTGCAGTGTGTTAGTCTTAGAAAACACTAATGTAAAGCTTCATTTGATACATTCAAAACACATGATTTATGTGAATAAAATGTCATTTAAAACCCATTGCTCTTTATAGGGCATATACACTAATAATGTTTTGAAGACTATGAACTCTGTTAATGACTTTTCTTAGGGCTTCAAGTTTAAATGAAAACTTATTTAAAATGAAAGAACAAATAAATCTCCAATTATTTCAATTTTATAATCATATATAACAACTTGCCAGAGGTGATAAAGGGAGAAAAATATTAATTTATATTTAAAAAGTTGGGACTGGAGAGATAGATCAGTGAATAAGCACATTTACTACTGTTTCACAAGACTAGAGTTCAGGTCCTAAAACCCATATCCAGTCCCAGGTGAGTCAATGTCCCTCTTCAGGCTTCCAAGGACACCCATTCTCATGTACATACACACAGAGAGAAATAAAATAACGTAATATAATAAAATATTTTAAAGTAATTGTGGCACTTATGATAGAATAGTGATATTAGCAAAGTATTCTGGACCTTAGTGACAGAAGAGATTAATGCTACTATTGATGTCAAGGAAGGCACATCTGAAAATTAGAGAGAGAAATTTGTGCTATCATGAATTAGTCCAGAATAGCATAGTCCAATGGAACAGTAGAAAATAGTTTTAGGATACCTGCCAAAACAAGAAACTGGGTGGAAGGTCTTCTGAAAGATTTCATAAAGTGAGAAAAAATCTTGTGCTGTGCTAGGGAGGGAGAAAAAGTCTGAGAATGGGAACTTCTCAACAGCCATTCATCTGATTTGGCCTTACAAACACCTTATGCCTAGGGGACTCAAAAATTGAAGTGTGAAGATATTTGATACAAGTTATGTCAGGTACTCGAGTAAACAATTTGCATCTCACTACATTAAAAATCTGCACAATCCTCTCAAAAATCCTTCCCAACTATGTCCAGTTGACCCACAAGATCTTGCACGGTTGTATAAGTGGGGAGATGGACAAAGGACAAAACTGCCCTGTGATGCAGTGAGTTATACATTTCCAGAAAATTTGTGTATTACCAAAGGAGGGAGTTACTCCAAATCCTCCCATATACCTCTCCTTGCTCTCTTTCATATACATGACTTTTAAAATTGCTTTTAACAATATATGCATATGCATATTTATTTCTAATATCACCTGCTCAGTATGTATAATGTTATCGTATTATGTTTTCAAAGCTGACCTTTTGGCACTGGACAATCAATTGGTGTGCCTTTCCTTGTGGAATACTATTTCTCCCATTCTCAGCGTACACAAGCTGCCTATATTTCTTCATGTAGGATTGAAGCTTCCTGAACTTTTCCTCATCCACTTTAAGCCAACAATAATATTAATAATAAAACACTTTCCCCACAATCACTGGACTGAATTCCAACTAATTACTGTGATAGCCTTTGTATTCTGTTGTAGTTCAAAGTGAATATTTTTATTCTCCTCCTTTAATATATATTGTGTTTGAAATGTGAGTTAACAGACAGTTCTTAGTTTCACAAATACTCTACACCACACAAAAACTCAAATGCACAGTTTAAAAATCATAACAGTGTGGGAGCCTTTAAGGTTGTACAGTTTCTACAATACCTAAGATCCTAAAAATCTTCCAATTCAAACAGTAGTGTGAAATAAACAGCCATGCTTATGTTCATTTTTTTATTGTTAAAACTTTTAGCTGTAAAATTTCAAGGTTAATTTGTCACAGAAAATATTTTTGAAAACAGCTAGCACTGAGTCTTTCACAATGAACAATAGACACAAATATTTAAAAATCCTTCCTTGATTGACTCACAGAAAAATGTGCAGCATGTCATAAACGAGAATCAACTTTTGAAGACTTTTTTTCTTTATTCTTTGTGTTTGTTTTCTGATCACGATTTCCAAGTTACTACTGAAAATCATTTTAATTATTCATAAGTGGCTCCTCTGGACCCCAAGGATACTGGACACATTATTGTCTGCGCACACACTCCTCTGGCAATGAGCTCAAACATCTGGAATCAAGGAACTATAAGCCAAGAAAACAAAACTTAGCACTTCTCCAAATGTGCTGTCTTTTGACAACGTGGTTCCCTATATTTATTACCTTAAACTTAGTGTGATTGAGACAGTTCATGAAAATAAGCAAGGTTTTATGGAAAATTGAGTCTAAAAATTTTCAGAGCATTTGGAACCCTAAAATTCACACAGGTAGACATTTTATTTTTTTTAAAAAAAAGATGTTAGGTTATTACCTGCACCATCTCTAGATAATATCACTCAAATTACATTTTATGCTGATTTGAGGGAATTTTTAATTTCAGAAGAGAAATTTGAAACTTTTTTACCAATGCAAATGCATGACCAAATAATTGGTGTGAATTAACCTGTGGCAGCAGAGACGTAGACTCTTAATAGATGGAAGGCAAGACGACAGAGTCCTACATAACTAGTTTCATTTTATCTTCAGTAAAATAGTCCAAGAAACAATCTAGAAGCTTCGTGCCATACTCCTCTTTAAGACCTAAATGAACATGTTCTCATGCATACTACCTATTTCTAGCCTTTTGAGAAGTTCAAAAAATCTAGTTTTGAGATGTATTTTCAGAATTGACTGTCTAGTGGAAAGAGGAATAATTGAGTAGCACTGTTCAGAAAAATACTTCCTGCCACTGATTACATTGAGTCTTAGTTTTTAGAGCAGTCCTTATGATTTAGGTAGCCATAGTCTACTTAAGGAGCTGTAATTAAATATTGGCAAGCAAAGCACTTTAAATTTTGTGTGTGCATCACTATAATGTGAATCCCCGTCACTGTTATTCTGCTGCTAGCAGCAGTAGTGACAATTCGTCATAACTTTAAAAGTTTTAAAGTTTTAATATAAATAATCACATCCAAAATTTCTTAAAATTTAGAAAACTATGTATTTAACTCTGATGTTGCCATTTCTCTTGCCATACTAATAGCAGACATTATTAATCATTCTTCCTCTAAACTAAATCTTCCTCAACTGGGAGAAGATGTACAAACAGCTACTATATAGCTGTTAGAGTTAGCATTCTAAGGGAAAATGTACTTTCAGTATCTGATATCATACAACCCATCACTTCATAGCTAAAGAAACACCCCCAAAATGATTACACATTGCATTAGTTGTAGAGGAGGACCAGAACAAGTCTTACTTCCTGATTCTCAGTTTCATGCTCTTTCTACTGAATCATACATATTTTGTCATCACAGCCAAATGATTGGTAAGATTCTGATCTGAAAAACACAAGAGCTCACAATGACTTTCAAATTTCATTATTTGTAAAGCTGTTCTAATAAAGAGACTTCAGTCAAGTTTATACCCTCCCTCATCTGGCCACCATTCTTTACTCCCAGCAAATGTAATCAGTTATCTCTGGGGAGAAGGGGTTTCAGTAGTTGCTTAAATACACACGCTTCTAAAGACTGCTACCATGTTCACATTTTATAGAAACGTGCAAGATCAATCCCCAAACATCATCAGCCCTTCAAACAGAAGGATTGTTGCTATAAGCAAAAGGTAGCTGAGCAAAGTCAGCTAAGAATAATAAACATGAAAAAGAAGAGCCAAAGAGAAAGACAGATGCTCATGCGTATATTTTACCATTTCAGACAACTTATAATTCTAACCATTCTGCTCAAATCAGACAAAAAACTGATTGCTATTGTTTTACTGATTAACTATTCTCTGTGCTTTTTCCCAAAAGGCACCATGGCAAACTTTGCTTAGTAAATATTGACACCTGTAAACCAAGCTGGCTAATGCCGTTGGCTCTCCAGCAATCTTCCCATCTGCTGCCTGAGAATTTTAAGCAAAGTATTTTGGGACTCTTGCTTGCTTTCCATTGTAAACTGTAAAAAATGCTACCCAGAAGCTAATCCGAAAGCCACATGGCCCTAGAGCAGCCTGTGATAAGTAAAGGGAAGTGTAGTCTAATATGTAAAATGCTATCCCGTTGGCCTCCTCGGCCACCTTGTCTTTAGTTAACAGCATGCCGGGGTAATCTGCTTAGTTACCAAGTGGGGCTTTTTTCCCCTTCCCCATGAGATCACCCTGACCACGATCAAAGCCCAAACACTCTCTGCCAGAGCTATTGTTCCCCAGAGTGGGATTAATGACTAATTATGTCAGGTCACTCATCCAGATGGCCTCTCAGATGTTCCTTTGTCATTGTCTGACCTTCCATATGCCCCTTTGACCTTGAGGTTTATTTCCATGGAAACATGAAGCCTCAGTTTCCTTGCTTGATTGCCAAGAACTGGCCAAAAGGAGGGCTACAGAATAATCTACTCACACTTTGTATTCTGCTTCCATCTCACGCCTTGTTAAATCCAATGAATAGATAAAAAATACTATCTGGTCCCAGCTGAGTGATGACCATGGTCATGATTCTATGTTACATGCTATGTTTTTTAAATTAGCAGACAGCTTTGTACATGGAAACGTGCATTCAATTTGAAGAACATCAATCGCCATAATGTGATCTTTTTATCTCATTAATGTTAAGCAAGGGTAATAGAATGGAATTACAAAATATCACTGTGAAAGGAATACAATTCAGAGAATTATAGACATCCCCCCTTAAAGCCCTAGAGATGTTTGGATGAGCCAACTTGTTCAATTTCATAAATTAAAGATTCTTTACTTGCCATATATTCTGGGGTTTAAATTCTAGCCTCAGATGTTGACCTTAATCTGATGAAGGAAATTAAGGTGGTTACAAAAGTGAAGTTATTTGTTACAAAACTACCAAGCAAGTAAATAAAAATAGGAGACAGGCTCATGAAATCAAATAAATAAAAAAATCAAAATATGTGTTTGCATGGGATGAATGCATTTCCCTTCAGAGTTTAAGGGCTTAGGAATAATTCAAATGTCTAAAATGTGGTGGCTAACACACACACCCTGGTTTTATATAAGAATGAAAGGTCTCCTTGCTCTGTCCATGAATTCACACAATCTCGGGAGTCTCATAGTAAATGCAAGCAGATTGAGAAGTACTCAGATGCCCGTGCTTCCCAGGCAAGGTGGTGTTTTGATATACTAACTGCTCTTTGCTAGTGCTCAGATTTGAACTCAGCCACCACATCGTTTAAGAAAATTGGAGGCTTTAAGTGAAAGAAAGAATATTACTCCTTGTACTGTTTTTTTTATTTCATTTGCTTGTTTATTTAGTGTGTGTGTGTGTGTGTGTGTGTGTGTGTGTGTGCACGCGCGCGCACACACACACATGTATGGGGCACACATACACTAGAACACACGTGGAAGTCAGAGGACAACTTGCAGGGCAGTAGTGGGTTATCACCTTCAACCACATGGTATCCAGGTACCAAACTCCAGTTGTCAGGGTTAGCAGCAAGTGTTTTAACCACTGAGCCCTCTCCCCAGCCCCTCACACCATTCTTAAAGAGCTGTTTTCAAATACTTACATATGTTCAGAAGTCAAATCCTCAGGGTTGCCTGAAAAGACTCATGAGAGCCAGCTAGTACTTTATAATATTACATCGAAGGGTGAAATACTGTATCAAAGAACAGAGAAGTAGAGACCAGTATCATATCAGAACTGTTTGTTGATATTTTTGTCCTTGGAATTGGCTTCTAAGTATATTTATAGCCATGTAAACAGTGTTTGGGGGTGTATGTGTATGTGTTTGGGGACATGGTCTTTGTTTTTGTAAATATGATGTGGGATTTCCCTCTGTATGCTGTGATTACCATTAATTAAAGAAACTTCTTTGGACCTATAGCAGAGCTACAGGAAACAGAACTAGGCAGGGAAAAGTAAACTGAATGCTGGAAGAAAGAAGGAGGAGTTAGAGAGAAGCCATGGAGCCGCTGTTGGAGACAGATGTACTGAAACTTCTAGTAGGCCACAACCTCATGGTGATGCACAGATTAATGGAGATGGGTTAAATTAAGATGTAAGATGTAAGAGTTAGCCAATAAGAAGCTAGAGCTACCTTTTATCCCAGCACTCGGGAGGCAGAGGCAGGCGGATCTCTGAGTTCGAGGCCAGCCTGGTCTACAAGAGCTAGTTCCAGGACAGGCTCTAGAAACTACAGGGAAACCCTGTCTCGAAATACCAAAAAAAAAAAAAAAAAAAAAAAAAAAAAAAAAAAAAAAAAAGAAGCTAGAGCTAATGGGCCAAGCAATGATTTAAATAATATAGTTACTGTGTGATTATTTTGGGGCTAAGCTAATGAGCTGCTGGGAACCAAGAAGCAGCCCCCCCTCCAACATAAATAGTGATGGCCCTTGTGTAGGTATGAATCTGGAGAGAAGAATAAAAATAAAACCGACATGCCTGGAAAAAACACAGGTCAGCTTTGTGAAGGAAGTGGTGTAAATGTTGAGCCCTAAAGAGAGGCAAGCCCAGAAACAAAAGAAAGAGAAAAGCAGAGGGTTCTATTCATGTTCTGCCTTTCAGGGAAACATAAACCACCTTCTGAGATTAGAAAAATTCTCAGTATAACTGGGATTTGGGGTGTTGAGATGAAGGAGGAGTAAGTGGAGATCTTATTTGCAAATGTCTCATGCTTCCTTAGTAATTTTGCAGTACAAAGAGACCAAATTAGGCAATTATGGAGTGCCCACATGGGCAGTCATTGCTTGGCTTCTAATGGAGTTCTAAAAGTCTTCGAAGTTACACAGCAGTCTTGAAGGGACACTATGATTGGTAGACTGTTCAGGCAGAAACTTAAGTGCTTGGAATAAGAAAGTGAAGATCACTATGTCAGTACTAGTCTCCAGGGACAGGAAGAAGCCCAGAATGACCTCGATGCTAACCAGAGATAATATGGAGATGAGTTTCCGAGCTAGACACCCTTAAATCTTCCCTCCTGGAGAAATGTATTGGGTTGTCAGGAAGTGCCTGGTGAGCATTTGAGTACCAGGTGAAGGTGAGGCAGAGGAGGGGAATTTTTTGCCTCTGCATGAGACAAAGAATCCTGAGTCTGGAGACGATTTGACATGCAACTTTGAGAAAATTACCTTTTTATCCTTTTGAGTCTCCATGTCCTCCTTTATGAAATGAGAATAATGATGTTTTCTTTGACGTATTGTTGCATGAATTAGAAATAATAGAAGAAACATGTCTGGCATCTAGCTGGTACTCCATAGTGGTAATAAAAAAGAAATAGCTGTTAGCAAGATGATGTGCTATTTACACTTTGAGAGATATTCATCACGTGAAACAGGGAATAACAAGAAATTCTTTTGTTTAAGAAAAATCCATATAAAAAACAAAAAATAAATAAAAAAAGAAAGGTCCATGTAAATTCACTGCTGCGCACTGTGGCCCCGGTCTGCGCTTAATGAGCTAGACCCCAGTTCGCGAGCTTTGGGAAAGGGGCTGGATGTTGAGAATACACACGCAGAGACAGACCGACACGCAGACCTTCAATCACTGGTACCAAAAGCCCTTCTTTATTAACACCAGGTAGGCTTAAATACACTGCAGTCAATGGTTAACAGGTGAAAATCCCATCCTCTGATCCTCTAAACTAGGCACAGCTTCTAGTAACTTCAATTAGAAGGTTCTAGGAGGGAAGAGCAGCTGAAGACCAGGACTCATTAGTCCCAACAATTCACTGTATAAAATGATGGATTTCATTATGGCATTTCCTTACATGCTTGTCATACATGTTTGCTTCTCATAGTTCTTTCTCTTATTTCCCCTCCTCCCTTCCACTGCCAGACCACTTCCTCTTCCCAGACAATTCCTCTTCTGCTTACAAATTAAACTACACATATAAAAGAAATATGATTTTGTTTTTTGTAGTGTCTTGATTGATTCCCTTAATACAATATATTCCTATTTCATGTTCCAGAAAATGGCACACTGATGTGGGATTCCCCTCTGTATGCTGTGAATACGATTGGTTAATTAATAAAGAAAACTGCATTGGTCTGTTGATAGGGCAGAATTTAGGTAGATGAGGAAAGCTAAACTGAATGCTGGGAGGAAGAAGGCAGAGTCAGAGAGAAGCCATGGATCCTCCGCCAAAGACAGGCATGCTGAAACTTTGCTGGTAGGCCACAAACTTGTGGTGATGCACAGATTAATAGAGATGGGTTAAATAAGATGGAAGAGTTAGCAAATAAAAAGCTACAGCTAATGGGTCAAGCAGTATTTTAAATAATAGTTTATTGTGATTATTTTGGTTCTGGGCAGCTGAGACCAACAAGCGGCCTCCTTACAACAGCAGACTGAAGATCTTTGTGTTGGATATAACCCTGATGTGCATATGCCATATTTCTTTCATTTGCTAATTAATGCTGAACATTTTGGCTGATACTAAAACTTAGCTATTGGGAATAATGCAGCAATAAACATGGATGTAAAGGTATCTTCATAAAAATCCATTAGCTTAACATTTACTTTATCTGCATCTGTTTAATAGCATTTTCATTCTATTTTAAGTTACTGCTACAAAAGTATTGTGACAGTTTATTTATTAGTATATTTCGAGTTCTGTGCATGCTACTATCCCCTAGAGCAGTCATCACAGTTTTGCATGGAATCAGTGTCTCATTAATTAATCCTTTGGGATATGATATATGGATTGATCACAGAGTAGTTCCTGAATATTGCTTGTGATAGGTAGCTAAGTCCCTCCATTCTTCCATTCTTTCCATGTGTATTTGTTGTATCTATTTGTACTAGTATAACTCACTCATCATTCATACTGTTTTGTTTTGTTTGTTTTGGTTTGGTTTGGTTTGGTTTTTGCCAAAGCAGTCAAGATTTTTGTTGTTGTTGTTGCTGTTTTGTTTAATTTCTTAATACTATTATTCAATGAGATCAAGTTATGGCTTTTGTCAATGTGCATTTGCTGGTTATAACCACAAATGCAATCCTGATTTTGGCTATTCAAAAGAAGAATAAGAAAAAGAATAAGAATAAGAATAAAAATAAGAATAAGAATAAGAGCCGGGCGGTGGTGGCACATGCCTTTAATCCCAGCACTCGGGAGGCAGAGGCAGGAGGATCTCTGTGAGTTCGAGGCCAGCCTGGTCTACAAGAGCTAGTTCCAGGACAGGCTCTAAAAAAGCTGCAGAGAAACTCTGTCTCGAAAAACCAAAAAAAAAAAAAAAAGAAAAAAAAAGAATAAGAATAAGAATAGAAGGAGGAAGAGGAGGAGGAGGAGAAGGAGGACGAGGAGGAGGAGGAGGAGGAGGAGGAGAAGGAGAAGGAGAAGAAGAAGAAGAAGAAGAAGAAGAAGAAGAAGAAGAAGAAGAAGAAGAAGAAGAAGATACAAAAATATTGCTGTTCAAGATGCTATCATAAGAATCACAGGCATGGAAAATGAGGGATGTGGACAATTCATGACGACTCCTAGTCAATAAGCGCCAGGGCTCACTGATTATATTAAAGCCTTGTCTTTGTTTTGGAGTCTTTAAATTTGCTCTCTTTGGAAGCCTTAAATATAGCTCAGAGCAACAGTTTAGCAAACTGGCTTTCCAAGTAGTCACTACAAAAGCAAACAGTCCCATGTGTTACTTTTAGATACCAAGCATAGTGGCATATGGCTATAATTCCAACATTATAAAGGCCAAGACAGGAGAATTGATACAAGTTCTAGACTAGCCTAGGCACCATAATGAGTTCAAGGCAAACCTGGGCTGCAGTGTAAAACCTTATCTTAAAGCAAATATATATATATATATATATATATATATATATATATATATATATATATATATAAAGGGGAGGGCCCCTTGTTTGTTCCAGCTGCCCAGCTAGCTTACACCTGAAATAAACACAAAGAAATTGTATTAATTAAGACACTGCTTGTCCCATTAGCTTTAGTTTCTTTTTTTTTTATTTAAAAAATTTCCATCTCCTCCCCTTTTCCTCCCCCTTCTCTCCCCTCCCCTCCCCCCATACCCTCCCTCCCTCTCTTTTCAGGCCAAGGAGCCATCGGGGTTCCCTACTCTATGTTAAGACCAAGGTCCTCCCAACTCCCCCCTGGTACAGGAAGGTGATCAACCAAGCTGAGAAGGCTCCCACAGAGCCTGTCCATGCAGAAGAATCAGAGCCCAGCGCCATTGTCCTTGGCTTCTCTGTCAGCCTCCACCGTCGGCCACATTCAGAGAGTCTGGTTTGGTCTCATGTTCCATCAGTCCCAATCCAACTGGAGTTGGTGATCTCCAGTCAGTTCTGTCCCACCATCTCCATGGGTGAACGCACCCCTCACGGTCCTGACTTTCTTTCTCATGTTCTCTCTCTTTCTGCTGCTCATCAGGACCTTGGGAGCTCAGTCCGGTACTCCAATGTGGGGCTCTGTCATTTTCTTCATCTATTGCCAGGTGGAAGTTCTATGGTGATATGCAAGAAATTCATCAGTATGGCTATAGGAACTGGCTTTTTCAGGCTCCCTCTCCTCAGCTGCCCAAGGAACCAACTGGGGGCGTCTCCCTGGAAACCTGGGAACCCCTCTAGGGTCAAGTCTCTTGACAACCCTCAGGTGGCTCCCTAAATTAAGATATATGCTTCCCTGCTCCCATATCCACCCTTCCTGTATCCCAAGCATCCCATTCCTCCAAGCTCCCCCCATTCTCCCCTTCACGCTTTTCTCTCCCCATCTTCTCTTGGCCGCGTCTCGCCCAACCCTCAAGTTCCCAATTTTTGCCTGGCGATCGTGTCTACTTCCAATATCCAGGAGGATTACTATATCTTTTTTGGGGGGTTCACCTTCTTATTATCTTCTCAAGGATCCCAAATTATAGGCTCGATGTCCTTTAATTATGGCTAGAAACCGATTATGAGTGAGTACATCCCATGTTCATCTTTTTGGGTCTGGGTTACCTCACTCAGAATAGTGTTTTCTATTTCCATCCATTTGCATGCAAAATTCAAGATGTCATTGTTTTTTACTGCTGAGTAGTAGTCTAGCATGTATATATTCCACAGTTTCTTCATCCATTCTTCCACTGAAGGGCATCTAGGTTGTTTCCAGGATCTGGCTATTACAAATAATGCTGCTATGAACATAGATGAGCATATGCTTTTGTTGTATGATTGGGCATCTCTTGGGTAGATTCCCAATAGTGGAATTGCTGGGTCCTGGGGTAGGTTGATCCCGATTTTCCTAAGAAACCGCCACACTGCTTTCCAAAGTAGTTGCACAAGTGTGCATTCCCACCAGCAATGGATGAGTGTACCCCTTACCTCACAACCTCTCCAGCAAAGGTTATTATTGGTGTTTTGGATTTTAGCCAATCTGACAGGTGTAAGATGATATCTCAAAGTTGTTTTGATTTGCATTTCCCTGATAGCTAGGGAGGTTGAGCATGACCTTAAGTGTCTTTTGGCCATTCGAACTTCTTCTGTTGAGAATTCTCTGTTCAGTTCAGCGCCCCATTTTTAATTGGGTTAATTAGCATTTTACAGTCTAGTCTCTTGAGTTCCTTATATATTTTAGAGATCAGACCTTTGTCAGTTGCAGGATTGGTGAAGATCTTTTCCCGGTCAGTAGGCTGCCTTTGTGTCTTAGTGACAATGTCCTTTGCTTTACAGAAGCTGCTCAGCTTCAGGAGGTCAAATTTATTAAATGTTGCCCTTAATGTCTGTGCAGCTGGGGTTATGCGTAGGAAACGGTCCCCTGTGCCCATTTGTTGTAGAGTACTTCCCACTTTCTCCTCTATCAAGCTCAGTGTGTTCAGATTAATATTGAGGTCTTTAATCCATTTGGACTTGAGTTTTGTGCATGGTGATAGATATGGATCTACTTTCATTCTTCTACAGGTTGACATCCAGTTATGCCAGCACCATTTGTTGAAGATGCCCTCTTTCATCCATTGTGTACTTTTGGCTCCTTTATCAAAAATCAGGTGTTCGTAGGTTTGTGGTTTAAGATCCGGGTCTTCTATATGATTCCATTGGTCAACTTCTCTGTTTTTATGCCAATACCAAGCTGTTTTCAATACTGTAGCTCTGTAATAGAGTTTGAAGTCAGGGATGGTAATGCCTCCAGAAGTATCTTATTGTATAAGATTTTTTGGCTATCCTGGGTTTCTTGTTTTTCCATATAAAGTTGATTATTGTCCTCTCAATCTCTGTGAAGAATTTTGATGGGACCTTGATTGGGATTGCATTGAATCTATAGATTGCTTTTGGTAGAATTGCCATTTTTACTATGTTGATCCTCCCAATCCACGAGCAGGGGAGATCCTTCCATTTTCTGGTATCCTCTTCAATTTCTTTCTTCAAAGACTTAAAGTTCTTGTCAAATAAATCCTTCACTTCCTTGGTTAGAGTTACTCCCAGATATCTTATGCTATTTGTGGCTATTGTGAAAGGTGATACTTCTCTGATTTCCCTCTCTGCTTCCTTATCCTTGGTGTATAGGAGGGCGACTGATGTTTTGGAGTTGATCTTGTAGCCTGCCACGTTACTGAAGGAGTTTATCAGCTGTAGGAGTTCTTTGGTGGAGTTTTTCGGGTCGCTTATGTACACTATCATATCATCTGCAAATAACAAAAGTTTAACTTCTTCCTTTCCAAATTGAATCCCCTTGACTCCCTTATGTTGTCTTATTGCTATTGCTAAAACTTCAAGCACTATATTGAAGAGATAAGGAGAGAGTGGACAGCCTTGTCGTGTTCCTGAATTTAGTGGGATAGCCTTGAGTTTCTCTCCGTTTAATTTGATGTTAGCTGTCGGCTTGCTGTAAATAGCTTTTATTATATTTAGGAATGACCCTTGTATCCCTAATCTCTCCAGGACCTTTATCATAAAAGGGTGCTGAATTTTGTCAAATGCCTTTTCAGCATCTAATGAGATGACCATATGGTTTTTTTCCTTCAGTTTATTTATATGATGGATTACATTGATAGATTTTCGTATGTTGAACCAGCTCTGCATCTCTGGGATGAAGCCTACTTGATCGTAGTGGATAATTTTTCTAATATGTTCTTGGATTCGGTTTGCCAGTATTTTATTGAGAATTTTTGCGTCAATGTTCATGAGTGAGATTGGCCTGTAATTCTCTTTCTTGGTTGAGTCTTTGTATGGTTTAGGTATCAGGGTAACTGTAGCTTCATAGAAGGAATTTGGCAGTGACTCTTGTGTTTCTATATTATGAAATACCTTAAGGAGTATAGGTATTAGGTCTTCTTGGAAGTTCTGGTAGAATTCCGCATTGAAACCATCTGGTCCTGGGCTCTTTTTGGTAGGGAGGTTTCTGATAACAGTTTCTAATTCTTTGCGACTAACAGGACTATTTAGAGCATTTACCTGGTCCTGGTTTAACTTTGGTATATGGTATTTATCTAAAAAACTGTCCATTTCTTTTACATTTTCCAATTTTGTGGCATTCAGGCTTTTGTAGTAAGATCTAATGATTCTCTGAATTTCCTCTGTGTCTGTGGTTATGTCCCCCTTTTCATTTCTAATCTTATTAATTTGTGTGTTCTCTCTCTGCCATTTGATTAGTTTGGCTAAGGGTTTGTCAATCTTGTTGATTTTCTCCAAGAACCAGCCCATTAGCTTTAGTTTCTTATTGACTCTTATATATTAGTTTAAACCATCTCCATTAATCTGTGTATCTCCACATGGCTCTGGTCTACCAGAGATTCTAACCAGCATCCATCTCAGGCAGAGGATCTATGGCTTCTCTGACTCTGCTTTTTTCCTCTCAGAATTCAGTTCTGCCTTCTCTGCCTACCTAAATTCTGCCCTATCAGGCTCAAAGCAGTTTCTTTATTCATTAACCAATGAAAGCAACACACAAATAGAAGGAACTCTTACAGCACACACACACATATGTGTATGTATGTATGTATGTATGTGTGTATATATATATGTATATATGTATATATATATATATACAGAGATGACATTTTAAATTTCAATTTTAAAATGAAGATGTTTCTCTTGAATGGGGAGATATTTTCAAGATATAATAAAATTGTTTTAAAATATCCTCAATAATAGGGTAATAATAACATAGCTATGTACCAATTTTAAAATAAATTTACTAATTAAAATAATTTGAAATATCCAGCTGTTTTTTGATATAGAACTATATCACTAAATGGAATACAATTAAACATCATAGAATGGTATTTATATCTGTCTCTTTCCCCATCCTCTTCAGTAGGGTAGCTTTGAATGTCCCTTGGCTATTCAGACTCTTTCTTGGTATTTTATTTGGCCCTTTGTCTAATCTAAATAGACAGGTTAATGTCTGAGAGACAAGGAGATGCAGAAACAGTAGAGGGGATGATTCAGACGTCAATTTTAAATATACAAATGGGATAATTATTCCACAAAACGTGTTCATTCCTAGTTTTGCTAATCCCAGAGATGTGCAGAGATCCTAAAATTTCAATATTGTGAGTATCACCTGTTTTTAATGCATTTTACAAATTTGTTAAGTTCTAGTAATTACACACATACAGCATGATGTGGGAGAGTCTTCTGTTTGAGTTGATTTCATTGGCTAATAAAGAAACTGCCTGGCCCATTTGATAGACTGCCCCTTAGGTGGGTGGAGTAGACAGAACAAGAAGAGGAAGTGAGGTAGAAGGATCAGTAAGATGCCACACCTCTCCTAAGTTAGTCAGACTGCCTTGCCTCTCCTCAGAGAGAGAGATGCGATGAAGCCAGCCACCAGGTCAGATGTGCTGAATCTTTCCCGGTAAGACACCCTTTGTGGTGTTACATACATTATTCGATATGGGTTAGTCAAGATGTGAGTAAGAGGCTGAAAATAATGGGCCAGGCAGTATTTAATAGAATACAGTTTGTGTGTTGTTATTTCAGGGTATAAGCTAGTCAGGAGGCCGAAAGCAGGGCGGCGGGAATGCAGCCCACAGCTCACTACAGCAGCAGACCTACCGTTGGAGGGGTTTCTGTGTGACAAAGTCTCCCTCGGGTATAAAAGCAGCCAGAAAACAAATTCTTACTTATTTCCTTAGTTTAGAAGTCCCTACTATTTAAAAATAATTAGTTTTTGTTAGTGGAAAATACACATCATATAAACATTTAATGGAAAAGGATATATGGATGAATGACAGTAAAGGCTTCAAATCAAACTATTTATCTTGAACAAGCTAGACACTTGCTACCCATCTCTAAATGTAAAATATTAAATCAGTAAACTCTTTTCTATTTTAGACTCTAGAGATGGGTAACAAATGACTAGTGTATTTAAGACAGTTTGAACAACTCTACTGTATTGAGTACTGAAGAAAAATAGCCTTTGAATGTTCAAGAATTTTTTTCAAAGGGGAATAACTATAAATTAAGTAAATTTGGCCATTTGGAGATAATCTCCAGTGTAAGAGCACATACTTCACCTAAACATATAAACTAAATAAAATTAACAGTATGTGGTTTTGTTTCAGGAGTAAAATTATCAGATCTGCAAAAGATTAAACTTTTTCTTTTTTAGGAAAAACTGAGAAATGCTGAAATTCAAAATTTCCTTAAGAAGTCATGGTTCTTCCCCAGCATGCACCCCATGTCCCTGCTCCTTAAGTCACATCTGCTTTTCTAACTCTGTTGAACAGAGGAGCTTACACTGTTGAGGAGGGAAAGCACAATTCTTTCTGCCTGGTGCATCATCAAACAACCTGTCAGCCACATTCCAAATGCCAACTCTTTATTTTGCATGATGATTTGGGAGGCAGAGAGCACAGCTTGCCTGACTGATCCCAGGTGGAATCTGAAGTGCTGACAGCAAGAGAACTAATGTTTAGATTTATGAACTGAGAGAAGCTGATGTGGAAGTCATTGTAAATGAATAAATACGGAGTCCTGCATTGTCATTTTTATCAACTCACTTCGCTCACTAGAACCCTTTCTATGTAATTACTTTCAATGAATGTGAGTTGTACCTACAGCAGACAGATATACCTACAACTGCCACATATGCATGAAATATGTAGATCTTCAAAGGAGAAACACCAATTTGTTCAGCATGCAGATTACAAATACAAAACTCAAGCCAGAATCCCATGTAATAGGGAAGGAAGAGCTGTGACTTGTATAATTCTTATCTTTGAATGAGTCACAGAGTATCCATACCCAGGAGTGAAGATAAAACTGGCATCTTATTGATGGAATTATGTAAATGCTAAAATGTACATATTTTATATAATAAAAGGGAAGGTAAATAAAAACTAAGTCAAAGAAAAAATGGGTTATTGGCAAAGGACTATTTTTCATATTGATCAGAGAATATATTAAGTTGACCTACAGTTATTACATGGATTTAATTGTATTCATAAATTCATTTGAGAAAAATATGCTTTCTGATATTTGTAGAATTTATCTATTGTTAATTCTCCATTTTATATATCATTTACAGTGTTTGTTTCTGAAAGTTTATGTATTTTTATGTTCACCAGATATCCTTATGAATGATTTTATAATCTTTCTACTTAGAAATAGACATCAGTATCCAGATCTCACTAGCAATTCTTTTGGTGGGAGAATTTCTGCTAGAGATGATGATCATACCAATAAGATGCCACTGGATCTCTGCTCCCTGTGCAGTGCCTGGTTCAAGATACTTTTCTTAGCTCTTGCTGGTTTGGAGCATCATGGTCAGCATGCACAATGGCATACAGATTGCACTATAAAGCAGATCCCTGGTACTCCTAACTTTGCTAAAATGTTTTTAGACTGTTTGAAAGCTCCTCCAAGGCTTAGTCCCTGTTAGAGGCACTAAGTTTATATAAGCACATGTTTAAAACAACTATGTCTTCCTTCTAGCTCATGGAAATACTAATTTAATAATTTGAGTAAAGTTTAAAATATAAAATTCTATAACTCTGCTAAGATGCTACGAAGGTTTATATAGCATGTATTTATTAAATGTGTTTATCCTTGCCACAAAAGAATCTTGATTCTCCATAAAAAGTAGAAACTGAAGTCTGAGCTCTTTCCTCTTAATCTGAATTTATTAAATCAAAATATATTTTGCTTCTTAGAGCATCACTTTCTAAAAACATCTTAATAGCTATCATTAGTCTACATTTCTAAGAGTTTAAGAAAGTTTGCACTCATCAAGAAACTGTAACTACAAACGTGGATTATTATAAATAACATTAGAAATTATTTATTTAAAAACAATATTCATGTTCAAGGAATTGAAAATATTTTTGGTATTTTTCTTCTCTAAGTTAAACGGTTTTCTAAATTTTCACACTAGAAAATCTTCCTAGACTTCATGCCATATTAAAAAAATATTGGACTTGGTGGTCTCCCGTTAGATCTGTCCCACTGTCTCAATGGGTAAACGCACTCCTCACGGTCCTGACTTCCTTACTCATGATCTCCCTCCTTTTGCTCCTCATCAGGACCTTGGGAGCTCAGTCCGGTGCTCCTATGTGGGGCTCTGTCATTTTCTCCATCCAATGCCAGGTGAAGGTTCTATGGTGATATGCAAGATATTCATGAGTATGGCAATAGGATCTGTACATTTCTGACACCCTCTCCTCAGCTGCCCAAGGACCTAGCTGGGGGCTACAGCATGGACGGGCTCACTGTGAGCCTTGTCAGTTTGGTTGCTCACCTTCCTGGACTTAGGGGGAGCTGGGAGGACCTTGGACTTAACATAGTGAAGGGAACCCTCATGTCTCTTTGTCTTGGAGAGGGGTGGAGAGGGGGTATGGGAGGAAGGAAGGGGAGGGAAGGGGGAGGAGGAGGGAAGAAGATAGAAATCTTTAATAAAAAAAATGAGGAAAAAAAATAAATTAACTCAGTGACCTCAAAAAAAATATTAATATCTTTAAGGTTTTTCCATCTCCAAAAGCCAAGCTGAAAAGGTTCAGATTTATCTAGTCCAGTCTGAGCATATTTAAACTCCAAAAGCTTCAAAATGTATGGTCATCTCTATTTTCTGTGTGACTCTGTAATTATGGGTCCAGACTAGGGATATAGAAATGAGGCACAATAAGGAAACACACTACTCACATGGAAGGGGAGGCACCATGATCTATCTTTAAGTTTTACTTAAAAAGTGATTCTAGAAATGGCTTAATCAATAATAACACTTGATACTCTTTCATAAGTCTTGAGTTCAGTTCCCAGGCCCCACATGACAGCTCAGAACAGTTAAGTAACTCCACTTCCAAGATATCTGATGCACTCTTAGAGTCCCTTCATGTATCAAACAGTACACTTGAACAAACAAAATTAAAAAAAAAAACTTTAAAAAAAAGGATGGAAGGAAGGAAGGGAGGGAGGGAGGGAGGAAGGAAGGAAGGAAGGAAGGAAGGAAGGAAGAAAGAAAGAAAGAAAGAAAGAAAGAAAGAAAGAAAGAAAGAAAGAAAGAAAGAAAGAAAGAAAGAAAAAAGAGACTTTGGACAGACAATGTTTAGAATCTTTGTTTTTTTTTTTATAACTTAAAATCATGCTAAATTGTTGGCTTTCTTCTTTACAAAGTATGGTGCTTTGAATGTGATGGTACCCAACAGTTTGTTCCAGTTGACAGTGATATTTGAGGTGTGACTGTGTTAGAGGAAGTATCCCTAGGTGCAGGTTTCATAGGTTTCAAAATCCTCATGTCATTTCCAAAGGATCTTTCAGCTTCCTGCTTGCATCTAAGATGTGAACCCTTAGCTTCTGCTCCAGCTGCCATATCTGCTGCTTTTTGCCATAACAAACTCTTATAATAACCTCTATAATATCCTTAAGTCAAATAAACCTTCCCTTTTATGAGTGACTTGAGCCATGGTGTTTTACAATAGCAATAGAAAAGTAACACATAAGGTCATAACAATATTTAATTCAGAATACTGTATTATATAATGCTGATTTTTTCTTTCAAAAATTTTCTCACTGCCCATGAAAAAAAATGATGATCAGCAATTTAACACCATTAAATATACTTAGGTATACATGAGTTAATAGGAATACAGTGTATATTTAAGTTTGTAGGTAGGTATTCTTTCTCTTCTATATAGAGAATTAAAACCTAAGGTAAAACTGAACTTTAAACCTAGAAATGCAACACAAATATCCCTAGAACTATAAATGAAATTACTGAGCAGAGTTTAATAAAAGTGTATTAATATATTTATTTGTTATTTTTCCCATCTCTGTGACCAAATACCCAACATGAAGCATCTTAATGAAAGGGGTTTTTTTTTGGCTCAAAGTTTGAGGGATACAGTCCATCAAGATGGAGAAAATCCCACAATGGTGAAATGTACAACTTGGTTTTCTCACCTCCTCTCATCTTGACAGAACATGAAGAAAAGGGTGGAAGGGATTAGGGCTCAGCTATAATTAAACCTCAAGGCCTGGAGACCAATTCCTAAAGTTTCTACACCCTGCCTACCCCACATAGTGCCACCAACAGTGTTCATCCACATGGGCCTATAGCAGATATTTCATGTTTAAACCATAACAAAATCACAACTCCTAATTATCCATTGCCTTCTATCTTTACATAAAACACGTTTTTCTTTTTTCTGTTTCTGTATGTATATAATTTCTTTTTCAATTAGTTAGGAGGTTGATATGTTAATCATCTATGGTAACATGAATCACATGTCTGAAATATTTATTTAATAACATATAGTTTGAGAGGGGCCAAGGAAACCACAAAAAACCCACAGATTCAGCTAACCTGAGCTCACAGGGGTTCACATAGACTGAACCACCCACCAGAGTGCTTGCATGGGACTGACCTAAGCCCTCTGCACATATATTACTATTGTGTAGCTTGGTCTTCTTGTAGGGAGCAGGAACTGTCTCTGACTCTGGTGACTGCTTTAGGGGAGCTCTCCTCCTACTGGGTTGCCTTGACCAGCCTCAATTGGAGAGGTGGTGTCTAGTCTTACTGCAACTTGATATACCATGGCTGTCTGATAGGATAGTTTTCTTGAAGACAAAGGAGGAGGAATGGATGGGGGGAGAGAGCACGTTGTAGAGAGGGACTGGAAGAAGAGAAAGTGGGTTGGGAGGGTGTAGACTGTAATCAGGCTGGAAAAAAATTAATTAACTAACTAGAATAAATTTTAAAAAATATGTAGTTCATGTATACTATTTTTAAATGTAAGATGTTTAAATTTCTCCAGATAGTTATTTTCAAATCTTAGAAAAATGAATATTTTTTTATATTCTGATCTTGACAAAAAAATCAACACCAAATGAAATGTACTGGTGTTTGGTTATCCAAACAGTCTAAAGATTATTTATTATTTTATTTAGAAGTGATGAGATAAAAGTAATTTGGGAAATGTGTTATTATTTTTAATCAATAGCTATGCCTTTGTGAAGAATCACAATAATTCTCAACTAGCATCACAGACCTCTGAAGTAACACTGTACATAGTAGTCAAGGCCTTCTATTACTGCCCCAAGATACAGAACCTGGCAAAACTGTAAAATGACTGTCGATCAGATTCCCTGCCTCAAAATGCTTACAGTCTGCATGGATCAGCAAAACAGGTAAGTGGTGATGAGTGGCGTTAGCAAGAAGAGGCCACAAATGGCTTAGCAGACTGAGAAAGGACTGTTTGTGGGAGGAGTGGGCCTGCTTTGTTAGGGAGATGTGCTGGAATCAAGTCCTAATCAAGAGAGCAGCTTCTCCATTTTGGTATTTTTAATTAAAATATGTTTATTATATAAAAATAATAGGTTTTATCATGAAACAAAATAGTGGATTTTATTATGATGTTTTCATACATGTGTATGTTTTAGATTGAGAAGAGTTCAGACTAAAAGTGGCAAGAATGTCAAAAAGATGGAGAGGACCAAGGACAGGCAAGGACCATGAACAAAAGGTGAAGCCTCTTGCAAGCCTGGGCCAGCAACATTTCCATGGGGTCTCTATCATCAGTCTCCTATTTTATACCATCACTTCTGACTTTTCCTGGCTTCTTTTGTTGACTATTTCATTTCCACTAGTTTCAGAAGACCCAGAAATCTGCTTTGATTTTCTTTGTGTTTAATTATAGGACAAGAAAATAATTCTCAGACAGATATTTGAAAGTTTCTGTAACTCTTTCCTAATCTTCACCTTATTCCCAAAATAGAATAGCCATGAAATCCCCTTCATTCCCAATTTAATAATCTTTCAAACATATCCAACTATTTTCACTCTTTCATCTTCTAGCCTAGTCTAAAACCCATCCCCAGTCACGGTAGCAAAATTCTTTCCAGCCATTACTTCACCTTAGAGTTTCATGCTTTAAAAATATTCCCGAAGTAATGGCCTGAATAATCGACTTTAAATAGTAATACTACCATTTTTCAAAACACTTTCCTCATGGGAAAATGTAAACTCTTTTGTGATCCTTGAAGCCTTACGTGATCTAACCTCTCTCCTACTGCTTCTCTACCATCACAAACATTCTCTCATCTCTCTCCACTGGCCTTACTACCTACTCCCCATGATCTCACCAATTGCCCTGAATCCTGTAGGGCTCATCATAGTGTCCTTTCTTTGAGGTGATGTTTTTGGTCCTCATTCCTAAAGCATTGGTTAGTCTTCATCACACTCCTTTAGTACATTATAGGTTTCCCGCTCCCTTTATGAAGTTAACCACATTTAGTTCTTTCCATATTTAGATCACCCATGTTTGGTGTATTTCCATTTCCCCAGTGGTTAGCACAGTGCCCAATCCATACTGAGTACTTAATAAATACAGTTTTATTAAATGAATAGAAAACCAAATTGGAATATGGGTTTATTTGGCTTAAACACTATATAGTCCATCATCGGGGAAACCAAGTAACTCAAGGCTGGAACCTAAAGGCAAGAACTGAAGCATAAACAACAGAAGGCTTTGTGCTCTCTAGCTTGTTGTCAGCCTCACATTTCAGTCTAAGGACTGTACCATACAAATTGTTTGTATTGGGAGACTGCTTATTTGTTTCCCAGCTGCTTAGACCTGACATAATCACTCAGAAACTATATTATTTGCAATACTGTTTGGCCAATAGCTTAAGTGTATTGATAGCTCTTACATCTAGAATTAACCCATTTTTATTATTTTATATTTTACCATGAGGCTCATGGCCTACCAAGAAGGTTCCTGCTAGCAGCTTGCGTCTTTCCCCTCTGGCCGCTACCTGGTGTCTCACGACTCCACCTTCTTTCTTCCAGCATTCAGTTTAGTGTGTGTGTGTGCCCAACCCCAACCCCGACCCCTGTCTAGCTTTACTCTGCCCTATCACAGGCCAAGACAGATTTTTTATTCATTAACCAAAAAAAGCAACACATATACAGAATGACCTCCCACACCAATTGGTGATGTGTCCTTGCAGGCCTCCAGGGAGTGACCTGACTAGGGTGACAAAGGAATGAAAAAAAGACAAATATACCCCGAGAAATGCTGGGAATTGCAGGAGTGGGGTTTTTGATAGAAAAGTCAAGGCACCTTGGAAGCTTTACATGTTTACATACAGTTGAACAGAGAAGCAGGGTTATTGCATACTGAACCAAGAAGGGAGCTTTAGCTAATCTCGGTAGAAGCAGTCTTTGTCAGAGAGCAATCTTTACGCTATAAATATGGGGTGGGGGAGAAGGCTATACTGCACATTCTCTAAACACACTATCAACATTTAAACCTGGACAAGGAGGGAAAGCATTGACAGTTCCCTGAGCATAGGCCAGGGAAGGCTTTGCCATTTCCCATGGGTTCATGGCATTGGGGTCCTTGACATGGTTGTGTCCATGTTAACAACACATTTACTCAGTTTTTCAGTCATTCCCTGGTTTGGGAGGTTTTTCTGTCTGTGTGTTGCTTTTATTGGTTAATGAGTAAAGAAACTGCCTTGGCCTATTGATAGAGCAGAACTTAGGTATGTAGGGAAAACTGAGTTGAATGCTGGGAAAAGGGAGGTGGAGTCAGAGAGACCACCAGAGTCAAACATGTTGAAACTTTGTCAATAAGCTACTGCCACATGGCGATACACAGATTAATGGACATGGATTAAAATAAGATGTAAGAGTTAGCCAATAAGAAGCTAGAGCTAATGGGCCAAACAGTGATTTAATGAATACATTTTCTCTGTGATTATTTTGGGGCTAAGCTAGCTGAGCAGCCGGAACAAACAAGTGGCTGCCTCCTCAACAATTCCCTGTACATTGGGCCCTTCTACATCTTTTAGTCATTAAGAATCTATACCCACAAATATGCCTATAGTCAATCTGATGAAGAAAATCCTTTGAGGTTCCTTCTGCCCAGATAGATCAAAGGCTAGCCCTTGTCAGCTAGATACTCAAACATATCACTGTTCCTTTCAATGTCCCGAGATCTCATGTTAATATCACATAAAACACAGAGGTAAATTTAGAAGTCCCACAGTTTAAAAGCAAACAAACAACAACAACAAAACAATTTAGAAGTTCTCAATCTCCCCTTCCCACTCCTCACCACAGACCTGGGACATGCATGTAGGGAAGCTGACTCAACCCACTTCACCAAGGTGGTTGGCTCCAGGGGCCTGAACTGTCCAACTTGGCTATTATCTAGGCCCACAGCTGGGACTTGGGTTGACTCACTCTAGCATCTACCCCATCTAGAACCAGTTAGAGCTGATGGAGAGACTGACTGCTCCTATAAAACAATACCTGCAAGACCAGGGGCAGCCACGGGATATCCCAGAGGAGTTCCCTTTAGGATCCAGTGATAATGGTGTTCCAAAAACAAGAGGTCTTGAACCAGGCTAGTGAGTCATTGCAATGAACATTTAACAGATAAAACCGGTGGGACAAAGAGGTATACTATATGGCACACTGAAACTTCCATTGCCACCAGGAGGAATGAAGAGGTTTGGAGAAGCAGCAAAAAGATTTTTCCCTATTGTGGATTTTGTCTTGTTTTTGTTGTTTGTTTGGTTTGGTTTGGTTTAGTTTTATTTTTTATTTTTTTTTTTTGCTTTTGTTCACTTGATTATAACTTATTTTGATTTGTTACCTTATATAGGGGTCATGACAGGGATGAGGGGAGGACTGGGGGACCAAGAGGTGAACAAAATTGGGGTGCATGATGTGTAACTCTCAAAGAGTCAATAACGAAGTTAGTTTTAAAATAATAGTTTTGCAGTTGTGTTATAATGCTGTATATATATTCCAATGTACAGGATATCTATAACTCTTATATGCTGTTGCTGGGAATGTAAATGTATGTACCATTATGGAAATCAGTATGGAGGTTCTTCACGGTGGTGGAACACACTTTTAATCCCAGCACTTGGGAGGCAGAGGCATGTGGATCTCTAAAAGTTTGAGGTCAACTTGGTCAACAAGAGCTAGGACTGTTACACAGAGAAACCTTGTATTGAAAAACCAAAAGAAAGAAAGAAAGAAAGATAGAAAGATAAGAAAGAAAGAAAGAAAGAAAGAAAGAAAGAAAGAAAGGAAGGAAGGAAGGAAGGAAGGAAGGAAGGAAGGAAGGAAGGAAGGCATTAGGAAGGACCTGGTAAACTGTCGCTTCCTGAAGGTCCCTTCCTTCCCCCATCCGGAAAAGGCCAAAGAAAAGAACAGAACAGAAAAGAAAAGTTATAAGTAAAAGATAAATCCTTCCTGCCTCAGGGAGAGGTATGATCTGATTTGCCCTTCCTCAATCCATGATTGACTGTTAATAGTTCTAGTCTTATAACTATTGCAAGCAGCCATAACTGCTGTAAGGCAATGATTACAGCAATTTTGTCATGCCCATAGCTCTTCTTCCTGTCTTCTGGCTCTTATGTTCTTTCTACTCACTCTTTCAAATAATCCTTGGATATAGTGATACCAGTTTAAATGTCCTGGTTAGGGCTGAGTACTCAAAAATGATTTTTTCTGAACACCTTAAAAAGCCACAAATCTCTGCGCTTACTGCCATTCCTTGCAAAGAGAAGCTGGGCCTGGGCGGAAGGCTTTCTCCCTACTGCACAGCTTTCACAGAGCTAGCAGGTGTGAAGGCTGCTGGAGAATCAAGACATTAGTGGTCTTGCCTAGCTGTGAACCCTATGATCTAAAATAACAATCAGCTATACAAGATATGCCTACTAGCACAATGGTGGCTGTGGTGCTTTGAACAGGAATGGCCCCATTAGCCTCATATATTTGAATGCTTGACCATTAGGGAGTGCTGCTACTTGACAGGGACAAGGAGATGTGGCCTGGATGGAGTGAGTGTATGAAATATAGCACTTGGATGAAGTATATCACTTTGGGGTTTCAGAAAAAGCCAGAGCCAGTGGCACTCTCTTTTCCTGTTGCCTGCTAATCCAGATGTAGAACTCTCAATTACCACTCCAACACCATGTCTGCCTCTGTGCTGCCATGCCACCATGATGATAATGGACTAAACTCAAACTGTGACCAAGCCTAAACAAAATAATTTCTTTAAAGGAGTTGCTGTGGTTGAGTTGTCTCTTTTCAGCAACAGAGCACCAACTAAGACAGAAGTATGAATATTTTATGTGTTTATGACATATTTTATAGTTAGCTTATGAAGTATTTGGCTTTCTTATGGTGTTTCATATGTCCTTAGTTTTGGCAGACTCTCTCCCCTCCCCCACATTTACCTCATTCCCTACTCTGTTTACAGCATACTACTACTAATATTCTCTATTTTTATATCTTATGTTTTGTTTTTCCCTTAAATATAATACCTCTTGTTAGAACCATTTACTTTCTTGTAAGCCACTTCATTCATGCATGCTTCAGGCAACTGCCCTTGCATTTCATCATCATTAATCATCATTCCATCACAGGATAACTCTTGAGCCTTCTATTGCAACTAGCCATTGTCACCTTTGAAGAAGTGCATCTCCTCTTTGTGGGATGGTGAATCGTTCGTGGCTAAAATGGGCAAAAGAAGATATCTTGTAACCCCATTCAGATGAGGGATCTATAAATTTCTAAAAAGGTAAGGGAAAATCTATAAAGGTAAAGAAACTATGGGATTATAAAATACAATTGTCTTCAAACTAATGGAAATGGCTATTAACTATTATTAAGCAGCATTAAAGTGTATTAAATGAAACAATTTAGAAATCAAAAATTTAAATAAATTGTGAATTAGAAGATTCATGTGGTTAGATGACCAAGGTTTTATAAATGCTCATGACTCATTAAAATTTCTGTTCTTTACCTAGTGAAATTGTCCCAGGTCCCCAGATGAACTGCAGAAGATGGAACTCTCTCTTTCACCCATCATCTTTTACTCTCTGATCTTCTGCCAAGTCAGCGTATAAAAGAGAAGCAGGAAGCTTGCCTTCCAATCGTAGTCATTACCATTGACGGCCATACAGCCATGCAGCTGGGTCGACAGTCATGCAGCTGGGTCTTGCTGGAGAATATCTATGGTGTCATCCATTAAAATTTGAAATTAATCACAACACACGAAAGTAGAACTCTTTCAAGGGAATTAGTCAACAACACTCCACGGGAGGGTTCTAGGATTATAGATACCTGTCTTACAGTTATGAGATGTTAAATATTCTTCAACAGCCTTCTTGAAGCTTTTTAATGAATGTGAAAATTAGAAGGAATTTTACTACTGATGGAGGTCACCTTGTTTCTTAACAGGGCCGCAGTAACTGATGACTGAAAGAATTAACCTGGTTGTACAGATCACAATATCGTACACCATATGCCCTCACAGTTTAGGCTGCATAAGATACCAGTGGTCCTTGTCCTATGAAACTTCACCTTGCAGTACAGTGCCTGGGAGAATCTTTCAGCCCTAAATATGATGGTGTCATAGTTTCAGGGACCACCACAGTATTTGACTGTCAATCACTAATTTCATGTATATTGGCCTTTGTCGATGCGTACTCAAGCTAACATTTAGAAACAGAATAGTGCTTTTCACACAAAGCACTACCCAAAAAAATGGATCTGAGAGGACTGTCATCTGTGCTCATGGGATTCCATCAATTTTAAGTCAAGAAAAAAAGCAGTTCTTATGAAAATGTCACTGGTAGTTCTGAATCTGCTATGTAGATAAATACTGAAACCACCAAAAGCATTGGGGGTGGAGTAGGGGTGGGGTGGTCTGGCTGTGGCCCTTTTGGTGCTAGGTACTTTAGCCTCAGGCAAACTCAACCTTGGTTCACCTTAAAGTCTGGAACTGACAAGTCTCCTGCAGATATTGTATTTCTTGCCTGTGCTTCTGCGATGGTGATTGACAGCTTCTCCCCTCCTCCCTCCAGCCCAGGCCAACCCTGCTGGCTGTTTTTTCAGCTGCAACCTGCTTGTGCCTGGTGAGGCTGAAGCCTGTTGCTCGACACTGCGGGAGCCTGCCTCGCCTGGCCTAACTGCTGCTTGGCTGACATGCTACCTCTGGGCCTAGGGAGACCTTTCCAGTCTACAAATAACACTGGAGAATTCAGACTAATCAGTTCAGCTTCCCTGAGGCAAAGGGGGAAGAAAGGTTTCTTAAAAGCGAAAGGATTAAGAAGGAAAGTGAGCAAAGTGGTTTCCACTTAGGGAGTCTGAGAGAGTACAATCAATTGAACAAATGGTTCACCCAATCATGGGAAAGCAGGGTGGGAAAAGCTTGTTTTGTGCCATTTTACCTTAGCACGATCATTTATAGAATCATCTATGTATAACATAACCTAAGGAAGTGTTTTTTTAAGTGGAAGATGTTTTCTTTTTCTTTGCTTTATTATAAAAACAAATCCTCAGAAATAAAAATACCATACACCAAAATTCACCAGACATAAATACAGGCCAAAACTCACCAGACAAATGCAACATAATGAATTTATGTAGAGTTAGAACAAGCATTCAGATTCACACTATCCACCATCAATCCCCCAAAAAATCCATGACAGAATTAGAACTAGAAAGCATTCAGCTTTATGTATATAAACGCAGGTAATTGCTTGCATGCAGTAAGCAGAAAGGGGGCGATGCAAGGAGAGTTCCTACGCAGGCTCTCTCCTTACACCATCTGTATACCCTTAGAGTTAACATTTCTTGTTGTCTTTTCTTCTTGCTATACTGTTCCCACATGTACACTTATTTACATATATGCACATATTAATGGCTATATCCCACATATGAGAGAGAGCATGTGGTTTATTTCTTTCTTATATTGTGTGGCCTTGTGTAATAATACAACCTAAGTCCTAAGTGGATACACTTTACTGCAAAATTTTAAGTTCATTTTTCTTTAGAGATCAGTAGTATTTCATTTCTATATATACACACACCAAATTTTCGTTATCTATTTTGATGGAAATGAGGTTTATTCCAATTCTTTGGTATAGTGAATTAAATAAAGCAGCAATAAGCATTTTCTTTATTGCATATTCTGTCTCAGAGTACTTTTTTGTTAATAGCTACAATCCTTCTTCCTTCATGGGCACATATGCACAAATGAGCTTTACACTCAACGTGCACATATACATGCTCACACATGGGTGCGCCTCATTGTTTTTTCCATTTTTCAATTGCAGTAGTTAGGCAATAGGTTAATTTTAAAATGGGAGCTGGGAAAATATCTGTGGTTTATAAGAAGTATCAAGAGAGTATATTCTGACATGAAATATCTCAGAACAACCAGGTTAGGAGCCCATGGATCAAATTTTGAGACATGAAAGTGGCTATTTTGGGCCTCTTTGTGCCTGCCTTTTTTGATATTTGCCATGTTTTCCCTAAACTTTTACAGTTTTACAGATTCTGAAGCCCCCTCCAGGTGAATGAAATCTGGTTGGAAATTAGGTGTCCCGAAGAAACCGCTGACTAATTGTAATTAAATTTGAATCTCACTTAAGAAAGTATTTTCTTTGGCAGGGAAGAAATCATCAAGGGAAAAAATACTTTCAGGTGTTGATTTGTATAACTAACCCCCTGCACTTGGTGGGTCATTAGATTTCTCTGCTTTGTAATGCAATCAGAGTCAGCATTCTGCTTCTATGGGTTGCTTGGTAATTTGCTTGTTAACATATTAGCATACAGCATTGATCAAATGGCTAATCCAATAACACACTGTAATCGATACCTAATTGATTACCCAGCTTGGTGATCACTTTTGTTGGGTTCAGTCAATAGCAAATGTCAAGTAGCCTTTCGCATACCCAATTAACTTATGAAATAAACCAAACATTTTTGCTTGGCCCTGAAAGTAAAGATCAATGGAAAGCTTTGGAATTGAACTCAGATGATTTTTTTTCATCAACTTTTTTTCTCTCCTACAGCCACTCAAGTTCCCATTAACACTCTCGGGCAGTTTTGAAGCCATCTGAAAAGCAGCTGCCATGTCTGAGACAGTGAAGCAGCTGTAAGCTATAAATCACCAGGGTGAGGGATTCTCAGTTGCACGTTGGCATGTGGTCTGTCAGACGAGAAAAAATAGAGACATAAAAGAGGCAAAGGTTAGAGGTACATAGAGTTTAGAAGCCTGAACTTGTGCTGTATTTCATGCAAGGAAACCTTGGCATTGGTGGTTCCTTCCAAATGTTCTTTAACATTTTTTTTTTTTTTTTTTTTTTACTGATAGGCAGTTGCTTCCATGTTTACTCCCTGAATGGCCCAACTCTAATTTCCTGCTTTCCATCTTACTCCTATTGAATTGATGATCGTTCATGTCGTCACAAATAAGTCCCTTATCTCCAGTAAAAACTGGGTTAAATAAGAAATTTCCAGTGGCATCAAAAATAGCCTGATCTTTCCAAGACCACTCATTGTCTTAAATTCAAAATGAAAGCAACATTTACATTGGATTTGCTCATAGCTATCCTGAGAGGTGTGTTCCAAGGACCTTGGAGTTTACAGACTTGCTTATTGGTTCATCACAGGAAATCTGGTGAGATGACTTTGCTGTAGACAACCAACTTTGGTGATGGCAAGTTCCAACAACTTACAAGACACACCTTAAGCTGGGGTACCATAGTCATGCCTCTGCTGTCAAAGGGAAGAGAAGGACAGAAGACAAACCTAGGATGCTCATGTCTGAACTCTCCTTCTCCCTTTTGTGATCTGAGAATTCACTAAATACCAATTTAAAAAGAAAAGCAATCTTCAGAAACAATAATTTTTCTGAGGATTATGGCTAAAATAAAATTTAAGCATTTATATAATCAAACTCACAGAACTAGCAGAGTGGATTAACCATTCTTATTTGTCAGGGAACATGGACACAAGTAGCTCTTTTGTGGAAATTGTCTTGAACATCTGACCAAATTCTGATCTTGCTTTGGTGTTAAGATCCACGAGTTAAAGAAACACAAAGCAATTTGTTTTTCAAGGACTTCTTAAATTTTTCTTTTTTCATCTGCTTTTTACTTAGAGCAATTTGACTTGGGTTACTTAAGGTTTTGTTTGGTTTAAGTAGGTTTGGTTGTTGATGCATTAAAACACATTCTAAATGAACTGTGTTCTGTCACTTGCAATGTTCATGTCACCTTTCAAATGACCTGTACTTGTTTGTTTTCTTTTGTGAAACCAGGACTGCTGAGCTCTGTTGTTACTATGGCTGCTGTCATTGTTATTGTTGTTTTGGTTTGGGCTGGTTGGTTATTTTATGGTTTGGTGTTTTTGTTTCTGCCCAAGCACACCCTTCTCATCCCCTGCTAAGGATAGAACACAGAGCCTAGGCATATAACGGGTGAGCATTCTCCAGCTGAGCTATATCTGCAGTCCTTGAGCCCTTCTTTTGTTTGCTTACAAGTTGAATCAAGTTAAAGAGAAAGGGCAAACTTAACTGTATCAGCATGATATAGCAGAGCTGAAAAAAAAAAAAAAAACAGATCCCTTCTCCTGAACATGGCATCAAGATGATCTTCCTAGACTGGGAAAAGTGAGTGAACACAAGCAAAATTAAACTGGGTTGTGTGTCAAAGGTAGCTTCCACGCTCTTCTAAGTTCTTTCCTTTTGCAGTTTATCACTCCCAGATTCCATTGTTCCTATTAAAGGTCCCAAGTGAGCAGATCATATTGCTTAAGCAATAGAGGCAGACTGTCTGGTTTCAGATCCCCATTACTACTTGCTGGCCATATTCTGTAGTTATTTCTATCATTGCTTCAGTTTAAAATCTATAAAAGATAGATATGTAAAATCTACCTTACGGGGTTTTTATAACAATCAGATGAGTCAATACATGTGAAAGCTGTAAGTACCTCAGAAATGCTGGCTACATTTGTCATTATTGCCTTCATCAAAATGACTTTCTCTTGAAGTTCCTTCAGACTTCATGGGAGGTCAAGGTCAGGAACCTGTCAAGGAAGATCTTCCTCAGCCTAAACCACAAGCAAGCAGGTTCTCATTCTATATGATATTTCATCTCAATCTCATTAAGTAGTAGGACAAACAAAAAAAGAAGTCTAATAAATACTTCTGCAAGTAAGGAAATGGTGGATGGTAAAAAGTTCAGGGTGTCAACCTTTCAAAGGTGATTGGGGGAAAAAAAGCAGAACGAAACCAAAACACATTTCTCAGAGTCAATAGTGATGATCTCAAATATCCAATACCCCATAACAAATTCTGACTACTGTTTTCAGTTCCTCAAAGAATGAGTTATGAAATCAGAAAGTTTGGGGCTGATATGATGACTCAGTGGTAAAGGTGCTTGCTAATAAGCTTGATGACTTGAGCTCAACCCCAAGGAACCATATAGCATAAGGAGAGAACCAGCTCCCAAAAGTTGTCCTTTGTCCTCTGATCTCCACACACATGTCCTGCCACACACACACACACACACACACACACACGTGCACACACACATACAATGTAATATTTAAATATTTCTTAAGGAGAAAGGCTAATCCAGTTGGTCTCCAGCTTCCTGTCTTCTTGTGTGACATCTTCCACGTGTGGTACTGCCATTCTGATGCCATCTGCCATAAAGACCTCACCAGAGCTGAGCATCTATTCTGCCATGCTTTTCAGCTTTCAGAACTGTGAACCAAATACATCCTTTTCTTTTAAATCCCCACATGTAAATGGTTTGTTACAGAAACACAATGTGAGCTAAGTTAGCACTTTAATTTTAAGCCATTAATTACAAACTGCTAATTATATGATACTATTCCATGGAGGTCTAAAAAATGTGACAGAATTCTATTTTGAGGTTCATTTTACACACAACAGCAAAAAACAAACAAAAACAAAAACAAAAGAATTTCTCAAGTTTATTCGTCCTTCTCTCCCTAACTCTCCAGCCCCTGCTGAACCAGTGCTCTGGTCTGTGGTTTGGTCCTTTGAAGGTTTAGTTCTTTTAATTATCACCATCTACATTGGTAAATTTAAGCCAGAAAAAGCCTATTTATTTTATTATATTTTATTATTTATTTATTTATTTGGGTTTTTTAAGACAGGGTTTCCTGTAGCTTTGGACCCTGTCCTGAAACTAGCTCTTGTAGACCACACTGGCCTCGAGATCTGCCTGCCTCTGCCTCTCGAGTCCTGGAATTAAAGGCATGCGCCACCACCACCCGGCCAAAGCCTATTATTTTTATAATTTTTTAGTATTCCATCATCTAGCATGAGCCATAATTTAGTTCCATATTAGCAAGAGTGAAAAAATTCAATATATGATTTTATTTTTAAGGTGATTTGTCTTCTTTTTAGTGAATTATCATTACAGGCATAAGTATATTTTAAATCTTTAAGTGATGAAGAGAATAACATTAAAATATTATTGTGAGACCACAGTAATAAGAGATGTTATTAGCATACTTAGTAAGATTGAAGTGCTCACTTTTAAAGCAATAAAACTTGGTTTTTAGATGTACAAAACAAACTTGACATTTATCTGAAACAATTTTCTAACCAAAGTGAAGACCTCTAATTAATGTGATTGAAATATGCACCATAAATAAGTTCACTGCAATGGATTATAACCTTGTTTTAATATGCTATTTAAATATAATAAGGAGATAACTCACGGATTCTCTGTTTCCAATGGGATTTATCACTTCAAATACATCCTAATTGTTTCAGGAAAGAAAGAAAGTCTCACAAACAGACTGGAAATAGTGTTTGCTTTTAGAGAGCACGTATTTTAACCTAAAAGAGAATAACACATTACATCAGCTTGACCAGGCCAGAAGTTCATAGAAGTGACACATGATCCCCTGGCACTTTCTGGAAAAGTGATTCGGCAGTGAGGTCAAAGTGTTCACCCTGGAGACCTTAGAGGGTGACCTTTGTACACCACCCTTACATGATGGAGAGGACGGCTATGAGGGAGACTGATAACCAGACAGCAAACAAGCTTTTCTTCTTCCCTTTGCCCTGCTCATCTTTGGGAAGAGGGAGGAAGAGGAAAAGAGGGAGAAGCAGGTAGACAGCTGAATCAGGGAGCTGATAATCTACCCCCTCCTTACCCCATCATCAGTCAGCCACTTCACTATGTAAAATTATTGAAATAGCAACACGGATTAGTAAGGACTTTTTAAAATCCAAAAGAAGCATTCAAGTTCTAGCTCATGAGTAGCGAATCTAAGCTTTCTAACTAAAGTATCTTTCCCCTCTATATAAGCATGTGTTTTAAATGACATCAAGTACTTTGTCTGCACCCTAATTCAGAACTAAAAACTCCCTAACCTCTATGGGAGATTTTCCTCTAGTACAAGTAAACTCTCTCTACAAAAGAAAGATAAATGTCATGAAAATAATCTTATTTACGTTGCAGTTACATAAAGAAAGACCATTGTCAAGTACGTGTTGAGGGCGATAACTAAGAGTTGAAGGAGTATTAATGGTGTGAAAAATTTGCTGATGCACTGCCATGATTTTATGTATTTGCCCTTAACAACATTCCTTTGAGGTAGTTATTATTTTTACAGGTTATGGGAACTGAGGCTTATAGAAGAAAAAGAAGCTTCCCAGCTCAAATGATACCTAAAGACAAGCTAGAATTTGAGCTTACAAAAGACAACAAGAATGAGCTCAGAGAGAACCAGTGGCAAGCCTACAGGCAGAGCTAGCTCCAGGAACTGCAAAGAAATAAAAAGATAACCCAGAGTTCTTCAGCCAGTTTCTTACAGCAAACATGGGGCCTGCAAGAGTCTGCACCAGGTTCTCTATGTCATATATGTTATGCTTGTTAGCTCGGTGCTTTTGTAGAACTCCTTAACTCAATGTTTTTGTAAAACTCCAAACAGTGGGAGCAGGTATGACTCTGGCTCTTTTGCTTACTCTTACGACTCTTTTTTTCTCATCTTGTGTTGCCTTGTCCAGCCTCAATAAGAGGTCTTTTGCCATGGCTCACTGTATCTTGTTATGCTGTGTTTAGTTGTTGTCTCTAAGAAGACTGCTCTTTTCTGAAGGGAAACAAAGTAAGAGCAGATCTGGGGGAGAAGTGAGGTGGGAGGGCTGGGAGGAATGGAGAGAATGAACTGTGATCTAGTTGTATTGGATGAGAGAAAAATCTATTTCCAAAAATAAATAAAAAAGAATAGTGAACGAAAAAGAAAGAAAGAAACTGTCCCAAGTCTGAACTGTAAAGGATTGTCACATTGCATCAGAATTAGCTGGGAAATTAAGTTAACTAGAATGCTGTCTTGCTCACACATCCCTGGTCAACAAGATGTTACTGCTTGGGAATGCCATTCAACACAGAACAATGGCAGGACTAGATAAAACCATCACGAACATGAACAGCATTTTATGAGATGGGCATCCATTTAAAGTTTTCAGCAAAAAGTTTGAACAGAGCTAAAATTTAGCTGTCACTTGGCAAGTCCCAACATAAATAGAACAAAATGCTTGGGAAAGAGAGAGCTGATAACTTCAGGTGGAAGAAATGGCACCAGCATCCTTTACACTGCTTTGGGGCATCAGACTTGTGCCAATTTTAGAGAGAGAGCAGCAGCAGAGCAGCTGCTTATCATCCCTTCTGTTACATAGAAATCATTACTTATGAAATCAGATGTGGTCAAATTCAGAGCACAAAACAGTGTGTCCTTTCTGAGACAAAAGATCAGAGATGGATAAATATTTGGGGGATGCGAACTGGAGAGGAATCACACTGTCGGTATTTTATTTTAAATAAAATGTCTTCATCTCTAACCACAGTTATTTTCAGTCTGTAGCAGACGATGTGCTGGAAAGCTAGTTCTCAGCCCCTATAACAAGATGCAGCCACAATCAAAGTAGGATGCTAGCTGCGATGGAGGTGGGGCTTGGCTGGGAGAAGTGGTGCTCTGCCCATCCCCTACTCCAGCAAGGCCCTGGGGGACTGTCAGTGAGGTCTGGCTCTCTAACACGGCAAATTTCATGCTGGCTTGAGCCTGATACCCCTCTGTTTCTATTACATTTTATTTACAAAGTAACTTGCAAAAGCCCTAGAATAAAATTTCAAGGATATTTTTTCAAGATGGGATGAAGTGTGGGGATGGGGACAGGTGTGTGTGTGTGTGTGTGTGTGTGTGTGTGTGTGTGTGTGTGTGTGTGTGTGTGTGTCTGTCTGTCTCTCTCTCTCTCTCTCTCTCTCTCTCTCTGTGTGTGTGTGTGTGTGTGTGTAAGTTGAACTACAAATTGTCAAAGGAATGTAAAATGAAAAACAGAGCTGAGATTTCAAAGAAATTTAGAAGAAGAAGAAGAAGAAGAAGAAGAAGAAGAAGAAGAAGAAGAAGAAGAAGAAGAAGAAGAAGAAGAAGAAGAAAGACTTATCTAAAATACATGTTCCTAATAGCTAGTTGCAGGGCTGTGGGGTACAGATTTTGGGTGCACATAGGAACAAGGGAAACCAAATTTACATCACTTTCCTCCTCTTAATTGATTGTGTAACCTTGATTAAATCATATTTGCTCCTTTATTTCTCTACTATATAGGTCAAGAGGACTTAACCAAGTGTGGGTAGTTATAAAAGGAATGTTCTGGGTGCCAACAACATAGTGCATGTTTCATAAATGCCAAGGGCATTGTTCTGAGTCTCTTGTAAGATTTCTAGTTTGATTAAACTTCACTAAGATCTCAAGGATCTCCATCCTCACCTCACCCCCAAACCTCTTCTTTGACACTATATTTGGAATTTGTTAGCATGGTTACAAAATTACTGCCAGAAGGATATACTAATGATTCTGGGAAGCTAAAATGATAATTCCATCGTTGACATGTTTCTGGGAATATACAGACTAAGAGAAGAGATTTCAGTGGAGCAAATGATGCCATTTGCATTCTTAATATGTCAAGACATCCCAACTGCTTTTAAAGACATGTTCAAAGTAACATGGGGTGGGAGGGTAAGGATAAATCTCATACAGCTAAAAGATTGAGTAATATATGTCATTCACAGAAAATCATTTTCACTTGGGAACATTTTAAATAATTCCAAAGAAAGATCAGTGCCTTTTACATTAAATTATAGCTTACTAATTTGGAAGATAAAGGGAACTGGAATGAAAATATGACTTTCCAATGAGTGAAAATGAACACAGTCTGAAGTGCTGCATTCTTTGGTGCTTGGGAGTCACTTATCTGCCTACATTTGTTTAATGAAACATAACAAGCCACAGGCACACTGCTTCTCACCAGTACTGTATATCGGAGTCTAAGAAAAGCAGGGATTCATAGCAGGGGGAAAATAGCCCTCTGCTTTTCTGAATAGATTCCATAAAAGCACTGAACTCTGTTGGGGATCATTAGTTTTTTCTATCATACTATTTCTAGAATTCAAAAATCACAAAACCCTCCCCAGCTTAGTGCTTTTATGCAACAAAACCATCACCCAGACCTGCTAAGATGAATTATTCTCCAGGAGTCTAACATCTGCAGAATGCCAAGCAGCTTCTCTCTCTCTTTCTTGTTTGAAGGTTAAGCAAGAAAAGATTTGGTGTGAGGAAACAGCCCCAAGACTTACAGTCATTTTCATTATAACTAGTGTGATTTAATTTACATATAGACTAGGTAGTCTTAGAGAATAAAAGCTGTTTGGGGGGCAGAATCAACATTTTAGAAGAATAAAACTGACCATTTTCCAAACTGATAAACATTTTAAAACTATATATACTTGAAAAATACAGTATAACTACAATATGAGATGAGCATTATTTTTAAATGAATTATCTATAAAATACTATAAATATATTCTTTGATTTAAGAAATTGGTTATATAGATTTCTGCAGTACTGAAAGACTTGCAGTCTCCAATATGCCATAACTTTCAACCAGACAAACATATTTTTCTGGGAGATATTTCTTTAGGAGACTATAAATTAAGCACAGACACAATAAAATGTCCAGTGCTGGTAGGAATGGGAGAGAGCTGGTTGGTATTAAGAAATTAAATGAAGAAAATATGGTGAACCTTTATCAACAAATATTTAACCCTAGAATTCTTTTTGTTGGAACTATAAGAGGGGAAAATGTGAGGGATAGTAGTATTTGTGAATATGTGCCTTATCTCCTGTAATTATTAATGCCACATCTGGTTGGCCTGCAAGAATTAGTATAATGTTGCTTTCCCTGTGCCTTTTAAGAAATGATGAAAGTCATTTTGCTTTTAAACTCAAGCAGTTGTGCAGTCCCATTAAGAAACTAGTTAATAATTGTATTTAAGCTAAAGTTCAACACAAAACAAAATGTTCTGACTTTGGGAAAGACAAAGATTTCTGAGGGCATGACTTAGTCAATGTTCTATTGCTGTAAAATATAGTTGGTTTATTTTATCTTATTACTCTTTGTTCTTTTGGGGGCCTACCACCCAGTTCCCAAATAAGCACACATAGAGGATTGTACTTACTTATGAATGATCAGCCTTAACTTGACTTGTTTCTAGCCATATTTTCTTAAATTATCCTATCTACCTTTAGCCTCTGGGATTTTGCCTTTATCTATTTCTGTATATCTTTTCTTTTATTCTTATTCTGTGTTTGATGTCCTCCTCTTTCTCTCCTAGATCCTCTTTCCCCAGTTCCTTCTCATATTTATTCTCTCTGCCTGTCAGCCCTGCCTATCCTTTCTCCTGCCTATCTATTGGTCATTCAGTTCTTTATTAGACCAGTCAGGTGTTTTTGACAAGCAAAGTAACACAACTTCACAGAGTTAAACAAATGCAAAGTAACTTTGCAGCATTAAGCAAACATTCCACAACATAAACAAATGTAACACAACTTAACATAAAATATTCTACAACAGTGAAGAGACACCATGACCACAGCCCACAGCAACTCTTTTTTTTTTTTTTTTTTTTTTTTTTTTTTTGGTTTTTCGAGACAGGGTTTCTCTGTAGCTTTGAAGCCTATCCTGGACTAGCTCTTGTAGACCAGGCTGGTCTTGAACTCACAGAGATCCGCCTGCCTCTGCCTCCCGAGTGCTGGGATTAAAGGCGTGCGCCACCACCGCCCGGCTTTTTTTTTATTATTATTATTATTTTTTTCACAGCAACTCTTATAAAGGACAATTGGGTTTACTTACAGTTTCAGAGGTTTAGTCCATAATCCTCATGACTCATTGAAGGGGAGAATAACAGCATTCAAACACACATAATGCTGAAGAAGGTAAAAGTTCTACATCCTGATCTACACATAGCAGGAAAATGGGAGAGACACTGAGCCAGACTTGGGCTCTTGAAACCTCAAAGCCCACCCACCCTCAAAGGCACACTTAATCTAACAAGGCCAAAACTTCTATTACTTCTCAAGTAGTGCCATTTTCTGATGACTAAGCATTCAAAATATGAGCCTATGGGGGTCATTCTTATTCAAACCACCACAGGGCACAAAAATCATTATTCAAAAACAAAAGAACAAAAATTTATAGATACTGATTTTACTGCCCCTTCAAAGATATTGTTAAGAAAGTAAAGAGGCCAGAGCTTTGGGAATCAGCTTTTACAGATCTGGGGCTGGGGAGGTATCTAACAGTTACAAGTCTGGGGGAGGGGTGGTAGCATTGGGGGCGGGGGGATAATATGAGAGGTTGGAGAGACATCTCAGCAATTGCAAGCCTCCTGTGAAAGGACTGTGTGTGAAGGGAGTATCTCAGCAGTTAGAAGTCATGGGATGTGTGTTTCAGTAGTTGCAAGCCTTGGCAGGGAGGGT